>NW_004524597.1:5239045-5255793 GCF_000260255.1 Octodon degus
GTTTACAATAACCAGGTGCCAGGTGTAGCACCCCAACCCTGTAATCTCAACCCTAGGAAGACTGAGGCAGGAGGATCACTGTGAGTCCAAGGCCAACCTGGCCTGCCAAGGGTCTTCCAAGTCTCTAAATAAATAAACAATAAATAAGCATTCACACCGCACTTGGTGAGATGAAACATCACATATGCTTTTATTGAAATTAATCAGCCTTTGTACCAAATTTTTAAAGTAGAAAATAATGCTACTTAAATATAGAAGGTGAAGAAAATTCACGTTCTTATGATTACTGTTATACAATTTGTTTAGAGCTGGTATATTTATCTTCTATTGAATATCAGTGGCATGGAAATGAATTTTATTTTCTAGCTCTTGGGAGGCATAACACTTAGTAAATTAGGAAAAGGTAGATGCTTATAATACAGTGACCCATGTCATATATATAAAGAAAAATATTCCAAGTAAGCAGTTTCAGCTATTTTAGTCATATTGTAAGTAGATGTGAATCTTCTGATTTTACATCACGATCCTATTTATAGTACCCAATGAGAGAATTTTAGAAGTTTATCAATTAAAACCAATCAATTAAAAATTATACTATATTTACTACTGAAAAATGTCTCCAAGATGCTGGGAATTACTGTCCTAACTGTGGGGTATAATGATACTTCTGGTTGAGAATCACTAGCCTTGTATATTTGATTCATTTTGTGTATCATCCTACATTTATATTAATAACATTGAATGATCTCTGGAGGCATTGCAACAAGAAAAACCTGGAAACTAATCACTTTTTCTAATTCCTACAAATAACTCCCCTTTCCCTGAAAGAGGTGCAGAGTACTTACCTTGCAGAGGGGTGGTGAGGATGTAGGGGTGCTCCCAGGTCAATGCCAGACACACAGAGGCAGCCAGCAGCTCCCAGGTAGAAATCAGCATCGTGACGTTATTACTGTCACTCCTGATGTATCTCTGCATCCCTATCCTCCTCCTCATCATCATTATAATAAAAATTGAAAGCTTCTATTTAGGCATTCAAATAAATACAATAAATTCAACAAATATTTCCATCCCATTAGCAAACAAGCAACCTATTCCCTCAGAATTAGAGATTTCGATTAAATGGAGAACTCTATTAACAGTAGTACCACAAATGCAAATGTAGTATTATCATGCAGCAGAAAGGAAAGGTTGACAGAAGCCTTCTTAGCATAGAGTCTTCAACATGTTTTCTTTGTGAAGCAAATATGGGCAAAGTGACACTCGGTCTTCTTTGGTTATGGCTGTGTTTCTATACTAGATTGGAAGCTGGGGGTCTGGTGCTAGAAGACAGCTTCTTGATTGATTGACTGTGTGTGTGTGTGTGTGTGTGTGTGTGTGTGTGTGCATGTGTGTGTGTACCTACACTTCACAGAGTCAGTAAACAGGCTAGAAAAGTTACCCAACTAATCAAACACTAGAGGAATTTGATAGACTAGTTTATTAAGTTCTGCATGAGCAAAAGATCTGTTGTAAGAGTAGCAAGCATCTACTAATTAAGCATTAACCTGAAAGTCTAGACTTTACTGTTGGAGAATTAGAGAAAAGTAACCATAATAGAGAAAATGAAATAAACATGCCCACCAGTGCACGTACTATTTCCTCTATACATACATATCATCTTGTAAAAAGTCTTCCCTGGCCTTCTACAGGAACAAAATAGCACGTTATTCATCATGAATAAGGGTTAAGGAACTAACCACTGATCTTCTTCATTTTCCTTTAAACACAATCAAAATAATTTGATGAAAACTTGCAAATATAAAATTGTTCAGAACGCCCAATCGATCCTATTTACATTTGCTACATCAAAGTCGTCAGACATCATAAGCGACTGTGAAATGGGGGCCTCTATTGCCCTATAGGTTATGCAAGCACCTAACCAGCAAGAACACTTTGAAATTTTTATGGAGCAGGAAAAATTGGAAGCATATTAATCTAGGCAGTGAAATTGGGCTTTTTGTCATTTTTAATTGCTTGAATTCATAACCTAGTTTTGCTGAATCAAAAATGAGTTGCTATAGCTGACATAAGCTATTTCAGCCTTTTGAGCTCACATGCAAAAACCTCACAACTTTTCACATAAACTTTATTTATCTTAATAAAAATACCCCCTGAAAACTGTTTGGGACATCTTAGCTGTTGAATAATTTAACACTGAAGATTTTCAAGCCAAGCACTGTATGTGAAATGCTGACTTTTTGAAAGGTTTGCCTTGGTGCCCTGGGAGCAAGAGCAAAGCCTGAGTATAAAATCCTCAGAACTGCTCTTATACTTATATGCAGTTCAATTCAAATAAATTAGGGGCCAGGGAGATGGCTCAGTAGAATAAGTGCTTGCCTGGCAAGTGCAAGGGTCTGAGTTCAAATCCCCAGTTCTGCCAAAAAAAAACAAAACATATAAATAAATTAATTAATATTCATAATTCCACAATTCTTCCTTTATTTGCCTTCACATGCTATTGTTCATATTGCACACAAATGTTCAAGCAGGCAGGAAAAGGCAAGCAGCCAAACACAAGGACAAAAATGCCCACTCACGACTATGTGCAAAGATTCAACGTATGGCCACTCCATCCTAAACTTTTTGATATACAACCAAATAAAGCCTAAAGTGCAAAAACTTTAAAAGTCTACGCTTGTTCCTCTCTATTTTTGTCAGAAAACTGACACAGATGGAGGTTGGCGTATCGTACAAAGGACTTTAGCTTCAATTCCTTTAGAATCACTCTCAAAGAATTTACTCCCACTCCTTGTAATATCTTTGATTATCAAAATGTGTGAAATTGTAAAAAAGAAGCACTAATCTACAACACAAATGAAAGCTCAATTGATAAATAATAAGGTTGTGTTGTTTCATCATAAGTTTTCTTCCTCTTTAGCTCCATCCCCAGGGGAATTTTGCTGGAAGCCTAATCTAAAGATTATGAATGTATGCACTAAGCAAGAAGAAATTTATTTTTCACTAGGTAGCATGGTATTTATTTAGCTCAAGATTGACTCATCTTCCTAATTTTCTACTATCAAACTAAAAACAGTAAGGATATAAACTCCATTCTCAGAAAATGACAATATATTTCATATAAGTCATACATCATTATAAAATATGGCCATGTATTGCAACTGTAATTAAAAGAAGGTGATTGCTACACAATTCCCTTTTCCTGAACTCTACTTTGGTTTTTGTGTCATATTTCTCATGGAGAGACAAACAAATAGAAAATGACTAGCTAGTCTTTTAAGAATGAAGATAAACACAGACAGAAAAAAAAAAAGAATTATTCTGTTATACTCAAGCTGGTTCATAAGTTAGTGCTTATATTATTTGTACTAAGTCCAAATAAATATACACTAAAAGAATCTAGACTCTAAGAATAAGAGACAGAATAAGAAAAAGAGAAGTTTGAGGGACAAGATTACGGCAAATTAAAAAATATGCTCAGCTCAATAAACTGTTAAGGCATGAAGAGTGTTTTTGTTTTTGTTTTTATAAATCTATCATTTGGTGATAACAGAGGAAGAACCAGGTCTTGCAATTCAATAAATGTATGTTTTTCATAAAATCTTGGTTAAAACAAAATGACAAGATAGTTTGAATGTTCACTTTTTATAACCTCAGCATTCAGAGGGCTTGCCTGATACTAAATCATTCTTGTACATGAGCAAAGAATTCCAAAAGGAAAAAAAAATAGGTTCCAATTCTTCACCAGTGTGCAAAACATTTGTTGCAACAATTAGGTAGCAGACGGTACCTGAAAAGCTTTCTGTGCTTCTGCACAAAAATAAAGACAGACAGAAAGAAATATAGAAAGATGTAAAGTAGAGGAGAGAGCTATCCCTCGAGGGTTCCCCCCAACTTTTCAGTGAAGTGATGCTGTTACGTTCTCCTGCAGAGGGAGGGGTAGGAGGGGGACTGGGCAGATGAGAAATGGAAAGCCTCACTTCCTATATCAAAATCCCAGACACAGCTGCATTCTTCCTGAACAGAAGTGGTAAACAGATGTTGCGACTAACTTCAGTTACTCACTTGAAGAACAGTCCTTTTCAAACTTAATCACAGCAAACCACCAATGCGTGTTGCTTCTGCCCACTAATACATCCTTATTCATGCTCTCTGGATTTCTGAGCCCACATTTGGGTCAAAAACAGGGAACACACTGGAGAAGCTTGACTAGGCTGCAGCCAGTTTACTACCCTGCTACAGAAACAGAGGATTACGCAATCATTTTTACTCCCTTCATTATACACTGCATTCATTTCCAAGCCCCCAAATTCAAAACCATGTAAACAATGAGTAAATTATGAGCGATAGGACCACACCAGAAGGTAGATGTACCAGTATGTAATAGAACATTTACTAATATAGTATTGCCAACAAAACTTTTGGATTTAGAAATTCCATTGGCTCCCTCTTAAGTAGGAAAAGGGAAAACACAGCTAGCTCTTTGAAGGAAATCAACACAGTCCCACATTTCGCCTAATCTGGAAATAATTGCTGGAGGGATGTGCAGAGGTGAGACTTGCAGTCAGTCCTCAGTAGTCTAATGAATGACTTTGTATATATTTTCAACACTTTGTATATATTTTTAAAAATGACTGACAGTTGATGCCATCACTTTAAAAATCAAATCACACACCCCTTATTTGATGCCTCAAAAAGGACAATTCTTGCTCCACTTAACAACGTGGTCCAGAGCTGATTTTTCGAGTCAAAGCTTATATTTAATACTGTCGGTTGAATCTCTCTTCCATGGGAATTCAGAAAAGCAAAGAGGAAGAGCGCCCCAGTGTAAGGAGACTGGTAGACATGTTTACACGGACATACAATCCATATGCACACGCACTCACACACACACACACACACACACACACGCGCGCGCACACGCACGCCTCACCGGAACGTGAGTGTGCCAACTTTGCAAACACACGACCCATCTGGTCGTTCATTTCATAAACCTCTCCTTTCCAGAATTGCACATCCTTCGCAAAGCATTGCGAGCCTATTGGGACTTTCACCTCGATTCTTAATAGACGCTTATTCATCTCTGGGAATAAAGTCAAACTGAACCAATGAACATTACCAATGAAGTTGCCCACTAACTTCCAGTCGGTAGCGAAAATCGATTCACCCCCAGGCTCCTCAGTCCCTCCAAACACACCCCTCGTCCTTCCCGGGCACCCAGGACCCCCCAGGGGGCCCAGGACGAGCAGCCTCTCGGTCTAGGGGCTCGGCTCACATACCCAGTCCCACTCACGCGCTGCAAATGCAGCTGCCACCTTCCATCGCCGCCTCGGGCTTCAGGATGACATCCACAGCCAAATCCCTGCTCCCGGCAGCAGCCCCAGAGGCGCGCACGCCGCCACCTTCTCTGCGCTAGCGTCGGACGGAGGCTCCTGTGCCACAGGCAGCCCAAAATGCCAACGTGCACACTCCTCCCCCTGCCGCCCGCCGAGTCCCCGGCAGCCCCCTCCCGCGGAGTCAGTGGGCCACGCGCGGCTCCACGGAAGCGCCTCGCTCCCCTGCCGCCCCTCCCACAGGCTCCCTCTCTTTCTCTGACAGCGCTTTAGAGCCTTCTCCGCTCGCCTTACCTGAAGGGCATCTCCCACGACCGCAATTAGCTGCCAAGATTTCATTGTCGGCTGCAAAGTGCCTCCTGCTTCCTCCCTGGGAGAGCAGACGCGGGAGAAGTCCGAGGTTCCAGCAAACGGCACCCACGTGCTAGCAATGTAAATGACTCGGGTCCTCCGCCCCGCGCACAGCGCCTTGGCGGGGCTGCTGGCTACCGCCGCCCGCAGGTAGGAGCGTGAGGGCTCCGGCGCGAGTAGCCCGAGCGAGCGAGGAGGCAATCAACACCCCGGGCTCACACAAAGGGAGGCCACCGCCGCGCGACGCCGGGCCCAGCTTCGCCGGCGGCCTCTGCCTCCTTTCACAGGCGCCAGAAGGGTTGCCAAAGAGACGCCCAATGTTTTCGCAAAGTCTTGCAGCTCGGGGAAGGTGGCAAACGCTGGGGCTGCGTGGGTCCCGCCCCCCCCCCCGCCTTCAGAGGCAGGTGCCAAGAGGGGGGGCGATGGCACAATCTCCCGGCTCACCCCCTCTCCCACACGTGTCCCTTCCCTTGTTCTTTGAAGCATTAAATATGTGCCACATGACAGAATAGGGCACCTTGCGAGGTCCCCTGAGTCCTCACTTGACAACCAATTTTAACTCACGAGCAGTGAAATGTCTGAAAGCAGGATATAAGCGCTTCCAATTACTTACGCTACTCCTGCATTATTCAAAACGTCCACGGGACAGTATTTACGACTTTCAGTGTTCAGCTTCTCGTAGAAATTCTAGAGCAGGATGGAAGACCCCCTCCACCCCCTGCTGTGCCAGCATAACTGTAGGGTTTCCTCCGCGCCCAAGAAGCTGTTGGAGGAAGCTTTGGGGTCTCAGCTCCTCTTCCACGTTACACACTAAAGAAGGACGTTCTGAACCTCAAGCCCGCTTGAGGGAGGAAAAGTTGTGTCGTCTGCCATTGAACTTTAGAGATCCCTTTTGGCAATCGATCTACCTTGAGTGAATTCCAATGCCCCGAGTCCTCTTAGTTCTGCTTTTTGTTGTTGAATGCGAAATAGGAGTAAGTTGCACAAGCGAGTCTAGCTATGGGCAGACTTAAGGACTGATTTCGGTAGGGACTAATCAATTGTTTGGCTGAGAAGTGGGACCCTCACAGGTAGGAGAATGAGCGTCTCTTCTTCATCATCAAAACTGCCAGCCACATGTGCAAGAACGACCTTAGCTCATCCAGCTCTTATTAGGAGGCTCTAAACGTAGGTGATAATTCCCTCTGTGCGTGCGGCTTTGTGTGTGCCCTGGCCCAGTACGGGACAGGCTGCGGAATATTCATTAGCTTCCCGGGTCATCTTCCTGGATACTTCAGTAAAGGCCTTGTTTACCACAGATTAGAGATTTATATATTGGTAAGCAAATTTTAAAATGCTAATGAACCTTTCAAATATTTATTTTCACATTTATTACAGCTCCACATCTAGAGGCAATATTTTCAGGGTATTTTTGGAGCATGCCAAGTCCTTACATAATCATCATCCATCTTTGTCATCCCAGGAACTAAACCAGTCGGGCATTTTTCCTGTGCATTAGTGTGTTTTCAGTATGTCATGAATATAATATTTCAAATGTCTCTTGGTGAAAGTAGAAGCGCATATGTGTTCTTTAGATCAGCCCCTTTTGGGGTGAGCAATGGAATTTGGAAGATTTTGAGACAATATTTGATAAAACTTTGGTTCATAATAATTGCATGCTACAGAGTGCACTATATGATATGCTTCATGCATATAATATAGTTAACTTGTGTCATGTGCAGGTATGTTTTCTTCACTGGCTTCAGGTAAAATGGCAAAGGTGTTTGGGTTCTGGCTTCATTGGAATGCTCTGTAATTACAAAATCTGGAAATATAAAGTCTTATTACCACAGCACAAACTGGCATTCTCAGTGGATTAATTTGATTCACAAATCAGTTCACAAAAGCAAGGTTATTCGAAGAGAAACATGGTGGGGAGTAGCCAGTGGAGAGACAGCAACTCCCAATTACAGCCTCATTGTCCCGCTGTTCGCTGGCACATATGGCCATTTAATCACGGAGTGTGACAACCTTGGCAGATGTTGCCAGGCCTGGTTATTGATATAAATTGCTGTCCTCATGTATAAGTGGTGCAGAAAGAGTTAAAACAATATCTCCATTTACCCAGCGGGACATAGGGGCAACACCAGCATCTGTAGCTACAAGGCAAGAAGGTACAGGGACAAGGAAGTTTTCTTTCTCCCAGCCCAAGAGGAAGGCAGCAGTAAGTGGCTCCCCCTTTCCAACTGGGAAGAGTAGCCCGTGGTGCTGCAAATTGCCAGGGTTACTTTGGAAACCCATTTGCCAGTATCTATTAAAATGTAACATGTATGTATCCTGTGTCCTATAACCCGTAAGCACTTGCACTTCTAATGTGTACCTAATAAGTGTGTCCACAAGACATGTTCATGGATATAACTGCACCATTTAGGAAAAGCTAGCAAACAAATGAAATGGCCACAGGTCACAACAAATTAGGGAACGTTCTCCAGTGGAATATTATATAAGAGTGAAAAGAAGATATGAATAGATAAATAGCTATGTAGATATGGATATGTATAAAGATACCAAAGAACACAACTACACATGCCCATATATATCAGTAGAAAAATGCTGAGATAAAAATTCTAGCTATAAATGATGTATACACTGGTACCATTTATATGAGAAAATTCAACAATAAAATAACATTGATTTGTCTGGAAATACTTAAATACTTGCGCATGTGTAGAAAATAGCACAGAACAGAGATTGTACAAACACTGTCTGACAGTCAAACCTAACTATTGCTTGTTTTGGGGGAGCAACTACTTTAAAATAATTTTTATATGTTCAATAGTTAAAACAATTTAAAAGGATTTTGTGGGGGTGGGGAAAACCTAAAAAATTCAAATTACCATGTCCACAAAGACGTTTTATTCATGCACAGCCCTGCCAATTTTTCTGTGCATGTTTCTTCTGTGTTTGCTTTCCAGGCCCACAGTGCCTGAGATGTCACTATCTGGCCTTTGAAAGAAGATATTTGCTGACTTCTGTTTGAAAAGAGTGGCACATGAGGCTGGCAATCTGAAGACCTGCAGAAGATTTCAATTCCATCTCTTGTTATAATTTTTTTAAAAGACTGTGAAATTACAAAAACGCATATGAATTAAGTTTTAATAAGTTAGGCCAATGAGGCAGCCCCTGGTACCATTTCTTTTTCTGGATTCTCAGGCATGGCTTGACAAAGCAAGAACTGAGTAACATTCATCCATTCCACAGAAAGGGAACATAAGAGGAAATAAAAGAACTGACCTTACATTATACCACTGTTATTTCTATAGAAAGAAGGATAAGACTGATGTGAATGTTAGAATTTGAGAACTCTACTTCTCCTTTTAAGAGACCACTTATATACTAATTTCAGACTTTTCAAAAAGGTAAAATGTGTATAGGTAAACATAACATATAATGTGGGAATAGTACATGCATGCATGTATGTGTGTACACAAACTCCCTTTAAACACTTGGGCATGCAAACTGGAAAGATATTTGTATATGTATGTCTGATATTAATAGAGGGGTAAGGTTTGCATGTGTCTGTACATATTTAAGAACACACACACAGACCTGGAAGAAATCATGCAAAATGGGGAGACTTGGTGGTGAAAATCTATTATTTTATTCTTCCTTCTTCATTATTTCTTACCTATCTCAATTTTCTGGATAGATATAAATAAAAGACAGAAGAGATTCCTAGCCATGTGTGTGCTGGTGACTGTTAGTGTACCAGTGTCACCTCTTCACCAAAAAATTGCCTCTTCTTTTCTACTGTTGATTATAGAAACTTCAGAAAGAAAAAAAAAAATCATGGTTTGGTTTACATGCACCAAACAATTTTTTTTTTTGAAAACTCCAACATCTAATTGCTTCTTCGTAGGAAAAAAAAGTGCTAAGCCTCAATGCACTAAAGATCTTTATAAAAATCAATCTTATCCCTGAAGTAAAATGCAATGTAGATTATCCTTTCTGCTAGAAGTTATGGTAATAACCTACTGAGATATGCCTCACAATACAGTAATATTGCTTCTTTACTAGTTTGAAAATATTTTCCTGTAGAAAAGCACAAAGCAAGATCCATCTGAAAAAATAAAATAAAATAAAATTACATATCAACCACATTGAAACTTTGAGGATTGGAACAGTGGGGCCTAATGATTTTCTTTGTCCTGACACCTAATAGTCCATTTGCATTAAGAAAGGTGAGCTTAATGAAGCATATTGAGGTGGGAGAGCCTACGATTTACGGGGGACACGTTGTGGCTCTCTTCCTAAATGGACACCATTAGCTCCACACTGATCACTGGTAAATGAGCACATTTCATAATAGACAAATGCATGAATCACCTGGACATGCTTTAAAAGCATACTCTGCAGAATGGCTCATGCTTCAACTTTAAACAGGACCAGGTGAATGGCCCTCCTTAGTAAAGCTTACCATCCTTTTTTTAAGCAAAAACACACCTCTGAAACTGAGCATCCGTTCCACCTCCTCATGATTAAGAAGGCGTGAAGGTGCACACAGCTCATCTTTACCACAGGACATATCAACACCACCATTGAGCTAGAGACAGTGGTGCATGCCTGTAATTCCAAATCTCTGAGAGGCTGAGGCAGGAGGGTCATGAGTCAGCACCCTGGGTGACTTAAGGACAGATGAGATCCTGTTTCAAAATACCAAATAGAAAAAGAGGGTCTGAGAATATAGCTTAGTATGAAAACCTTCGGTCAATCTCCAGAGGAAGAAATCTACTGAAAGGAATGTCCTTCAAGCGTTGAAGAAACAGGCATTGTTTTCAATGTTTTAAAAAATAATTACAAAGTCAGTATTGTGGAGAGTTTAGGACATTTGGAAAAATACAGGAAATGTTTAATCATTATCTAACACCAAAGATAGCCACGTGTAATATTTTATTATAAATCCATCCAAGAAGACATTTTTCATTGCATACTTCCTGAAAACCTCATAAACACACCATTGCCATTTTATCATATAAATGGCTGCTTTATCTTTTGTCCTTTGCTCTCTTCTATCATGAATATTTGCTGCTGTGACATCACTTTAAACACTCACAACATCAATGCTGAAACTGTATGCCAAGAACAGAGTTTCTTTTGCTCTATATTAAGTAGCACTGCAACAGACATCCTTGTTGATAATGTTAGAGGCTTACCCTTTCTCATATCTACAGGGAAAATACCTAGAAGTAAAACTGAGGATTCAAAAACAGGCCCGTCTTGAAAATTTTTAAAGAAAACTGGGTAAAAGCCCCGGGTTAGTGTGTTAATCTGCATACTCAGAGGCAATATAAAGGCAAATCCAACTCACTCTGGAAACAATTTCTGGCCTACTAGCCCCACTGGCATCCACCTGCCATACTTGGGCCACCACACCATCGCATGCTAAATTAGCAGAGGAGTGCCCAGATGCCGAAAACAAAGGTCGTAATGGGGAGCGATTTAAATCCAAGCTTATTTAACCTAAATGGCTAGTGGATGCCCATTTTATCTTAATTGCCTTTTAAACTAAAATCAATGTTAAATTACCTGAACAGCAGCTTCTGCACAATTGCAAACTGAAAATTCTTTAAGTGCCTCTTCAAAACCCTGTGGCTCTTGTTTGGCCAAATGACAGGAAAAGCGTCTCTTTCTTCTTCGCTGGGCTGTGGTTTCAGACCATGGGATCTGACCAAATGGCTCAGAAAACAAACACTTTGTCAGTCCAAGATGAGCTACTCCTTGACTTGAAGAAAGGTCTAGTGTTAAAAATGGAATCTGGAGAGTGCCAGTTGGTTTCCAGTACTATCACATCCCCGATTTTTTCTCTTGAGTCTGCCTCCCTTCCTGCCTTTCTTTTTCCCTCTTCCCTTCCTTTCTCTCTCCTCCCCTCCCCTCCTCTCTCTCTTCTTCTTCTCTTTCTCCTCCTCCTCCTCCTTCTTCTTCTTCTTCCTCTCTCTCTCTCTCTCTCTCTCTCTCTCTCTCTCTCTCTCTCTCTCTCTCTCTCTGTCTTCTCCTCTCAATGAAAGACAGAATCTACAAATGGAGAATAGCCTGACCTATACAAAAGGAAAACTTTTACAAACATCTGCCTCAACTCACTCAGGAAAAAACAGCCCAGGGCCCTGACCCATTCTCCACAAATGAGAGTTATATAAAGTCAGGCCACCATCTATACCAGCTGACCCCAGAAGCTGAGCATAATTCTCACAAACAGTTTAAAAACAAGCAGAGCTTGCTTAATAATTGATAGTTGAGGGGCCAGAGAGATGGCTCAGTAGAATAAGCGCTTCCCTAGTAAGCACAAGGACCTGAGTTCAATCCCCAGTTCCGCAAAATAATAATAATAACAATAATTGACAGTTGCTCTAACTTCCATCTTAAGACCAAGCAAAGAAATTCAAACATTGTTCCTAATCCATCACATAGAATGACCTCTTCTCCAGCGCTCACCAACAGCTTCCAATCATGACACAATGGAATATTTTCCTTCCCCAACTGGGAAGCTTCCCTGGACTTCTCCTGCCTTTCAGCTTCTGCCAAGCTGTGAGAGAGGCTGGTTGACCCTTTGCTATAGCCATCTCTAACATACAGTTTTTGCAAGTTCAGATTTGTTTGGTCTTTGTTTATTTCTACATCTATTTATTTTCAGTTCCATGTCAGGTAAACAAAAATAGGAAGATAGACAAGTATCAAGGAAGGGACAGATTTTTATAGCTGCTTTTGGGAAGTAAGCTTTGATCTAAAGGAGAGATAATGGGGACTAGAGCCTTAGGTAAAATCCTGGGGTTCTTGGCATTTATAATTACATAGGTCAGTTTCCCACTTTCATTTCATTCAAAGATGAACTATGTCACTGGATCTGCACCGTGTAGCTAAAAAAACTAGTGAAGACATGTACTTTGCCAGGAGAAATGTTCACAGAGGACATATCCTCGCTGGTAGGCAGAGAACAGGGTGGGAAAGTAGGTGAGTTAGAAAAAGGGTGTGAGTTAAAGGCTATAATATCTGAGAAGCTGGAAGAAAAACTTACCACCAAGTACTGTAGGTTATCATAGGACCCTGGGACAAAGACAAGGTGGTCCTTAGCTTGCCACTGATATTTCTGTCTGCTACACAACCACCGACACTGTAAGAGTAGAAGTTGTTGCTTGGAGATATCTCTACTGAGTTTTGCTACCTATGAATTACTATTATTTTTTAATTTCTTGAAAAGGAAATTGGGCCAATAGTCTATAGAACAAAAAGTCATGAAAGGGATACATGATCATTCATTCCCCCAAAGTCCCTTCAGCAGGAGTTAGCAGCATGTCACACATGGAAGTTACAAGGATAGGCCACCTGACTTTTGTTCAGATGCCTTGATCGGGTCTGGCCCAAGCACAGAATGTGAATCCTTCACTTAGGTGAGAAGGTGGTGGTGAGCTCGGGATGCATGTTGAAGCCCCACCAACATCTTCATCATGTCTGCTTTAAAGATGCCAATCTGGGAAATCCCTTACCCCATGTATTTTCTCAGAAAATCTATTCTTCTCAAGTGCAGTCGTACCTCAAGCAGTTCCTTTCCAGGGTCAGATATACCGTACACGCCTATGTGCTCAACTTGGAGTCTGTCCCAGAAAGTTGGGATTTGAAGAACTGGAGTAGTGAACTTCAAGAGCTAGACTTGGAGTACCAGGCAAACTGCATGGTAGAATGTGATGTCAACTCAAGGGAAGCAGCCTATGTAGAGAATGAGTAAGAAAGGGGTAGAAAGAGAAAGAAAAATGAGGGGAACACATAGAGCCAAGCAGAAACCAGAAAGATAGGCGGGGGCAGATGCCACTGTGAGCATTTGAGCACATTCCTTTCAATCTGCATTATCTCCCCTGCCCTCTGTGCTTCCTGTGAGACCCCACTAGACTACCCAGACACAATGAAGACTGTGCAGAACAGAGCCAGCCTGCCAATGAGCCCTCTACCTTGCAGAAAACTGAAGTATCCCATTGAGGAGATGCAGCAGCCTCTGTCCCCCTGTGGCTCCTGATCTTTCACAAAGTGTGGCTTGTATCCCAGCCCACCAGAGGTGCAGTCTAAACCTGGAGTGCTAACAAAACTTCAAATTCTCTGGCATTGGAGCTTTTGTTTTTTATTATGTTTTTGAGTTGTAACTATAAGGATACATTCCTTTATAGGAAAATGTCACAAAAACATAACTGATGGATACATTCTTCAGGCATTATATGTGAGAATGGCCACTGTATCCTGGAACCTTCCTTAGGCTTAGAAATAAAAAGTATAAGTCTATTGGGGAACTACAATGCCATGCAAGATTATGATATAAACTTTTGTTATACTTACTGCTACAAGTGGCACAATGGAACAAGTTGGGTTGTGCATCTGATTTGTAGAGAAACCTTTTGCTCTATTTAAAGACAAGACATATTTTCACAAAATTCAAAGGACTCAGGTTTTAAAGTATATATAGAAGTTTGTTTAACATGGCCAAAGGATGGGCACCCTAACTAGAGAAAACAGTTTAAGAAAAGGCACAGAGTTATGGCGAGATGGGCTGATGAACAGAGTAGACATTTGAAGCTCAGTCCTGGAAAATGTAGAAAGCTCAACTGAAAACAGGCCTTAAATATCATGCCCTGGTATTTGAACTTTCTGCACCAGGCATGTGGAGCAGTCAATGTGAGGAAGGGCACTCTAGTTAGTGTGAAAAGTAGGCACTGGAACCTGGGAGATCAATTCAAAGACTATTTGATTGTCTTTTGACCTAAAAGAATAATGAGAGTTTGTACAAAGACAAAAAGAACAATTTGATATTTAATAAGTATTTTATAAACACAGTTGTCAGTATTCACTGGGAGAGACATACCCAGGGGTAGTTTATTACTGTTGCATTTTGTAAAAGGCAAGAAATCAACGCCAACTCCAGAATCTCTGTTACAAGTTTGTTTTTTCCGTTTTTGTTTTACAGCACCTGGGATAGAAGCAAAGGCTTTCACGTCAAGGCTATATATCCTCAAACCTTTTCAAAATTTCTTTTGTATTTTTATTCTTTGAGACAGTCTCACTAAATTGCCTAAGCGAGACTCAGATTTGTGATTTTCCTGCCTCGGCCAAAGTGCTGGGATTACAGGTGTAGGCTGCTGTGCCCAGCTTGTTAGAAGTTATTGACTAGATGACGGCACCATGTCCAGGGTGAAGAGCATCAGAATAATACTGGGGAAGATAAGAGGCTCCATCTGGCCACTTGGAGTTGGAAATGGCTCAAGAGGCAACTGCAGTCTAGGACGCAGAGATGGCTTCCTACCCCTCTGCAGGAAGTGCCAAGTTCCCCCTTTCAGGTGTCACATGCATTCTTATCAGAACAGATAACTGTAGGTGCATCCAACCCACAATTTAAGCTATACACATTCAACTGCCAAATGCAAAGAGGTAAAGAAACAGGAAAAGGGGAAACCAATAAAAGCATCAGCAGCAATGTCCCGGGCAATGCACTCGTGCAGCTCATCAAGCCTGAAACTGCTGTGCATCTGCCCCCAGAGCCTGTGCCTCTCACCTCATACAGGGCTTGTTTTATTTTCAAAGCTCCCTCTTTCCCTCATAACACAATCCCTGGTATCAGACCAGTGCCTCACTTAGTCTAAAGTCATTTCAGAACTGGAGGAAACCTCGCCTGTTTTAGTCTCTGAAAGAAACAATAGATTAAGCTTCTATCTGAGACCTTTCCAAGGGGTCATCCATTGCAACATTAGACTATGCATCTTTTTTCTTTCTTTCTGTATTTTAGTGAAGGGTCTACAGGGTTTCATTGCTAGATAGGACTCAGAGTGATTCTCCTGTTTCCAGCCTCCCAAGTGCTGGGATTACAGGCATGCGCCACCACACCAAGTCTCCATCACCGTCTCAGTGCACCCCGAGTTGCAGGCACTTTAATCCACTGAGCTATTTGGCTGGCCCTCCTATGCTTCTGTTGTAACTACAGATCTTCACTTGTGAGAGACCACAACTGCTTTACGGTTATTGGGACTTGCTGCCCTTGCTGTAAATTCACAAGGAATTCTTTTCTTTTCTTTTGCTTCCTTTTTTCCCTTGTCCCTTTACTTTCTCTTCTCCTAGAATCTCTGATTCCTTCACACAGGGGCACCTATACTCAGGTTGCAGTCCACATGGGATGCTTTCTATGAATATCTCCTTATTGTTCTTACTGCTCTTGTATAAGGAGATGACCACTTCAAGGGTCAGAAAAACTCCGCATCACCTCCAGTTTCTGGGGCTTCCAGTCCATGGGAAAGAATGGAGAGAAGGGAAGAAGACTGAGCAAGGGAGACAGAAATTGGAATACAATTTAAAAATCTATGCTGCTATGAAGCAATAAATAAAAATCGATGCTGACCATGGATTTATCTTAATGTTTTTAATGCATGCACAAGTAAAATAATTTTGTCTTTGGGAATGCAAAAGAAGTCATTTAAGAGCCATTTAACAATGAGAATTTTTGTGGCAAAAGTAATTCTTATTATTTCTTAATTTTTAATAAGCCAGAAGGTACTATACCAATTACAGTTCAAGTGACACCTCGCTGTCACTCATGATCTCTAGGATTAATTCTGTTTTAAATGTCCCATCACAGATGGCAATCTCCTAAACTATAATTGTGCTCTTTACAAGATCATTTCAGGGGTTGTAAAAAAATATTAATTTGGGCCAAACAGGCAGTGTCTTCCAGCAAAGAGATGCACATTTGAAGCTGTATGACATTTTCAGTTATACGGGTCTTGCTTTAACTTGGTCTTAACCATCCAGCAGAAAAGTATAACCATGAGATATAAAAAAGTAATGCCATATTAATATGATGAGCTGTAAAAGTCCGAAGTCAACAACTTCTGACAATTGCTGATAACCTACTACTGTTTTAGACTATATTGGGTTATTTTGCTGAATTCAAGTACCTATAACATTTGAACTGGCATCAAGTATGAAAAGGTCCTTTAAAGACTTCTCCAAATACAGCTTCTCTAACAGCAATGTCTGACAAAACAAAACAAAACAAAACAAAAC
>NW_004524597.1:5256473-5301891 GCF_000260255.1 Octodon degus
TCAGCTCCCCACAAAGACTTTCCTGGATGCTTATGAGGGTGACCAAAGAGGGATTTGAATTCTGTAGTGGGTCTTCTTATAAAGACATTCAACCTTTCAAGTTACAGCCCTGCCTTATCGTTCATTTGACATGGATTACATCTTCAAGTCTACAATACATACATTCTGAGGGCCGGGGAGATGGCTCAGTGGAATAAGCGCTTCCCTGGCAAGCTCAAGGACCTGAGTTCAATCCCTGGTTCCATCCCCCCCAAAAAAAATCTACATACATTCTGTTCATAATACATTTTCCCTTTTTCATCTGCATGATTAATAAATCATCTCAACTGAAAATAGAGTAAAAATATAATTTTAGATTGTAACATTTGCCCATTATTTCAGCAATGGTTTGGATAAATTGTAAGTTCTTTCACTGATTAAAAGAATACAAACAAACAGAAAATCCATAATACAGAGGGCCATCACAACCAAGAGATATAGGCCAAACACCTTTTCAGAAGTTCTCACCCTTTCTGGCCCCACTGCTGTGTGAGATGCCTTGGCTTTCCACCCAGCTTTGTGCAGTGAAAATGGTGTTGCAGACAACTTCTGCAGTGTGCACAGCACTTGACCCAAACCCTCCACGTCACCAGAGCGGCCTAGTTCCTTCCTTTCTCCTAAAAGCATTCAGGCTATGACATGACTGGACATAGCATTACAAAGAGATAATTTGGGGTGGGGTTCATTAAACCTTTATTGACCATGTTCTATTATTCAGACAAAATGAGATAGGTTATATTATCAAACTTAAGAGCTGTATAGAAAAATCAAATCAACTTTGAATGTCATTCCAGCTTACTGCTTTGCAAAGTTCTTCATGAAAGTACCAATGATAGGAGATGAGATGCAAGCAACCCTGAGAGTTGCAACAGCCACAACAGTAAGAGTCCAGCAGCCTAAAATGATATGTGAGGTCTCGGGCCTTCTCTTAAAATTCTATGTTCACTTGCTTTCTTTTACCTATTTTATTACCTAGTGATATAAAACACTACTACTTTCCAAAAGCTTTGAGCACAATTGATGCTCCAGAAAATCAGCTTTGTATATTTTGCAGCTAAGGACTTTTTTCTCAGTGCAATGTTACTGGAGGAACAAAAATTCTACAGATGGGAAGACCCAGGCACCATAAAATTTTCTTACATAGACATACATAGATATACTATCTTATTTAATGGTAACAAAATTATTGCAACAATAACACTATTAAAATAAAAAATATATTAATGCAACCTATGATCCTAACATTACTGCAACAATTTACATCCATGAGTCCATTTGATTATACTAACTCAATGTAATTGTATTAAATGGAGATTAACTAAACTTTATTATATTAAATGTAATTCACATTAATAATTAAAGGGTATAAATAATTCAATCAACCAAATTAATCTATCATAAGGTAGACAGAGTATGGGAATAGTGATTCATAAATACGACTGTTATTTACCTATACAAATATCTGAGCTGATTCCATTTCTTTCTTCACTTATTCTGTGGTCTTGTTAGATTCTAGATATTAACATACACACTGAATGGCTTGTTATTCAAATTTTCCTGGTGAAGGTTCTACCTGTTCTTTACCTCTTGACGTTCCATCATACATTTGAGTCCTTCCCTGGAATTGTCAAATGTACAGACAGAAGAGGGTAGATTCAATCATCTGAGACCCAGCCCACCACAAGCTCAAATTCAGACATATCTAAGTTTAAACTCTGGTTCTGGAAAGTTCCAAGAAATTTGGCGAGTTATTTAAATCCTCCTGAACATCTGTTTCCTTGCCTCTAAAATGAGGTTGATACCAACTAGTTCAGGAGGTGGTGGAGAGGATTATAAAGTTAAATCACATATGTTAAAGTACCTAGAACTTTAAGTGGGCTAGAGGAGGAATGGGGAAATGTTTAAAAAGTGAGCAGGTTATGTTAAAGTGACAAGTACTATACTATGGATGAATTCCATGTTTTGCCCTTGTCATGTTGAACTAAAGGTTAGCTGCTGGAAGGTTTGAAGGACACACAGGTACAGAGAGAGAGAGAGAGAGAGAGAGAGAGAGAGAGAGAGAGAGAGAGAGAGAGAGAGGAAGGACCTGGAGGAAAGTGTGGAAGGCATGACCAAGAAAGCATAGACAGACA
This sequence comes from Octodon degus, assembly GCF_000260255.1. Taxonomy (NCBI): domain Eukaryota; kingdom Metazoa; phylum Chordata; class Mammalia; order Rodentia; family Octodontidae; genus Octodon; species Octodon degus. The sequence continues at coordinate 5,258,645 of NW_004524597.1, forward strand.
GACAGAGTGTTTCCAAGTCTTTTATTTATGCAATAGTAATTCAAACAAAACTTTGCCTAAATCAAGTCAGCAAACTATAGACAGTAAATATTTTCAGTTCTGTGGGCCATATGGGCTGTGATGTAACTACTCAACTCTACCCTTGGTACAAAAGCAATCACAGACAACACAGAAACCAAAGTGCATGACTATGTTCCTGCAGCACATCACTGAGGGACATTTGCACAAGCAGAAGGGAGCCAGAGCACACACTAATGGGCCAGGCAAAAGTGGCCTCCCATCTAATCTCCATGTGGGTTTCAGAAATTGAGCCCTAGGAGTGCAAGGGATAAGTCCAACCACAGAACTACTCCAAGACAGAAACAAAAATGAAAGCCAACCAGTGAAAGGTGGAATTAATTCCACGTGTTTTCTTGACTCATAGGTATATGTTCTGTAAAAATAAAAGGACTTTATGTGCAAAAGCCATAGGAAAAGTGTCCTCTGTCTCTCACTAAATGAAATAACAATAAGAAAGACTCACTATGCTACTTTTTCTAAAGACCCTACTCTATAAAAAATCACTTTGGGTAGCACTTTAATCCTTTCTGTTTTTTTCCAGTACTTACTAAGAACTGAATCCAGGCACACTACCACTGAGCTAAATATACCTTTTTAAGTTTCTTATTCTGAAAGAAAGTCTTGCCCAATTGCCCAGGCTGGCCTCACACTAGATTCTCCTGCCTCAGTCTCTCTCTAGTAGTTGGGAGGATAGGCATCCAGATTCACAGCAGTAAGAGGGGATTCCATTAGAGCAATGCACACATGTGCATAAGAGCAGATGTCCAAGGCTTTGGGGCTTATGGGTCGTTACATATACACTGTATTTACGCTCCATGATAATTGAGCTAGATATGAGATATCATGGTTATGATGTACAGTCTGCAAAACAAGATGTACACTCACTGGAGCTGACAGCAGACTTGCTCAGGGCACCAGAGCTGAACCATGCTGGCCTGACCTCAGAGTGCTCCTGCTGGAGGCATGGTTCCCCTTAGTCCACACCACACTATCGTCTTTTAATGGACCAGGTTCCAGTCATCTTGGTTTAAGCAAATATTGTAGGAAGGAGAAAAGGTGAAATATATTCGGCGAAGTGATTAATGCTCTCGCTGAGTAATTAAATGTTTTAAAAATGATCTGTAATCCATATGGAAGGTGTAATCAAAGCCCATGAAAGGTGACTGGACCACATGAGAGTGAACTGTTGCAAAATACTAAGTATGGTAGTGATTTTAGAGGTAAATCTTCATTAAGGAGCTGTTTTCTTTACATTAAAGTTTTTGATATTAAAATTTATAATTGCCCTTTATTCAAATGTCAGGCAAACGCATGGCTACACAGCAATTTTATAATTAGTTCACGACTCACATTCATCAGATCAGGATAAGACTTTGATATTATAACTAATACCACACCAAATGTTCTCACATATCTGCTTTACTGCATCAATGTGACTATTTTTAAAAGATAAACCAACTGAAAATATTTGTGTTATAGAGTTAATTCACAAGAGAGGAAAGGCTGGCTCAAAACAACTGTGCATCTTTCTCTTTAAAAAATAGCTCCCCAAGGTTATGCCAATTTGCATTCCTACAATCAGTGTATCAGTGTTGCTGTTGCACACTCTTGCCAAAGTGTGCAGCTGCCAATCTTGTTAATTTTTGCCAATTTAAGATATAAGCAGGGTGCCTCATTGTTATTGTAATTTGTATTTCTTTGGGCATCAACAGAGAGTTGCAATAATTACAGCAGGCTCCTGCTCAGATGAGGGAATTGTCTTCAATCCAGTGGTTGAAACTTGATCCTATTTAAATGGTGACTCTGAAAACATTGTAGGCAATGATAACCCCATTTAAAGGAACTAGTGAATTTTGAGAAATACAGAAATGTGATTTACATTAAGTCAAGTGTAGTGAAAATCACTAGTTTTCACTTATCAAGAGTTCACCAATTTCTTTCTGGTAAAATTAAATTTTTCTCAGTGAATGTGGCTATTCTATGAGAGACCATCACTCTGGATGGTTGCTGTAGAGTTGATTTGACCCATAATTCATTGCAGGCATGTGAACTGGTCCAGTCAACAAAGAGCTCATATCCCTCTAATGACAGGGATGTGCCTACTGGAGGATTCAATGTTGCTTTCAAATAATAAAGATGGAACCTGAAATAGTTGTAAGCATATTGCCATTTTAACATGGCAGAGCCAATGTAAACATGGTGGCACCACAGGAAAATGCTATAGATAAAAAGATCTAGTTCTCTGGACAAGGTAACTTAGTTCAACCTCTGGAGTTTCCAGACCTGAAAGTTAACAAGCACTCTTGTATTTTTTCTTAGACCAGACCAGGTCAAATTTCTGCTATTTATACCCGAAAGAAACCTCAATAGTATAGCAGTTCACAAAGCTTCTGATGCTATGTGTGACCTGCATATTCCTTTAAAGTAGAGATTTCTTATCATTTATATGTTGTTCTATAGCATCATGCCAAAGCTAGAGGGAATTATGAGCAAAAATATGCAACATAAAGCAATAAATAAATAGTTGAATGGAACAAAGTATTGGATTAAAGAAATGGGGAGGTGGTGCATGTATGTATTCACAAGTCAGCAGAAAGGTTGGAATGTCATATAAATCTGAAAATAAATGTAGCTGTTAGTCAGCTGAATATATTTTTAAGAAGAATAGTGCATGTTACATTTTACACTGAATTTTTAAAAATATATCCTAATAAATAGAAAATTTAAACAAAGCAATAAGCTATACAGATATGAAAAGTAATAGGTACTATTATTATAAAAGAAGAGGGGCAGCTCCTTCAATGATTAATAAAAGCGATCAAATACAAAAAATTTCATAGGAAATAAGATCCTATGGGAAATCAATGCAACTATTACTAGCTAATGTAAAGGCATTAACATAGCAAAAATTTTCCTCAAGTGAATAAGAAATAAATAATTATAAATATATATATATATATACTATACATAAATAATTCATATAGGTGAAAATATATTATGTACCACAAATAGAAAAATGCAAATTAGAACAGTAACACACCATTCCAACAAAAATAATTTCTGAAAGATTACTAACATCCAGTGTAGGCCAAAAAGTTTCTAGAGTTGACCTAACTACAAATTCCTCAATTTAGTTTTCGGTAAAAACTTGGGATTATTCATATCTTGTGGACAGGATATCATGTCTGCATCTTGTACTATGAATAACCACTAAGAAGACAACAATATGCAATGTATTAATTATTGAAACTGCCCTACTAATCGGTTTTGAAGCTGTCTCATTGCTATTTGTTTCTCAATAAAATTATTTTTTAAAAATAAAAAGAAGCATTGTATACACACATATATTCATATTCACAAATGAGAAAAAAAGAAAGCCAAAACCAATGTATCAATTGGTATTTTTGCTCTTCCCAAAATGAGAAAATAATGTGTGTTGGATAGCTGTTCCCTGTAGTTCTATGTTGTACTAATGGCGGCAAAAAACGTACATTGCTTTTTCATTTCCAGTGACCACCACAAGGATTTTTGAAATGATAGAATTGTCTCTGGAACTTTCAATAAAACAAAAATGAAAAGAAACAGAAAGGAAAGGTAGCTCTGACCCTTTTGCCCAATTTCATTTGCTCTGTGTCTCCAAGAAAATGTATTTCATGAAACATTCCATGTACAAGTCTCTTGGCATTAATCCACTCAGAGGTTGCCCCACTGAAAGCTAATATAGGCTCTCTAACAAAGCATAATTAAATGCACTGAACAACTAAAATATCCATATAATTACCACAAAGCTGATATAATTGCATACACCCTTTTATTGGATGATATTATTGTCCCTACATAAGCACAATGATAGTTTAAACAGAATGGTCCTCCCAGCTCTTTGGTTCAACTAAAATTATCCGATTAATCTGCACATTGCCACTGGGAGAAAAATAATCTATTAAAGATCTCTGTCAAAACAGAACCAAGTTATTAAATTCCTATGTAGGAACACAACCATTCTCATTTGGGGGGATTGAATTTCTAATAAAACACTTCTCCTCAACATAGTTAAGTCAGTGTTGTGGATAGATTCTTTTCATTGAAATGTGGCTTATTTTCAAAATTATTTTTAAAATAGAAATCCTTAAACTTTATTTATAGAAATGTGATTCTATACATCACATATGCTTATGTTACAGGCTAAATTGTGTCCTCCTTAAATTCATATTGAAATTCTAAGACTCAGTCCTTGAGAAGGTAGCTTAATTTGGAAACAGTATGAGACCATGAAGTTAAAAGGAGACCGTATAGGTGACACCTAATCCAATCTAAAGGGAAGAGATTAGGAGAGACACACAAGGATGGTATCACGAAGACACAGGGACAGGCTGAACGTTTATCTACCAGTCAGAAAGGAGGCCTTAGAATAAATGAGCCCTGCTGGCACCTTGATCTCAGATTTCTAGCTTCCAGAACTGAGAGACGGTGCATTTCCGTGGCCTAAGCCACCTGGTCTGCCATCGTTTGCTATGGCAACTCCAGCAAAGCTATACAACCTTCACTCCTGAATAATACACAGATACTGACAAGAAGGAGCAAGATTTTAAAGTTGGCCTTAATGACAGTCACAACATATTGTTTAGATATGTAGCTATACGGTCAATCTCTAAAGATATAAGAAGCACTAGATAAAGAGCAATCACTGAAAGTGAAATTCTTTTGGGAAAGTCTTGCAGGTTAGTAAATTATGTGGCATTTTCTTTCTTAGGTGTCTTACACTTCAAATAGTTTATATAATTTGGAATCTTGCTACAACCCTTTGTGTCCATGAATTCGTATTAATGGGATGGAGGAAAGAGCCATAAAATTAAAACTGTTAAAAGGTAGCACCGTAAGATACCTGCAGCCTGGATAAAGAAAAACTGCTGACTCTGAAACTCCTATTTCAAAGGTGCTGAGTTTCTAGTGAGATCTGAGTGACACACTTACCTTCTCTAGTTTGGGGAGTATTGTGAACATTATCATGATCGTCTAACCAATATTGGGGAGTAAAACAATAGTCTGCAGAGGAAAGTGACCTTATTCTCCTGCCCCCAGAAATCTGGGTGGACACAGCTAGAAGCAGGTCTCCAAGGATGAAAGGCATCTGACATACGTGTTTTGTCCCAGAAATACACATCCATATAACCTTTAACTCCATACAATGTCTGTGATGGTTGCACATAAAATAGTATTTACAATTTTTTTCATTCCACATTCTCAGTTCCGATGAGCAAACAAGGTAGCGTCTGTTGTGTTCTCAGCGCATACCACCACAGAGTCAAGAACAGATTCACAAACTCAGAAGATGATAACAGAACACTGTTTGCTTATTCCAAAGTATTGAAGGCTGATGCCCAGTTCCTCCTCATTCTCTTGACAAAAGGTGTACACTATGATGAAGATGGGCGAATAATACTCAATTTTCTTCAGCACCTAGGACTTTCCAGGTGCCATGATCAGCTCTTTACATGACATTTATACTTGTGTATTCTAATATTTATGTGAGAAGGGTCTAATGACCGTTCATGTTTTATAGATGGAGAATTGGAGGCTCAGAAGCATGAAGCATATTTTCCAGCACCACAACAACAGTGCAAAGCAGATCCACACTGAGAACAGAACCAACCCAGCAGATTTCAGGCCCTGCATGCTGAACCGGTGGTGCTGACTGATGGCAACCAGCTTAGAAACTTCATGGTGCAAACTTATCCCAAGCTCAGAACAATCCAATGCTCTACACAAAGAGGGCCATGGACATAGTGACTGGCACAAACCCAATCATGAATCATTCTGTTGCCTTGGTCATACTGCCTGCATTACATGTCAGTGGGTTCTGTGCCTTCGTTTAAAACCATGCAAAGAAATTGTGTCAGGGGATAACTTTTAATTTCCCAATTTTAATTTTCAGAACAAGGTCCTGAGAAAGTTTCTCGACAGGCATGTATGTGCGCAGCCATGGGCACTTCTGCAGTGGTGTCCTGGGCAGTCTCACTTTGCCTCAGAGTCACCTATAAACTGAACTGCAGCAGAAAGACTTACATTCAGTCTTCCTTTTTTCAAGGAATTGAATTTACAACTCCATTTGTAACACCTAGCCACATACAACAATGGACTAATTACTCTCTGGTCATCAAAGCAGATCAAATGATGAAGGATAGCAAATCACTGGGATGCACATCATCATTCATCCTGAAGATACCAGCACCTACTCCTATGCCTCAAAGAGGCAATAATTTCCAGGATTTCAACTATGCACATAAAATGGGTCCTTAATTGAGAGGCCTGAAAATACCCCCAGCCATGTAATGAATCCTGGGGCACCACAAGACTGTGATAGGAGCCAGAGCTCAGATTATTAAAGTTACAGTTAAAAATGCCTGGAAAAGGATTCAGGGATTCACAGTGTATTATCAATGGCACATTCCTCTCTGTGCCAGACTAAAGATATTACAGGGAGTCTTTCAAGGTCATTGGAAAACAATACAATTCCCTCCCCAGAGGTGAGTCTTTGGCTTTCATCTTCCCTTATTATGAATTCTTCTTGATTCTGCTTCGCTTCAAGGCCATGCCATGGCTTCCCTTATCCAGGGCCCTTGTGGTACCATAACACAGGCTCCTCAGTGCATTGTCTTCTTTGTGCCTCCATTGGCAATCCTACTTCCTGCTGATTTTCCAACATCTCTGGCTAAGGACGCTTAGCTTTAAAGATCTCCTCTTGGAAACCTCTGAAGGCTGTGATTCAAAGAGATCTTGAGTTCCTTTCCTTGTCACATTCCACCTAGATTGAGATTATTGATCCCCATGTTCTCCAAGTGACCAGAATCCCCATGCTTCCAAACACATCAGCAATTCCGCCTTATTTCTGAACATTGGTTTCATGTCCTCAAGGGCCTGCCTCACATCTAGGCCTCCTGTCTTCCAAACATCTCACATATTATACCCACCACTTAATTTGTCATCTTTTCATTAAGACTTGATGGTTTTTCTTCTCATTTCTTCCATCTCATCAAAGGACATGTACATCGACACAAGTTTCCAGAATGGAATGGGAGAGCCTGTGTCAGGTCAATAAATCAGTGTTTTCCCTTCCTGGCTCCTAGCTCTACTTAGCACCACACTACTGCAACCACCAACCCACACAAGGCCTCACCTGTCTCACCTGCCCCAGCTCTCTGACTGATGGCCCTCTCCTGGCTCCTTCGCCTGCAATCCATTTTCCACACTGCAAAGAAAGTTATCTTTCTAAATGGAAAATTTGATCCACTTCAATGGTTCCCAATTGTTCTTAAAGTAAAAGCTAAACTCCATAACTTGCCCTAACAGGGGCCTAAGCTACTTGGTCCTTACTCATCTCTAGGTTCATTGGCCATGGTTTTTTTTATCATTAGCCATAAACTCAAACACATACTAGTTTATCTTCGGCCCTAAAAACACAGGGTTCCCTTTCATATTCAGACTTCTGCTCACATTATTTCCTCTTCCTGAACAGACTTGGTCTTAACCATATTGTTTATCTACAGCCTCACTCTTCACCATCTATATCCCTACCACAAAGCAGGTGCTAAATAAGTTCTTGTTGAAGGAATATAGCAAGGCAACAGGCCATATAAAGATGGAGTCCACCTGCCTGCCTTCTTTTGGTTCTCCATTTCTTTTCACCTCATCATAATTCAAACCCAAGGGCTAGCTTTATCTAAGACTCTGACTTAAGTTGAACAAATGAAACTTTCATTTTGCATGCATTTTTTTCTTACTGTCTCCTATCTTCTTTCCTATTATTCTCTTTAGTTCATCAAAAGGCTTACATAATTCTCCTCTTAAAAAATCTTGTGGTTTCTTGTGTCTGCCCCTTTATTATAAACCATCTCAAGTCCTTTGTAGAACTAAAGATGGAACAAAAATCATCATAAAATAGACAAGCAATCCTGACCACTACCAGCTCCACCTCTCCCCTCTTTCTGTGTCTTGAAATGCAGAAGAGACCATTAACACTTGTCCTGTATTAATAAGCCGTCTGGTATTTATGATAGTATGAGTTGTCTGTCTACATGATAAGCCTAGTACAGGAAGGCCTTTCAGGAATATTGATCTAGGAAAATAAAAAGAGCATGCCATTGTTTTGTGGTAATGGTTTATAGTAGCTTCATAGTGATTAATAATGGCATTCACAGAACTCCTGCCCTCAAAGAGATAGGTGCTGTTTACACATGGCCTGTCACTCGCTGGAGGCTGAGGTACGAGCTGAAGGTCAAGGGTGAGTGCAAAGGAAGTACTTATGCTCTGCAGAATGTCCCACAGGAGCCAGGCTGGAGTGAGCCTCTCTCATTTGGGCTGGTGTTTTGTTTTGCTTTGCTCTGCTTTGCTTTTTCCATCTTAGCAGTGTGGGAATTGCTGTTACACTTTAGGTGGCCAAGCACCAATTGTACTGAGGTAGAGGTAAAAGCTGTTTCTTTCTTTTCCAAAATGGGACCTAGAGGAGTACATGGTACTCAAGGAGGGTTGAATATGCATAATCAGAGAGAGGGGACAGGGATGTGGGGTAGAGAGGGGAATGGAAAAGGGGAAAAGGAAAGCACAAGAGAAGTTGTTCCTGCATCGCTGGGCTGCCGTTCACTCAGCCCTGAGCTTCAGGCAAATTTCCTTCCCTGAGTTGCAGAACTCACTGGCCAAAGCAGGATAATTACCAGTGAAGTGGAAGACCCAATACTATTATGGACTACTGAACTCTTTTAGAATATTTTGCTGAGTTTACACACCTATAATAATGATTGAACTTAACAAAAAAAAAAAAAGGGGGATACAGATGAATATCCATTTTGTATCTGTGTATTCAAAGTGGTTAGGATAGATATATAGTTACATTCTTTTAATGAATAGAGGGATTTGTTCTAATGGTGTTTGTAAATAGGATATCATGTCCGTATCTTGTATAGCAATTAACCACTAGGAAGAATGTATGCATAGTGTTAATTATTGAAACTGTCCTACCAATTTGGTTTGAAACTGTCTCATTGCTATTTGTTTCTCAAAATTATGGAAAAAAAAAAAAAACAAAGCAGGATAATGCAAGGTGTCACTAAGACCACTGTTTTATGAACAGAACATCACTTTTTATAAATAATACTAACATTTGTGTGTTTAAATTTTATTGTGTCTTTCTTTTACTAGATATGCATTGGCAAAAAGAACTCCCCAAGATGACAAAAATGTTCTCTCTTCAAGTTATAGGCTGAATATTGTCTTTCCCCCACAAATCCATATGTTGCAGTCTTTATCCCCACAACCCCAATTTGGAGATAGGATCATTGAAGAGACAATTAAGTTAAAAAGAGGTCATGAGGGAAGACCTGGATCCCATTATTAGCGCAGTGTCAATTAGAAGAAGTGGTTGTAACATAGATACACAAAAAGGAAGAACATGTCAGGACCCAGTAGCATCTACAAGCCAAAGGCAAAGGCTTCAGAAGAAACTAAACCTGCTGATTCTTTAATCCTGGATCTCTCCCTCCAGCTCTTACAAGACACATGTTGCCCTTGTTTAAACAACCCCATCTCTAGGAGCACGCTGGGAAATCCCTATCAAACAAACACCATTGTGTCGTCCAGCATGGTAGCTTCTAATCATGTTACAATTAAGCACCTGGAATGTGACTTGTCCCACTGGGGCAGCATTTAAATGTGAATTTAAATATCTATAGGGGTTATAGCTGCCATATTGCCCATGGGGTATAGACAGCTCTGGAAAGTCTGGGGCTTTGTACTTTTCCTGACCTATTTAGATGTATGGTAAAAACCAGTGGAATGAGCCAAGAATATCTGAATTTCGGAAAAGGCCATTTTATTAATAGTTTAGGGTATTTTTCAAAAAAAAATAACGTTAAACTTCACTCTGCAAATTATAATAATCATACAAAGTACAGTTGTAACTGGCAGCCACTGATCATCTTCCAGATGCCAGGACTTTGCCAAGAGTTTTCTGATCATCTCATGGCCACTCAGCAGGGCTATCAGGCGGGCATAGTGATTTGCCCAATTTCACAGATGGCAGATGACATTCATTCTCAACCAAGGTCATATAACTAGGTGCCTAAGCCACCTGGATCCACCCAGAAGTAGTCTAACTCCAGAGACTAAACTTAGGCCCCAGAATCAGGTGATAAACTTTAGGTCTCTGGGGATGCTTTCTTTTTCCTCCAAGAGTTGGTGACTATAGAATGTGATGCTGGAGTCTGAGGTGGCAGGAGAAGCAAGAGGCCAAAGGGCTATTCAGTCTTGCATGAGGCCCATCTGTGGTCTTATGAGCTGAAAAACTTCACGGAGGGGCACCTCATCCACCATGGCACTCAGGAAAGGTTGCCAACCGAGTCTTTAAAGATGGCCAAGCAGGACTTCCATTAGAAGGCTGTCCAGGTGAACATAGTCAGCCCTCCCAAAGGTATAGCAGCCCCTGGTCAGGCCAATCCACACACAGTGCACTGAGAGTTAGAAACCCTGAGCAGACAGATTTGGCCTGAGGGAGAGACTCTTGTATGCCTGAGTATCTCCCTACACCTGGGTCAACTGTCAATAGGTATATCATCAATGCGTGGGATTGAATGTGAAACAAACAAACAAATGTAAGTCACACAGCACTGTTAAGCAAAACATAATAAGTGCTCCATAAATGTCAACACTCACTGTAATGTTGATATTGCTTCCAATTATGATTATTACTTCTCAGTCCCAGAATGCTTTCTGTGAGACCCACTCTTAGGCCATGTTAGAAAATGCTTGTTGAATTTGAGCCCATGAGTTTGGGAAATGAGAGGGAATGGGTGAAAGCAGTGCTTGGTGGGGCGGGGGCAGTGTGGCAGGAGCTTGCAGTGGAAAGGAAACGCTCTATCTGTTTACAACAGGTCCCATCAGTCCCTAGCATCTTAAAAGAGCCCATTTTTTCTCATTTTGACACTATCTGCTTGGATATTTGAGTTTGTGGCCCCTGTTGTTTAGGGGATATAAAGAATAACACACGATCAATATTTTCAGGGCTACATATATTTCTAGACCTATTTATTACTCATCCCTTTGGTACCTCCCCGGGTCCAGAAAGGATTAAATTGGCTCCTATTGACAAACACAGTACAACAGATAAAGTAGATTTATTTATCTTGTTAATAGGTAATAAAAGTGAAAAAAGAAAAGAAGCAGGCAGAGGAAGCATGCTACACTCAGGACTGCAGCTCATCTTAACACAGGGAGCACAAAAGTCTCTTATGTTTGCTGCAAGGTGATCACAATTTCATCCTAGTTCCTCCACCAATCAACCCAGAAGGAAACCTTACAATTAAGGCTCATCATTATAGGTATCTCTATTTATGAAAATAAACTGAAGGTTCAAAACTAGTATAATCATTTCTCACAGCAAAAGCAAAGGAGGTCTTTCCTTGTCTGAGCACTCTTTGAGTAACTGTCCAAAGAAGGGGCTGTAGTACAGCAGGGGTCATGCCACCCTACCCAGTGGACACTCATGGCCCTCTTATTGTAGACGAAGAAACACACTTCCAGGAGTCCAGAGAGTGGCTTTAGTTAGAAAATGGGACTTAGATTTGGATTCACACCTTCAGCACACAGTAGAATTTGCATTTTCATTCACTGAAATACAGATGTGCCCACCACATCCTCTGGAAGCGCAACTTCACCTCTCTTCCTTGCTATGTCCTTGGGTGCAGACTGCTGATTGTGCCTCAAACTGAAAGTTTACAGAAGCAATTTTAGGAAAGGCCAGTGCATCAATTAACATTGAGGGGCCGGCGAGATAGCACAGTGGACAAAATGCCTGTTTAGACAAGTGCAGGGAGGGGGCTCAATCCCTGGAACCACATGCTGTGCCAGCCCTGCCTCCAGGACATGCTGCACAGGCCATGGAGACTGGACATGATGGCACACGCCTGTAATCCCAGCGCTGGAAAGACTGAAAACAGGAGGATCACTATCAGTTCAAACTGTACAGTGAGACCCTGTACAAAATACATTTTAAAAAAAAACTTAGCATTGAAGTTATGGCATCTGTGGACATGGGTAAGAAACATGTCTTTCTCCAGATTCTAAGCCTAGCTCCTCAATCCAGCCACCTGCGTCAGCACTTGCCTGAGGGGAGGCTGCCCTGGGTAGCTAGGCCAGGATGATCAAGTGCCCTTTTCTTACTGCATGCAAGAATTCACAGAATATAGAAGCACTCTTAATGAGAACTAGAATTCTACAATAGGAATTAAATCCAGTGCTGAGGCTAAACACTGAAAAACCAGGTGGCATTTCCTTTCTATGCCACCCTTCTATATCATCAGGCTTCTTGAGGGAATAAATCCTCTGGTTTTGCTAACTGAAAAAAGCAGTTGTTCACAGGAAGCTAAAACCACCTAGTCCTTGGCTATCATCAACAGAAAACAAGTGCTGTTGGGGGATCCTTTGGCAGCACTATTCAAATGCCTGCCCTCCCAGCACAGTCACAACCCACAATGGCCCTTCTAAAGTCAGATCACTGCAATGTGCCTACACCTACCTGCAAAGTACCTACATTTCAGACTTCAGAAGCATGCCTGTACCCCAGAGAGGGCCATAGGGGTGCATGCAAGCAGTGAGTCTGATTTTTTTCTGAATGAGCTGATGAGGGAATAACTTAATTCTGAAGCCTTCGTGTAGAATCATCTCATGAAGTTGTTTCTTGCATAACGCTTTACCTCTCACAAGCTCTCCACTCTCTTCCCTTTATTGAGTTGTTAGTAAAGAATTGTGAGGATGTTTGGCATTTCTGATTCTGGACCTGGAAGATTCCCAACATATTGACAATGACAGAAATATAGAAATCTGAATGTCTCTGTCTTTTGATGCTTTCAACCTTCTTTATCAATGTAATTTTATATAAACCATCCATACATCTGCTGAAATTAGTTTATGAAAATGTGTTCTTTTTTTCTCTTATCATTAAATCTTTATCAAATTTAAAATGACTGCAAATGGTTGCTTTCTCTCAACTCCAAATGAAATATATTCTATAGGGCCAGGACAAAAACAGAGGCTATAAATGTACTTTGCATTTGGGGGACATTTAATAGGTTGAGATGGTGGAATACACAAAAAAAAATATTGCAGAATGAACTCAGAGTGAACACATATATGTATGTCTGCCTTAGAAGTTTTTCCATCAAGAATCTAAACTAGAGACCCATGAGTTCTCAAAGGAAATGCTGTCCTTGGGTGACATTCAGACCATAAAGAGTATCTGGAGATGTTCTGGTTTGTCACAGCTGTGAAGACAGTACTGCTGGTAGGTAGAATCTGTGATGCTGCTAGACCACCTCTGGTCCACAGAAACATCCTGACCCAACTTGATGTCATATAGCCTGAGGGGTCACAGAAGCCACTGCTGAGAAACACTGAACAGATACACCTCGTGTATATTCAAAAAGCAAATGGTTCAGGAAAAATATACTGAACTAAAGGAACATTTTTTTGCAGCCACAATAACATAATGCTCAAACTACTGTGCTGAATAAAGCAAGGAAGGAACAAGAGGAATAAAAAGAGGATGGCACCCACTCTTGTCATTGTCGTGCAAGTAGTCAACGAACCAATGTGATGCTGACACACTGCATCCTACCCTTATTTTGAGTAAACACTAACACTTGTGGTCACCCAGATTGGATGACGACCTTCCCCTTCCTTCAATTAAAGGGAGCAAATGTTCTCTTCTTTACCATCTTCTTTCAGAATGATGAATAAAAGGTTTAACTTACTGAGTGCTAAAAATAAAAAGCCTTCCCATAACACTGAGGTATCATTTGGTATGATATAAAGGTTGGTTTAAAAATCTGGATTATGAATCCTAATTTTTACACTCAGTATCAGCAAACTTTAAGTGTGAATAAATATGTGATTTGTCCATGTACATAGAGATATACAATATGCATGCCTCTTCATATAGGTACACACAGAATTAGCACACAGTCTAAACATGGGCAACTTTTCTACTGATAGACAACTTGCACAAGGATCCTGGCAATGATAGCCTGTGTATTAAAATGATTGAGAGCAATACTAGGTTTCAGAATGTACTGTCAGTCCATTCAACGCCTACCAAATTTTTGTAACATATAATTCACATAACTCCCATTTTTGCATAGTCCAATTAAGTTCAAACAGGTATATAATTGTTGGTCTTGAGGGATCTCTTAAGCCATTATTACTAAATTATCTAGTAGATAGCAAGACGACATTTCCAAATCCATTTCACTTATGGCCACAGGTTCCAAACTAGCCCTTTCTGGCAGACTATGTAACTGTACTGTACAAGAAATCTGTTAGGCAATCTGTCACATAAACAGATAGAAAATGTACATAATGCAGTGCTTGAAGGAAAAAGAGTCCAATAGACCATGAACTTTTAATGAATGAATTTTAACAGTTTGCAATCTGGTGTGCAGTTTTCAAAGTTTTCCTGCTGAAAAAGAATCTGACTTGCGTTTTATGTTTTCCTAGACTTGCCTTAATTAAAATGACAAAGAGTGAAAATACATTTTCACCAGGGCTCTTTGCTTTCTAGCTTGGCAATGGTGTGAATAATCCAGAAACTTCTAGCTTTTATTAAGTTCCTTTCTAGCATGTGCCAGGGTTCTAATTCATACAGGTAATGTAATCATACCACCATCTTCATATCTGTCTGTTTGATTTACTTTTGGACTTTGTTATGTACCAGGATAAAGTACAAGGATAAGGACTTAGAGTAGTATATGCAATCAACATAATTAGCTATACGTACACTAGGCAGCAAGATGGTATTTCCAAATGCACTACATTAGTTAGTAAATGTAATTAGTTAGAATAGCAATATTTAAAGGAGATGTTCATGTCCCCATTTTACAGAGGAAGAAACTGAGGCTCTACAGACTGGCTACAATTCCATCTGCTCTTCTCCCCAGGAACTTCGCTTGTCACTAGGACATGGAAGGCATTGATACACATTTGTCAAAAAAAAATAAACAAAGTGATCCGAAGTACTCATCCTTTCTGTGTCATTTGGGTGTCTTTTGCATACATATTTTTGATGTTTAAAACCTATAATTTTCTGAAAACAGTATGGTGTTTTGAACCAAATTTCTCACATTTTGAAGTGATACAATTAAGAATCATTAGAATATTGACAGATAGTACAGAAACTATGGATATTTTTAAACCACCCGTGATATATAGGATGCACTGTTATGTACCAGGGATGCTGAACCATATGAAACTTAGCATCAGAGAGCTCAGAGCCAAAGGGCAGCGGATATGGCAAGCTCTTGGGAAGTCTCTGATGCCATGGAATTCCCTAGTTCCCGCCTCGCTCCTTTAACCTTCTGAATATGGAATCTCTCTGGATGGCACGGATTATACTAACCACAGCCACACTGATTGTCTTGATGCTAGAGCATCACCCAGAGAGAGCTTTCCAGAGCTCTAGATGCATAAATACAGAAGTTGACCAGATTGGTCCATGAGCCATCCCATTTCTTATTGAAAAACAATCTTAGATGATTCTCCCCAAAACTTACTATTTCTGCAGGCTTTTCCTTCCAACAAGGCTTTTCCTTCTCATTTTTCTCCAGATGAACCCCAATCCTGTGACCCTAAGCTGGGAATCTAGAAGTCATTCTGAGTCACTTCCCTTCCACCATGAATGACTCCCACACATGTTATAGCTTTGTTTCTAACTCGGCAGATCCTTGTCATCTTTTGCCTGGAATATTCACCGCAGCTTCCTAATGACCACTCTACACCACCACGTTCACTCTCCCTCAAATCTGTTGTCTCAGATGAACCTCATGGAAAATAAAAACCTGGCCACTCATGTCCCCTGTGACAAGCCTTGGTGTTGATTCTGTTCTCATGCAGCACAAAGGTCACTTCTTCAGAATGTCACTTCAGCACTGCTGTTTTCAACATCTTGCTTACTCTAACTTGCACTTGATTCGCTAGCCAAAGCAAACTATATTTGTTCCTCCACTGCCTGGCTACCTCTTCATTTTTATCCTCTGCCCATTGAGCCTACACTTCTGCCTCTTTGGCCTTTTCTTCATATCATAGCTCTTGCCTGGAATATTGGCTTTTGGAGCCCTTGTGGACCTGCAAACTGTTAGAACTTGAGCGTGTTGAATAAAGCAAACACTATGACTGGCCTTGTAGAGTCAACACCCTGCCCAAAGGGAACTGGCAAAACCAAGAAGCAAACACCTGAGTTTAATAGTGCTCAGTGCTATAGTAGAAAAGGAAGAGGGTGTCATGGATAAGAATAGTATCTTTACCTCACATGGTACATTGTGACCTACTCTGATTCTACTGGAGTGCCAATACTGTTTAAATGAGGCTAAGTGGATGTCCTGTAGGTGTCATTTGGATGGATGGATGGATGGATGGATGGATGGATGGATGGATGGATGGGGGATGGAAGATGGATGGATGAATGTGGGGATAGATGGGGATGGATAGAGGGATGAATGGATGGATAGGTGGATAGATAGATGGATCGATAAAAGGGTGGGTGGATGAATGGGTATGTGGATGAATGGATACATGAATATTAAAGGATGATTTACAAAATGCAGGAATATTTTCCCCTATTATTTCACTTTGTAAGATCACTGATTAAAATTGCATCCTTGATAGCAAGTACATCTTATCTGCTCTCATCTAGGAGCTTGTGAGGACATCCTTTACCAGTAGGAGAGAAGTTACGGAGCACACTGGGTGTTTTCAAGCATTGTTAAGGCTCCTGCTCACATACTTGAGAGATTTTCAGAAAGGTCTTTGTGTATTAGAGAGTTGCTGAAGGTAAACGCTTTGCAAGGAAAAACAGCAAAACAATACAAAAGCTGCTAAACACGGTATGAAATATTTCACAAAAGGAGTGTTTTTAGTCCATTTTGGTTTTGCTTCAATTGTGAGAGTGAGGAGAAAAGCAGGGCTGGGCAGATAACGCAGTGGTCTAAACACCTGCCTGGCAAGCACAAGGATGTAGGTTTGATCCCCAGTACCAAATGCTACACCAGCGCCAAAAACCCAGGCATGTCATGTGGGCCACCAAAACTGGGTGTGGTGGTGCATGCCTGTAATCTCAGTGCTGGATAGGCTGAGACAGGAGGATCACTATGAGTCTAAGCTGCATAGCAAGACCCTGTACCAAATAAATGAATAGAAGATTAAAAATAACAGTAAAATTTAAGAAGAAGAAAAGCAGAAGGATGAGGGTTATGATGAGAGGCTATAGGAAGAAGGAAAGAAAGAGAAATAAAGGGAAAAAAGAACATTCTCACCTTGGACTTGGCTGGACTTTAGTAAGAAAAGGGTATCTATTTTCTTAGTATAAATGGGATGACTAAAATGGCTCACCCAGATCTATGTGACATCAAACAGTGATTTTTCCAGAAAAAAACAACAACTGAGAACTAGTTGCCAAGTTCTGGCAATAGTTAAGCATTCAGCAATATTTTCCAAACTCCTGAAGAATTTCTAAACTCTTATTCCAAATACAGATTCCAGTAGCTCACATCAGAATCACTATCTCTGAGGGCGGGCCTCAGGAATGTGCATTTGCATCATATCTTAAAGTGCCATATCATATCTTAAGATCCCCTGTTAAAAGAGATATCTGATGCCCCTTCCCTACCACATGACACCCGTGAAGCTCAGTGACACAGGGTGACAGTTTTTGAGAGCACATCATGAAACTAAATTCTGAATTGTTAGGAAATAAAAAGGGGAATAAAATAGAATAGCTGATATCACAAAAGTCTCATCTTTCATGACTTCTGCACACTAGGGGAGATTTGCTTAGGGGGATCAGTTGCAGGAAGACTGTTTATTCCTAAGTAAAAAGACAGACATCCACCTATCCCCTTTTGAATGCTTCTTCCTTTAAGCACCAAAGTGACACATTTTTCTAGGAATTCACCACTAGGTCAGATTTTATCCCTTGATCCTTCTTAAGAGATGGTTTGAGGCTGGCCAGCAATATTCCTTTTTATCTGGCAGCATGGGAGAGAAGCTTGGTAGACTATAGGCTTTAAAAGTCAAAACTCTTGAAGACTAAGCCTGTGAATCTTTTGGTCAACACTGCTTAGTGTCACTCTGGAAGTTTCTCATCTTCTAGAGAGTCATTCTAATGGTGATCTATGATCCTGTGACCACTAAAGATGGAGTCCAGATAAGCACCTGATTTCAGAGGGCAAGCACTCCCTCCCCTTAGGTCAGGGATAAGGAGAGCTTTGAGTCCTCCTAGGGCTAAAACTACAACATCCAGAACTGTTCAATGTCCCTGATAGGTGAGGACATGCAGGCAGAAATAAGAAAAAATGGAGCTGACAAATAGAGTCGTGGAGAGGCAAGAGTGTAGCCGAGAACCATGGGGGCAGCAGTGGCAACAGGGCAGCACCAATTCCTTCAGGACTTGCAAGTCCCATTCATTTCCCTAACGCTCCTTACATTTCCTCTGCCTCCTTCAAAATCCTAACTCACATGGCTGCCCTGTGAACCCCTTCCCATGTCTTCCAGGCACTCGCCTAGGACAGACATCAGCATCTTCTCTCCACTGTCACTCTGCTCTTCACGCTGAGCTGCAGCACCCGTATCCTGGCCCCTTGTATCTCTCTCACCACATACTCCAGAGTTTATTCCAACTATACCTCAGCCTCAGACTCCATGGACTACGTTAGACCTTCCCACCAACTCTGACTTTTCAGATCTCTCATTTTCAGACCCCTGGCTTCTACCCACCTAGTTCATCCACTCTGCTGGTTACCATATTTGTCCACCTTCACAAAATCAGCAGTACCTTGATGCTAACATCTTTACTTGCCTCCTTCCTTTCACTAATTTCTCAGGTTAAATGTCACAGGCCAGGACCAAACCCACTCCCATTGGTGTTTATTTGAGAAACTAATATGACAGATAGATGAAATTGCCACATGGGATATTTCTAAAAATGTTTCCTAATATTAAAATGTCATCTTAATTGCTTGAATGGAAGCGAAAGAATTACTGTGTGGAAGATGTTCTCCATTCCCCTACCCTTTCAAAGTCTCCTCACCAAACACCAACTGTGATTAGGGCCAGTCATGCTGCTGAGGGCAGTTGGGTACTACTCTTTACCTTGCTCTAGCCCCAGGCTTCCAATTTTCCTCCCCTTTTCTCCAGCATCTTATTTCATTCTGTGGACCACCTTCCTGTGCCTGATCATCCACATGCCCATGATTAGATATGGCCATCTGAACCACAAAACTATATTAGTTCAAGACCTTTGTAAGTATCATTTTTACCTTTCCATTGAAATTGTGGAGAGGAAACCAGACTGGTCCAGCCATGCACACAGTGGCTGATCTACCCTTGCATCAGTTGTTCATCTTGATCCACTGAGATGTATTTGAAAGATGGAAGGCAAGAGCCTGGGAAGACATCTGCCAGAGGATCAAGAGGCTACAGAGGTTTCTCAGACAACATGTCCACAACTCTTAAGAGATTGTGGTCTGGAGCTGCTTGTGGGTTGCTTAGCAACTAAAGTAGTTCTGAGCTACATACACAGGAGAATGGTGGTATGGGGAAACAATTTGTCAAGGAATCAGGGAGAGCATATTGCTGTGAAGTTTAGTCAGCACCTTCCTTCTCCATAGACTTCACAGTAGATGCCCAGGGCCAACTTAAAAGCCACGAGGAAAGGGATGAAAGGGAGGCTGAGGACAGCCCTCATGCCGCTACAGTCCTACCTCTTTCCAAGTCATCTCATCTGGGCCTGTGCAGAGGTACAGCCTGAGGTGAGAGCCATCATGATTTCTGCGGAACAGCTCACAGCATGTTAATCTTCCCTGTCAGGCTCCTGGAGAAGCAGGCTGGCCGTCCTGACAATCTGCATTACCAGGGGTGGATGTGGTTTGATTAGACCTTCATGACGGCAGCTTCCATTTGCATCTTTCATCAGAACTGAAGGATGTGCTATTTGTCCTTCCCATCCAGGAACTGCAGCCACACTGCCAGGATGCAGCTGACCTTGTGGAAAAAACAAACACCCACCAGCAAAGGAGACATTTACAGTTTCCACTGGGACCCAGCTGTCCTCAAGTGTGTGGGTGTTGATCATAGAATCATTTTATAAAAATAGGCTGGATTAATTTCATCCAGGGTCAGTTTCCGGGACACTTTTGAAAGCCAAAGAACCTCGGACTGTTCTAGTGGTGCAGAACTTGAAGCTCCCAGTAGTGAACATGCAAGTGACATCCTTCACTGGAAATTGTCATCCACTACCCACATGATCAGCTGCAAAACCCTGCAAATACTTACAGATTAGCTACCAACTACCATAAACAGTGCTAGAACATGAGATACAAAAGGGAAACATAAAAGACTTAGATGTTTGCAACCCTCAATGGTGCCTTCTGTCCATCTTTGCCTCCCTTACCACCCTATAGCATGTGGTAAAGCCCAAAAGCTCTTATGCGGTACTTTCAAGGCAAGCCTGGCATGTGCTTCTCTGCTTTGCTCTCTTCATCTGTGACCAAAGGACACTAACCTCACCTCCTAAGGTTCAAAGAAGTCAGAGCTGCTAGCAGGTAATTTGACACAGTGTATATGCCCTGAGCTCACTTAAAAACATCAAAAGCAACTAGCACCTGAAGACACCAGGCCACTCCCAAATATTAGACAGGTTAACATCTGCATTTGAAACAATTTACAAAATTATAAAATTGCAAATTGTATTTTAGCCATACTTCCTAACACAGAAAGGTATCATCCCAGGGTAGAAGAAAATATGAAATGCAGACTGGATAAGACTCTCGACTCCAACCAAGTCTTATTGACTGAGTAGCTTAGCCAGAGTACTTTCCTTTCCTGAGCCTCACTCTCCTCATCTTTAAAAGGAACAATACTACAGCATGCACAGATTAAAACTAAAATAATATCTGGGAAGTATAAAACATGGGTCTGGCATGCTAACTACAGTGTACTTTGGTTTAAGGTCTTAATTTGATTCTGAACTTTGAGGAAGATAGCTGCACTTGTGTTTGTGTGGGGAAGATGGCCATGGTTATGTTCATTGCCTGATGTGAAAGGAAGCAACATTTTGCCAAATACTTTTATTTGTGAACCAAATTGTTTTGAAAACCAAAGCATTTATGAACTGAGGTAGGTATTACTGTGTTGGACAATCAATAGTTGTTGGAGTATGGCATCATTTTTATACCTTTTCAACTTGAGTCTATCAAAGACATCAATATGGAACTTACAGATGTCCTGGTCTTTGACAAGTCTTCAGCTTAAATGCACACAAACTCCCTTAGGAAGCTATTGTTTGGAATAAACAGCACAGGAATCATTCAGCCACTGTTCCCAACCCAAGCATCAAGGTATCTTCCTTGCCCCAACAGAATTTTCACACCTAGATGACATCTACCAGTGTTGTCTGATTTGTGGCTCCAGGAGACCAACCACTCCTGACAAGCCTAATGAATGCATCTGAAGTAGTGTTGATAAGTTGTGGAATACTTTTAGTGTCAAACCAGGTGCTGCGGATGCTGACCAAACAGAACTTACAACAGAACCAGAGAGAGGGAGAGCGAGAGGGAGAGGGAGAGGGAGAGGGAAAGGTATGGAGAGAGAGAGACTCAATTTGGGCTTTAAGCTGCAAACAAAATGAGTTAAACAGAAACATGTTTTGTGTATTTAGTCCTACAGAGGCACTTTTAAAGACTAAAATGCATTTGACATAAATTAATAGAATCCAATGGAATGAGTACAGGTTAGTAAGGAATTTCTGCAGCTTCTGCAGGAAGATGCTGTGAATGGTGGCCGGTCCTGGGAGACTGCAAACAGTCTCCTGCTCCCTGAAGTCCTTGGGTGACAAATCTCCTCCCAAAATAGTGTCTGTGCAGGAGATGAGGGGAAACGATTGCCTATTAACTTGGTTTTTAAGTCCAGATGAAGAACCTTGAAAATAGCCAAAGATCCAAAAATACTGAGTAACTCCACATTCCAAGGGACTGTTTCTTCTCTCTATATATAGTAATTCAAAAATAGACATCTCAGATTCTGGGCCTTCAGGACTGAAAAATGATTATGCCCATGGACTGGAGAGAAAAAAAATTCATAACCAAGCTATTGTGCTGTCCTTTTGCTTAAGTATGAGTATCTTTTGCAAACTTCCTAAAAATTTGTGATCTTTCCCATAACACAATTATTTTCAACACATACGTGCTGTTTTGTATGTACTTTCTTTCCTCTAACAAATATGTATCTCAGAAGTTACATTTAGTTTAGCAATAGAAATTACAGAGACTTTTGTTATGCAAAATACAGCTTAGTAGTATTATTGACATAACAATCATCAATTACTTTGCTATAAATGGAGTAAGTTCTATAAAAGAACTGAGTGTTGCATGGCAATTTTTCTCACAGGTAAAATAATATTCAAACTTAAGCCTACATGTTAAATAGAACTTCACAGTACCACAAAAGAAGAGCAAAACTATGAAAGAAGCTTAAAGTGTGCTATAAAACATCCATGACTCCACTTTGTGGATAAGGAAATTGAATATCTGTTTTCTGAGAAAGATCCTCGTGAAAGGCACTAGGTGGCATCTTGCAGGTATCTAAGGGCTTGCGACTCCGGTAGGTAGCAAGTATTCCAACAGAGAAAAGGCTTTTTAAAAAGGAAAGTAATTTCTCCAGGGATTCAAAATATGCATTACCAACTAGCCACTTTTAATTAGGATAGCTCTTGCGTTCTCATGGTCAATGCCACCCTTAAAATAGGTATAACATTTACTTAACTTTATTGACCTGCATTTATCTTTCTAACCAGGAGATAAATTGTTTATTTCCTTTTTAAAAGCATTCACCACTTTCTTTTTCTTCTCATTCTCTTTCAAAAATAAGAATGAGTTTCCTTCCAATGCACTAAGAATAGGGTTGACAGAAAGAGAGAAGGCAAAATTTAGCCATCCCTAATTTAATTTTGGCACCTCTGCCCCAGGACCCCTAAAACAGTGATCTCAAAACAACAAAGAAAACAATGGCAATAATCAAATGAGAAGTGGAGTTCTTGGGAGGAAATGGTAGCATGAAAAGTTGGCATGTGGCATAAATGAATCCTAAATGTATATACCTCTGGAATTTGATGAGTGGTACATTAGAGATAAGTTGACCTACTAGTTGACTACCATGAACCACACTGGCACCAGCTCTTACTCATATGAAAATTAGCAATCCAGGCCCAGATCATTTGTGTCCTGGGTACCATGGAATCTCACAAGCATGATTGCAGAATGAGATAAAGTGATTCATAACCAAGTATAGGTAACAGAAAGAAAGGCAAAAACTTGTTCATAGGTAATGCCCATCTACAGCAGTGGTGTGAAAGGACATTCAATACAGAGCAGAGCTAAATGCGATACCAAATGCCTGCTGCACATCAGATTGCAAACAGATGGCTTGAAAGTACTCTGAACAAGGAGAGGTGAGCCTTCCAAGATAGCTGGAAAGGAGGGACAAACAATTCCCTTCTATGTCTTTGGGGCCTCCGATGGTTGGGCTGCCTAATGCTGCAGACAGAGTATATTGTGATGTTAGGATACCTGTGAAAAGATGAGGGATGTAGGTTAGAACTTATACTCATAATGGATTCATCAATTCACCCGAAGAGTGATAATAAATGGAGCAGCGGTGTAGTAAACGTACATCTCTTCCAGCATGATTCACAGGCTCCTTGGAAGCAGGTCTTCTGTTTGTAGTTTATCAGTTAGCCTCCTGGGTTGACTTGCACATGGTAGAATTTACTAAGTGCCAAATGAAGAATCATCGCTCACAAATTGTTGAAAGAGTAGAATTTATTGGAATAATGTGTGTGGACATTCTCGGAAAAGTATGAAATACTTAGCAGCAGTCAACAGGCTATTACAAAGCCGAGTCGGAGTCTCTGTCTGGTTAGACATTTTTATCAACAATGGGAAGGACGACCTGAGAGATGTGTTTATCAAATTTACAGATGGCACAGAACCCAGAGTTAGCTTGTGAGCAGAGTGACAGAATCATGACTCAAACTTGTATTTATAGACTGCAAGAATAGGCTGACTTCTATTTTAGTGGCTGCTTCTTATGTGAGAGCCATCATGTTACGTGCATTACATGCATTAGTTAATTAAGTGAGTTAATGTATGGTTCATATATCTGAATTTTCACATCAAGGCAGAGGGTGAATAGGCATAGGAGGCTAATTTATGGGGTGAATCTATGTTTAGGAAGGCTGAGGTGCATAGATGGCCACAGGGAAGAGAAAGATGGGTAAAGAAGCCATACCAGTTTTAAAAAAAAATCTATAGTCTCTGAAGATGGGGTAGATGGAATAATACCCTTCCTCCAAAACTGTTTACCTTTCTAATGTAAGAACCTGTGGTAGACAGCGAAAGGGATTCTGTAGGTATAATTGACATAAGGCTGTTCTCTCTGAGAGAAAGAGAGGGAGAAAGAGGGAGAGAGAGGAGAAGAGGGAGGAGGAGAGGGAGAGGGAGGGAAGGGGGAGAAGGAAAGGGAGGGGAGGGGAAAAGGAGGGAAAGAGAAAGGGGGAGAAGAAGAAGGAAAGTGAAAGTAGAAGGGAGATTATTGGAGAAAAAGACAAGGATCAGAGGGCAAAAACAAGGGCAAGGCAGGAATGGGGTGGAAATTATCAAAATGTATTACATGCATTTATGAATACTTCAACATGAAGTTCATTATTCTGTATTCTTAATATACACTAATAACAGTAATTAAGGATGTTGCCAAGAGATGACCTTGGATTGTCCAGGGGGCTCCACTATTAACGCAGATGTCCTTAGAGGAGGTGAAGGACAGGAAAAGGAGATAGAGCGATGGACACAGAGGGGGAGTAACATGCTTTGGGGGTGGCAGAGGAACTGCAAGAAATGTGGTCTCCTCTAGAAGATGGAATAGAAATGATGACAGCTTCTCCCCTGGAGCTTCCAAAAGGAATGCAGCTCATTCACTTCCTTGTAGACTTCTGGTCTCTGGAGTCATTAGAAAATATGTTTATATTTCTTAAGTTTAGGGCAAACTTGTAGTAGCAGTATGAAAGGAATACAAAAGAAGGGCCAGTGAGATAGCACAGCTGCCTAGATGCCTGTTTAGGCAAGCACGGGGAGCAGGGTTTGATTCCCCAGCACCACAGGCAGCAGCAGCTCCATCCCTGGGCACACTGAGCCAGCCAGAGTCCAGGCGTTGTGGCACACACTTGTAATCCCAGAGCTGGGGAGGCTGAAAACAGGAGGATCACTGAGTCGGAGCTGCATAGTGGGAGCCTACACAAAATACATTAATTTTTTTTTCAAATACATAAGAGAGAAGAAATTCTTAGAACAGCAGACACTTCCTTGCCACAGTATGGGCTCTGGCACCACAACCCAGTGGCCTATCTGAGTGGCAAAAGAAAAGTGTGAGGAGTCTGTAAGACACGACAATATAGATGCCATATTTTGCAAGTAATGATGGAATAGTGACTCTATCCCTAAAAGACCACTCTACTGCCAATCTAACTGTGATACTACAGGCAAGAAAAGAAGCCAGGCTTCCCTGCCTGTCCTTATGGATGGCTGCCCCTCCCTGGATACCTCACATACTCTGCCAGCAAATTCTGGCTGCCATGTTCACAAGACACCTGACCCCTCTTCACTGCCTCACGGTCCCACTCAGAATGGAGATCCCATCATCCTACCTGCATTGCAGTGGCTGGCAACTGGCCCCCTGGCTTCTGTTTTGACCTTCTCTCTGTTCTCCAACCAAGATCCGAAGGGATCACACCACACAGATGAGATCATGCCATGATTTCAGTCAATATTGTTCTTACTGCAGATGCGAAGATCCAAGCTTCAGGTAAAATAATGAGGATAATGACGATGGTGATGGTGACAACAGCAGATCTACAGAATACTAACTATGCATCCAGGACATTGTGAAGCACATTCACATATCACTACCTGAATCATAACCACTCCATGAATACCAGCATCCACCTCATCTGGTAGACAACAGGGAGACACAGGGATATGCTGCATGGCGTGGAGCTGGGGAAGGGTGGACCAGAGGCTCAAAATTCTCTTGCTCCCATTCAGACCGTAAGTCCCTGTGGTGGACTCCCTGGCCTTCTATGTCCCGAGGCCTCATACCATGCCACCCATGCATGTGCCCTCTAATCTCATCTCCTCATGCCCTTCGCTCCCTGCCCCTAACATCTCTAGACCCCTGACTTATCTGAATGCCAACCAGATTTCTCTGCCTGTTGTCTATGCAGATACTCACTAAGATTTCTGGTTGACCTAGAGAACAGAAATGCATAGGGTTTCCTGGACACAAATCCTGGAGGAATGTCATGCTGTCACCTAAATCCTCCTTTCTCCTCCCACCTGCCAGGTTTCACACAAGCTTCCGCAGGCTGGCCTTTCTCTTTGTATACTCTCTGCCAACTCTGCCTCCACCAGCTCCCCCATGCTATTCTTGATTCTTCTCACTGTCGTTATACCCTGAGGATCCTCCAGGAGGCCTCCAAGTTTCATGCAAGCCCATGCGCTGCTCTTCAAACCCACTAGCCCTGACTTAGTCTGATCACCTGTCTTTTCCCACTTAGACCTTGGTAGCAGCTGCTAAGAAGTTATGGTTGGGATATAAAATGTCCCCAAATCTCATGTATTAAGGACTTGGGAGGTAGCTGGATCACAAAGACTCTAATAGCACTAATGGCCTCATGAATTGATGGGTTCAATAGCTTAACAGGCTATTGAGGGGAGATGGAAAGTCTAGAAAGTGGGCCTAGATGGAGGAGTGAGGTCACTGGGGATGTATCCTGGAAGGGGATGCCTTCCCTAGTCCACCTCTACTTCTGCCCCCCTCCATTTTCCACCCCACTAAATTCTCCCCACCCTGATGTCCTCCTCAGAAACAACAGAGATGAGTGACCATGGACTGTAACCTTTGAACCGTGAGCCTAAAAATCCATTCCTCTTCTTTAGTTACTTTCTCAGGTATTTGTCACAGCCACAGAAAGCTGACTCATGAGCTGGCCTCTGAGCCTTCTGTGTTGAGTCACCAGTATATGGTCCTCAATGGAGCCAGAGGGCCTTTTCTAAAATGCAGGCAACTTTGCCTCTAGGCTTTGTTTACTGTCTGACTCCGACCTGGGAGAGTCCACATTTCCCAGAAGGGTGCACACAGCCCATGCCACCTTGCTAGCTCTCTCCTGTCTTCCCTTAGGAGTCTTCACAGGTTAGCAGGGTCATGGGTCAGCCTTCACAGGTCAGTACAGCTTCCTGTTCCCCAAAACCCTGCTGCTGCCTGTTTCTGTGCCTTCCATTTGATCAATTGTGTCCCTCATTCCCACTCATTCCCATGCTCCCTCTCTTGAATTTAGCTGGAAATTTTCGTGTGTGTGTGTGTGTGTGTGTGTGTGTGTGTGTGTGTGTGTACATGTGCTACTAAGTATTGAACCCAGGGCTACAGTGAGCTAGAGCCCCAGATCTTTTTTTTTTTTTTTTAATTTTTATTTGGTGACAAACTCCCACTAAGTTTTCCAGGCTGGGTTTGAACTTACAGTCCTCCTGCCTCAGCCTCCCAGAGTTCTGGAATTGCACGTGGGCACAGCAGCTTCAGCTTTTCCTCCTGTAGGCACATTTCAGCCACCTCTTCCCCATAAAGCATTCCAAGGCTCTCCTGCTCTGACAGCATCCACCCTATCTTCTTTCTTTGTATGAAGAGTGGTGCTTGATGTTCCTACCCGCTGGCCTATGGCCATTGCTTCCTCACATCTGACCCAACTCGTTTTGGGTCCCTAAAGAGGAGAGATTCAGCTTTATTCTCTTCTGGGTCCCTCGGTGCTCAGCACAGAGTCGAGAGCCCTAATTAATACCCAATAGGAATTAAACCTATCCTGATTTATATGCAGATGGATGTGCATGAATTAATGGAGGGATTTTTGTCTGGGTTCCTATTAGAAACATGCCAACGCCTACAGCAGAAGCCTAGGGAGAAAGATACTGAGTGTAGGACAAAGTTCCCCCACACTGGGGTAGGAGCCTGCCAAAGACCCCAGGGCGGAGCATAAGCCTGGGCTGAAGCTCTCTCCTTCCATCATTGTTTTATCTCACCTTCCACCAAAGTTCTCTTCACAGACTCATTTCAAACCTTTGGAACTTGTTGATAATTAAAATCCAGCACCCATTACAGTTGGCAATCAAAAGGCAGCGACGACCTTTCCAGCTAATAACTGAATAAGCTCCTTAATCTCCCCCACGTCAGCCAGAAGCCAGAACATGAGGAGAGGCGCAGGTCCCCTCCCCAGCAGACCTGCACAGAGCAGGTGGCCTCACTGGGGCTGCGCTCCAACAAGCCTGAACATGTGGCTGTCCACAAGCAGAGGGCGGCTCAATAGCACTACAAGCTAAGAATAGGCCTCCCTCTTCCCTAGCGATAATTTGATAAAGCTAATAAATCTCTGGTAAAATAAGCAATCACTGTCTCATTTGAGTGTTGAATTAATTCAGACTTCAGATTGTCAATATGGTTCAAAAATAGAAGATTCTGCATTATACAAAATAAAAATGATTACATCAAGGAACTGTAGAGGCATGAATGTATATTTTGTCTGTAGTTCAATGAATATTCTTCTCATTGTTGATTTCTGGACATCAGCCACTTTTGGGCAATAGCAATGATGTCAGAGTAGCAATAATATACACAAATTTTTGTGTCATTTACATCAAGCATTTTATCTGTCTATATATACATGTATGTAGATATTGATAGCTATGTAGTTCATTTATATGTATATTTTCTATATCTGTATATATGTTTTCACATATATATGAGTAAGTATATACCTGAGGCCACCACAATAATCCCATGGGACATTAGAATTGCTCCCGTTTTACACACAAGCAAACAGGAATATAAGATATAAGTAAGTTTTTTAATAATAGTATATGCCTATCACATGCAAAGCGAGTGATTAGTGATAGGTTTTTCTTCAGCACAGCAAAGAGATAAGAAAGATAAAAGTAACCTTTATTAACTCCAAAGACACAGAGAGGATTGAGGGCTGATGGGGCAGATTGATCCTCTGGCCTGAGACCAAGAAAGCCGAGGCTTTTAGGGACTTTTGCTGGGGGTGGAGTTGGAGGGGGATATTCAGAAATATCTGCGGAGCCGATAGGGGTCTTTCCTGTGGTGGAGGGAAGTGGGAGAGGAAGTTACACCCTGGGCTAGGTTGGAGACAAAAGGAAAAGGTTATCTCTGGGAACATAAGCTGTTGCTTTGAGGGCTCCAGCCATATTAGATGACCACCATAATAATTCAGCAATTGATATTATGGCCAGAACCTATTAATTAGATCAAGGAATTATATATACCTATATATACTTTGGGTTCAGCTCAGTAAGTATGGTTCTAATCAAAGCTTCTAGAACATAAATTCCCAGGAAATAATAGCAATACTGGTGACTGGGCATGTATTGAAATCTATCTCAGTCTATGCATATATTTGCCCAAGCTCCCACAGCATTCCCATAAGGAATCAGTTTCTCCTCATTTTACAGATAAGAGAACAGGCCACGCAGAGATTTGCTCCCAGTTCTACAGCTGACAAAGTATGGTCCAAGGCATGAATTCAAACTTTTTGAAATTTGTACTTTAAATCATTATGTCACACCCATAGTATAATTATTTGCAAAAAATAATTCTCTTCCATGAGTAGTTCCACAGCCCTCTCAGCAATTGTTTTGGGTGCATGAAAGGGTTAGGAGAATTAAAGGCGTTGAGTAAAAATTACTGGACTCTGTCTCTCCAGAAGCCACTTTCTCTTGTCCTTCCCTTCTCCACTCCAGTGGGAAGGCAGGCTGAGTGGCTTGCCTCAGTTCTGCAAGTTTAATCATGTAAAATATTCCAAAAGAGGCTGAACTCCGTGTGCACAGCCCCTCCCCAGCCCATCGCACATATTTGAACTGTGTGTGAAACATTTCCTATAGACTGGAGTCTGGAGTTCTCAATGACAAGGAGAATAATGTAAATGCAAGATGATGATGATAATGAAGAAATACTCCAGTCGGCTTTTATCACCTGGGACCCGCAGGAAGCCTGCCAGAGAGCTGAAGCACACTCCATCAGCGGAGGCCACATTCATCAACACAGCCCGACACTCACGTCGTAAGATTTAATATGGAAATACTAGACTTGAGAAGATTTATGGAAAAGTCTCTTTCCTATTGTTATCAGGTTTCTGTGTCATTCCATAGCACATCGACTCTTTCCAAGTTTGCAGTATCAGCAGGGCTAGTCAAGCGTTAGTAGACTGTAGTTCACCCACTACCTGCGCTGGAATCACAGAAACTCGACTGTTCAAGGAGAAAAACACCAGAACAGTCAAAATGGCAATGGAGAGCTAATATCAGGACGTCAATGGAAGAACTTTCAGCCTCAGAATAACACCCCAAATGTCAAGAAAATTTAGAGTCTATGAATGCATTCTAGAAAACATGAGGCAGGATTGGGCTAACTCACTTCCTTGTGTTGATTCATTTTGAAATGAGCAGATACACTTGAAATTTTAGAACAGGTCTCTAAGATCCATGCTCTAGCTCCATGGTATTGTAGGAGTCTCTGCTGCTCTGTAGTCTTTCTGAGGGGTGTGTGTGGAGTGAGAATTCCTCTCTTTCCAAACCCAGCCTGGCTTGCTTGGGCTCCAAGGCTCTTTCTCTTCTTCTCACTCCTGTTTCCTTTCATAACATCCTTTCTCACCACATCTTCTCACTCCCCAACCCTCCTTTCCTTCTCTCTATTCTCCTTTGCCTTTTGCTGTATTTGGCCTTTGGCCCTTAAATCTCTCTCTCCACCTCCTCGCTTCTCCTTGTGCCAGACTTTCTGTATGAGAGAGAGAGAGAGAGAGAGAGAGAGAGAGAGAGAGACAGAGGCAAAGAGAGTCAGAGAGAGGAGAGGGGACAAAGAGACAGAGAGAGAGAGAACAATCAGTCATAGCACAAAGTAAAATGCAACTAAAGGCATGTCTGAATTTCCACAGTGCAGAACCCAAGAATTCTGCGTTGTGGTAGTCAGGGGCCCAGAATGCAGGAGAAAGGGGAGGGGCTGTCTACTGGAAGCTTCTTTTGGGACCAGGAAGGCACTAAACAGCATAGAACACACACTTTCAAATAGGTATTATTGTGCATTTTGAATTTCAATTCACTAAAAAAAATTTTTTTTAAGTGAAATGACTAATGGTGATCAACCTCTTAATTCCTGAAGAAAGGAAAATTCTTTGTGAAGTAGATGAAAACTATGCAACCTCTACACACACACACAAATTATGGCTGTAGAATAAACCAGACTAAACAAAGCCACCAACATAAATGGATACCAAGTTCATTGAAGTGTCTTTAAAACAGAATTTCCTTCACAGAATGAGAAATGATTTTTTTTTTTTTTTTTTTTTTTTTTTTGTAGAACCAGGGATTGAACTCAGGCCCTTGCACTTACCAAGAAAGCACTTATTCTACTGAGCCATCTCCCTGGCCCCAAAAAATGATATTAAAGAAAACACATGCAAAGGATATAAACTTTTTTCCCTCTGGTCTCAGCAGGGCTTTCTCAGATGTAATTTAAGATCTCCAGGCACCTGTCCTCCAAGATCCACCTCTGAGCCCAGAGAAGGGCCCTAGAGGGTCAGTGGTGAGGTGTTAGGTGGGGTGCAGAAGGTAAATGTAAAAGCACAATTGATTCTCAATATAATTGGTATATTCAGGAGAGGATATTAAGCTAATCAAGAGAATTTAAATAAGAAGACAATGATTTCCAAGTAATCTTCCAGCTTAGCCACTGACCCTTCCTAGGGCAGCAGAAGTCATCTGCTCCAAGTCTTGGCCTTTTTGACTATATATTCTTCTCCCTCTGTATGTACATTTGGAATATATTCATGTCTAACTTAATAGTGCAAAAAATAAATGTATCCCCCAAAAATCCTGGCTCCGCTCTTCTGATTTCAAATTCATGTTTTATAATGACTATATATAATCATCTTGCTACCATTATTAAAAATCATATCTATTCACTGTGGGACACTGAAATGATATTTAACATGTAGGAAAAATATTTAACTCAATTATAGCTTTTAATACTTAGCTTTGTAAAGTGCTTTTTTTCTTATATACTATTTCTTTTGTCTATTGACAGGTGTAGATAAACATGAATTCCGTACAAATAGACTTTTTTGGGGGGGGTACAGGGAATTGAAGTCATGACTGTGCAATTGCGAGGCTGCTGGTGTGCTGCTGAGCTATATCTCCCCAGCCCAAATGGACATTTTATTTTTGTAACGTATTTAGTACAGGGTCTGCAGGGTCTCACTACACAGATCAGACTCATAGTGATCCTCCTGTTTTCAGCCTCCCAAGCACTGAGATGACAGGCATGCTTACCATGCCCAGTCTCATTTGCTGTCTCAGCGTGCCCCAGAGACAGGATCCACACCACACACCAGAGATCAAACCCCAGTCTCTGTGCCTGCCTAAGCAGGCGCTTTTATCAACTGAGCTATCTGGCTGGCCCTTCAAACAGACATTTTAAAACAAAACTTCAAATATATTGCAAATAGTGTCATCTAACTTGTTTGCTTCTATTTAATAGTGTCTCTGGAATGCATTTCTCTTTCGTTGGGCATCGCCCTAGGCCATTATTTATCATGCCTGCAATATCATTTCATCTCAAAAGAGGAGAAATGTAATTTGTCCTTCCAAATTCCTATTTTGAATGTTAGAGTTGCTTAATTTTATTAACACTTATGTAAACAATGCTGCAGTGAACATCCTTGTAGATAACTATAACATTCTACGTCTTTTCCTACATAGATGTGTGCTCCCATGCCCATACACCACCATCCACATGCATATGCCTCCTAAGTCATGTTACACTTTCTGAATTCTGTACTACTCACATTTGGAACCAGGTAACCCCATGGGAGGCACTTCTTGTACACTGGGAAGTTTCACAGCATTGTTTTCTTCTATCTAATCAAAATACTTCCCCTCATGTCCTGGATACTTGCAGATGGTGACTGGAGAAGCCAGTAGCCTTCCTCCCCCAGTTTTGAGGGCAGTTTAATATATTTGAAGAAGTATGATCAAAACCCACAGTGAATGTTTAAATTTTAAAAAATAATTGTAAAATGACTGATTGCCTTGAATCTCCTTCAAGACACTTTGCCTTCCTTCAAAGCTACTATGGCACTCTCAATGTCATGAATAGATTCAAAACATTGAAAACAATTTCTTTCAATAAAAAACCTTATGGTGTGTCCACAATCACTATCCTCCCCATCAAGCTGGCATGATGCGACTTCTGGCTCTTCCCCAAACAACCATGGAAGATAAAAGTATTGAGTCAGTTAAGGGCGCTGAGGCAGCCATAACAGTTCAACTAAAGACAAACAAGAGACTGGACTTCATGAACTGTTTCAGACAGTCGCGAGAACAGTGGAGCAAATGTGCTGGACATGGGGGTAAGCATTTTAGTGTAATGAATGGCAATTTGTTTTTTACTGTAATAAAATTAGTTTGCATTCAAGTATTACCTGTGTTTTTTGGTCTTATCACCTAGACTGCTAGATGTCCCCTGAGGGCAAGATTGAGAATCACTGAATAAAACAATAGAACACCTTTCATCCTGTGCTCTCTTCCTTTTCAATTTTGTGGTATTGGGAATTGAACACAGACCTTTCCCAATGAGCTAACTGCTCAGTCACCATCACAAGCTGCTGCTTTTGATTTCTTGTTGTTTGTGTTTTGTTTGGTTTGGCATGATCTGGTCTGGTTTGGGGAGACAGAGCCTTGATAAATTACTAAGATGCCCCAATAGGCTTGAACTTGAGATTCTCCTACTTCTGTCTCCTAGAGTGCTGAAACTGCCAAAAAACTCGTATTTCATTAATTCTTCTAGATCAATGTTACCAAGCATGGCTTTTATTTTGGCTGCTCCCTTGGTCTCCTGCTGATTCCTCTGTGGCCTTGCAGCTTTCCCACATCCACAGTCCTGGGTCTTAGCCAAACTTTCTACGGCTAGTGCTCCGACCACCCATGCCAGATCCTGCTAGCCACTGCCTTGGACCAATGTCACCCTTTCATTCTCTTGTTTCCGTTTCTTCTGCCTCCTACCAATGCCCTGTGGCAAGAAATCACCCTTCTCATAAGCATAATGGCAAGAGCTGTTATGAGATTCTTTAAAATTCTGTCATTGTCACACGGAATGAGAGAATGTTAGTAATAACAAACCACAAATATTTACTTGATCGGAAAACGTTGGTCATGGAAAGGAGAGACAGAGGAGGGCAGGAAGCTGAGAAAGGAAGGATGAGGCTTAGCAGGGGGAGCCTGGTAAGGGGCTGAGAAGGGCTTTGTGACATGGGGAAAGGGCTTTAGCATGAGAGGGAGCTGACTTGGTTTACAGCGTGAACCTCCTGGCAGGGAGGAAACAAACCTAAATGTTGAAAAGGTATATGGAGAATCCCTTTTGGACAATTAGTGTGATGGGCTCCTTAGCCTTACTCAGTTTCTTGTCATTGAAAGCTCCCGTTTTCCTCTGCACTAGCAGCAGAATTCATGGCAGCACTGTGCAGGAGGCACAAGTGGAACTCAATATTATTTCCACATTATGCAAAACAAAGTTGAGCCACCTCCCTGCTCACGACCATAATGAATGTGTCAACGTTTGCTGAAAATCTTGTTAAAAAGTACATTTCCTCCCTTCTAAGAAGCAGTCCCCTGACAACAAAACTCTGATTCAAAATTCATAACCTCCTTAAAAGTAGAGCTTCCTTGAATAAAACTGTGTGGTCCTCAGATGTGCAAACATTTTAGTATTCACATAATACGCTTTGCTCATTCAACACGATTTGTCAGATTTCTCTCTTTAAAAATCAAATTTATAGCCACAAAAGGACTCAAGGCTTCTCTTCCCACAGAGATCAGCTCCAGATGAAACGGCAGGCATGCAGGCTTCCCTTCCTCCATGACCTGCCAAGGGGCAAGAGGAAGCCAAACCCACCCTTCGGGGGATGGGGGCTGCGATCCCTACAGTTGGATTGGCTGATGCTCTTGTGTACCCCACTCTTCATTTACATCTATACTTGCTGATACCTAGCCTTTGTGGGACTGGTTTAAAAACTGGAATATAAATCACCTTTTCTTTTTCTAGGCAATTATCCACCAAGGAATATTACATTCACAAGATCACACACAAAGACAGAAGAATTCACATCACAACAAAATGCCATTGGGAGAGAGTTACTTGGCTCTGTAGCATTCAGAATCAAAGTAAGAGCCCTTGAAGGCAAGTCCAGGTTTTGTTAAATGACAACTCCATTCACTCCTAGGACTGTCTCCATTTCATCCCAGGGATAAAGCACCCAGAGAGAGCCAAATCAGTCTTCTTCATCTCCTGAGCCTTCTGCTCTGCAATTGTCTCAGAGAAATCATTTCTGCAGTCTTTGCAGTAACACTGGTTCGAGAGAGCTGTCAGTTGTGCAAGAGAATGGCAACAGAATAATTAGCAGCTCACAGTGAAAACTTTCCTGTGCGCAAACCCCCATCCACTAAAACCGAGAAATGTGATGAACAAAGGTTGTCAGTGGCATTATCTATAACAAAGACCATCTTTCAAGTTGTAAGCTAGTCTTCCAATCTCGGTCTTTCTCTTGGATGCTCCCCTCCTGTAGCGTTGAAAAATTTCCCAGCTCAACATCTCATCAAAAGACGGCATTTCCTTTGTTCGGCCTTGATTTGGAAATACTAATTCTTTCATTTATGTATTCTTATTGTAAAAGTTACACATGTGAGTTACAGAAAATGTTGAAAGTGTAAAAAGTACAAAGTAAGGGGGAAATTTTTCCTCACACCCTAATCACCCACAGGCAGTTGCTGCAATCTTTGCTGGATTTCCACTCTCTGAAACTATGCATTTTAACATCTATTGAGAAATGACTGTGTATAAAGCTTGTTGAAGGTACATTTTTGTCAGACTGTTAAAGAGAAAGGAAAAGAATTCTCCCTTTCAGAGACTGCAGAGTTGATGTCGTCTTGTTCATGGGCGAAAAGGGCATGGAGGTTTTATATGGCTAATCTGAAATGAAGATTAAAATCACTGTCAGCTGCAAAACAAGGAAATTAAGTGATTGTCACAAACAACCTGAAACGGCTCAGTGGGATCTATTAAGATTTTTAACAGCTCGCTGAAATCTAACATCTACCTGACAGCCCCAAGGGAAGGGAAGGGGACCTGCATTATTTCTTTGACTCTGCATTAAAAAAAAAAAAATCAAACTTTTGTACTGATGGATGGGCCATGAAAGCTGACTGACCCCTACCTTCAATTAACTCAGTTTGAGACATGCCCATACTCTGCACAGCTTGTCATCATAATCAGAGATAATAAGAGTTTTAAAGGCTCAACAAGGCAAAAATTGTTGTGTATGTGCGGCATGCAAAGTATAGTGCATGGCTGGGAAATGTCCTAGTGGCTGTGGAAGAATAAGGATGGTGGAGGCCTCACCTCGTCCAGGTGCACAGGTGGGCTCGCTACTACCAAACGGTGCACGGAAGCATCAATCTGAATGTTTTCTGAAATGAACTTGGCATGGGGCCTGCTTGAGCTCTCCATTCTCCTCAGGCTCCCTGGCTCGCAAATTTGGTACCAAAACTTCAGTAGAGAGTAGACAGTAACTGAATGAACCTGCGTTTCTTTTCCTTTTTGCTTCCCTAGAGTTCTCCTTGATTCCCTGCCCTTTTGATATTTCTTTGAGTGGCCAGTAGGAGGAAAACCATGCAGATAAAGAGGCCACAAGGATGAATGTAAATGAGGACCCATCTTTAAGGAGATCACACCTTCCCATAGAGAAAACTGGTACATTCACTTGTCATTTTCATGCATGACAATACTGAAGCATGAATCTCGAAAGTGTAAGGAGACTACAGAATACTTCTAAAAGGAAAGGACATCTGAGTTAGGTCTTATTTTTAAAAATTCAAAGTTTGTGACAAATTTTAGAAATCTGAAGGTTTATGAACAAGTTTAGGAAATTTAAGAAAAATCACTTTGGCCTAATAGAAAAGCACTGTGGCCATTGTAATAATCCCATGGGGATGGATACAGGCTACCCAGCTTGCGAAAAAAAAAAGTCTCAGTGAAAAATCTACTACAAAAGGACTTTGGGGGGGGGGGTTGGTGTCTCAGTGGTCTAAGTGCCTGCCTGGCAAGCGAAAGAACTGGGTTTAATCACTGGTGCCACATGCCATGCTGGTGTTCCAGCCACTGAAACCAGGCGTGGTGGCACATGCCTAGAATCCCAGTGCTAGGGAGGCTGAGACAGGAGGATCACTACGGATTGGAGCTACATAGCAAGACCCTTTATTTTTTATAAAAAAATAAATAATTTTTAAAGAATAAAAACACCTTTTGGTTCTGGCAAGAGGTTTTAGGCAATACCGTCCCTCCAACACTACTTTTCTTCTGGTCCTTGGTAATCATAATGTAATAAATTATTTTATGAGAGATATTTCCTGATTTTGAGGTCAATTCATTATACTTCAAAAAGATAACTGCTGTAAACTGATGACGTGAATCCAGATCTCCCTTGGGTAGCATCACAATGGGCCAGCCTTGCCCTCTGGGCTTTATCATCCCAGATGTGTAGGCATCTTCCCCAAAAGAATAGCTATTATGTTCATTTTGTCCTGGAAAATTCCTTAAAACACTATTGTCACACCACGGGGGTAACAATTACGGTTGCAAAAATTAGTTAGAACACAGGCCAGTTGGTTTGTGCTTGGATTCAGTCCTTCACCAGAGACAATGGCCGTGCCATGTCCTTCTAGGCCTCAGGTTTCCATCTGCAAAATGAGAACAATAAAAGTGCTTTCCCCTTGAGATTAGATGGCTCATGCTATATGATGATGCGCAAGTGACGTGGCCATGGAAGTACTAAGTCAGAGGGACTCTCTGGTCCAGGATAAAGTGTGAGGCCCTGGGGAGCATTCTTTGTTTAATCTTGATTCTCCATTAATTTGGCAAATATCTTCTAAAAACCTTCTAAACGTTGTATTAGTGATAAACATTTTAAAAGGTGAAACATAGTTCTTCTCTTATGTCATTTCATTTTGTACACATATATCATTAAAGAAAGTAGCAACAAAGGACGTTAAAAATCTGTCCTTGTCAATGAACCCTCAAATAAACAAATTCATATGTGGCTAACTAAAAATCTTATGGGATTAAGTAGAAGGACTCATCAGAGAGGCAAAAGAGAGAGGTGAGAATTCAATCATGACATTGTATAAAAAGGAGACTGATTCAAAATTTAAGGTTAATAATAATAATATAAATAATCATCATAATATGAGCATGAGAATGCTCTGTGAGTAATGATATCTCAGAACAAATCAATAGCACACACATTTACTGGGATCCATAGTTACTTCCTCAATCCTGGAAGCACTTAAAACATGGGGAAACCAATTTGGTTTCTAAATCAGTTATTACCATCCCTGCTGCCTATCTATATTATATATGAAATATTTCATATCGATGACATTGCTGGGCATAAATCCTACAGCAAAGATGAGAAACAATGAGAGTTTCAGATGTAGCAGAAATCCAGGGAGCTGGATGGCATGTTCTCTCTGAATTTTGGTTTTGTTTTTTTTTTTTTTAACTCACACAGTCCTTCAGGCTCTTATCCAGTAAATAAAATTTACAAGCGCTCTTTTACAAGAAGCCTTTGTACAACCTACTCTTATCTAGGTCTGAGCTTTTCCTCTTTTCTTCATTTCTAGTTCAACTTCTTTCAGAACAAAAAGGACAAGGGGATGGAAAGAAAGAACAAAACAAACAAGGAGAAAGGAAGACAGAATAAATGTAAGACTAAGACGCAAAACCCTCTCCATTACCTTGGGCACCTCACTCGTGGAGAAGAGAAGGACTTCAAGAGCAGTTCGAGAATGCATGTTTTCATAACCAGAGGCTTCAGGTCTATAAACTATCGGGTGATCTTGCTGGCTCAATAAAATCAAGCACTTGTCAGGGTTGTGTTTTGGTGTGGAGAAGGCTAAGAAAATAAATCCATCTAATGGAAAATTACAGAGGAGCTGTTCTTCCTCTGCATAAATGAGAAACTCAAACAATTTGGTTTTGAGGACGTTGCTGCCCAGTGTTCTAAAAAGTAGACACAGCTTTTGCTGCCTTGTTACAAGATGATAAATATTCATGCCAGTGAATTACCGCCCGCTAATGGCCCAATATTTGGCACACCTGTTGTGGCTCATGTCTAAAACAGCAGAGACAGTTTAGGATGACAACGCTGGCAGGTGCGAACAATAGGATATTGTGCAAAGCCCACGGAAAGAACAAATTGCACATTTCTGATGGAGCCAAGGTCCCCAACATGAGCCCACCTTGCCTGGGCCTCAACATTAAACATGGCTCTCATTTTTCATGCCAAAAGAGATTCTGCAGTTGCCCTGTGACTGGTGCAAGTGATTATTCCTGTTTCTTCATTCATGTCTCTCACAAACACTCTGGCACTGTTGGGGTTCCCAGTTTGAGTGTTGGAGCCAGGCCTTTTGGTTTTACATTGCTATCCTTCTACATTTTAACTGTGCACGTTTGCACTCAAGACACATGACTCTTCTGTTGTTGTTGTTGTTGTTTTTTAATTGGGACAATAATAGTATCATCCTATATGCAGAGCTTCTCAATGCTGTGCCAGTGACATCTGAGACTGGGTCATTCTTGGTTGTGCAGTGTGGAAGTCTGACCTTACCCCTGACCTCTTCCTGCTACATGCCAGCAGCATCCTTGAATGCTTCTTCAATTGTGACAAAAATGTATCTCTAGGCAGACATTGCCAAATGTCCCCAAAGGCAAAACTGACCCTACTTGAGAACTTCTACAGAGTGCTTTTGGAGAGCTCATATATCATATGTACCTGGTGCCAAGAACACCGTGGGGCATACAATCTGCACTCGGTGTACATAGCTATGATTATTTGCCAGATGCTATGTTAGGCATCTGAGTGGAACAGAAGTAAATCAAATAAGACTTTCTCACCTAGAAAAGTTACACAGTGCTTAATTTCCTTCTTTACACTAGTCAGTTCCTGAAATTATCTTGTTTATTTAGGTATTCACTTGTTAGCACCTGTCTCTTTCCTGATAGCACATGAAACAGATGAGGAATAGAACTTATTTACTATGCTCATTACTACAGTTCCTGAACCTTGGGCCAAATGGAGAACACAGAAGAGCAGCCCGTGGAATACACTGTCATCAATTAAGACATGGGTCCGTATCCAGTTCCCTGAACAGGGATTTCCTCTCTCCTTGCTGTCCCCTAAATTCTTTGGGTCCTTACTTCTCATAAGTCTACCCCTCCACAAGCAATATGTTCACAGTGGTCAGCATGGGCGCATTCAGTCCTGGACAAGACTGAGACTTAATTTTTATTTAACTAACGAGCCAACCACAAACCTTTATGAGACTTCCGTCCATCAAGAATCCATATCAGAAGATCCTGCATTGTCTCCCCAACAAGGTTGTTTTCATTTCAAACATTTTTTTTTTAAAATTTGAAATCCTTTCATAATTGCTTCTTTCTTATTCATTGTTTTGATTAATGGTGAGAGTAAAAGCCCTCATTTTAAAAGCCCAAGTTTGAATTTGGAAATGACCATTTGAGAATTTTAATGTTCTGAACATTCGATTAGATATAAATTTCTTGGTAATTCACATATCACTCTTTAGCATGAAAATTGCCACATCTCAACCACTAATAGTCTCACAGAATCCTTCACATTCTTTTTACCTAATGTTAATGTACATACGTATATGTTTCTAGGGGAAAGTTAAAGGTCAATCTCTAAATAACAATAAATTCTTAATAATATGGCTTATTGTAATATTTGTCAATAATTTTAAAGCTGAAGTATGTGCAGCAATGATGTCCACTGATGACCTCCATTTGTATGTGCTGTCCAGACCATGCAGAAGGTTGCGGGAAAATCTGTTGGCCCTGCCCGTGGTCAACCTGTTGGCCCTCCCCCTGGTAAGTCTGTTGGCCCTTCCCCTGGGTTCCACTTTTCAGGCTCTTGATCAATATATCCTATTGTGTGACTGACCACATTAAGAAAGCTAAACCAGTATTTGCATAGTCACAGAAAGCCACAAAACAAGGAGAAATGCTTATAACAAGTATTCATCTAAAGAAAACTCAAATAGCACACATCAGCGCATGAGTGAAATGTTTCATGATTGCATGCATAGTTATGCTGGATTACAAGTAAGATAGATTTCTTACTATCGAGCACAGTAAAAACCGAAACTTTCAAAGGTATTGGTGAGAGCTTCTGTTTGAGAATTCTTGTTTTGATTAATGGTAAGAGTTTCTCCTCTAAGAAATGGAGTAGAGAAATGTGTTTGTAGGATGGTGATATGAAGGAGTATGGGGGTCTATTTGCACAGTGAACAGACAGCTATCTCCCATCAACCAGAGAGGAAAAGAGAGCATCTTAGTAAATGTAGATTTAAGGGTGACATCCACAGTGACCAGTGAAAATCCACAACAGTCACATTACTATATCCTAAAGAGTGCATGAAAGGTTTTTGTTTTGGTTTGGTTTGGTTTCTGGTGACAATTTCCAATATACAAGTTTATTCTTTTCTTAAAGACTTTCTCCCTCTCCACTGAGATGCAAGTTTTTAACTTGGACGATACAGAAATTACCACTATTTAACAATTCTGAGATGGTCGGTTTTTGTTGTTTTATTAAGAAAAGATTTTAATCACCCCATCTGATAATCAGTCACTGTTTGAGACTTATATTTTACAATCAGTTGCATATTTTATGCAAAGTAACAAGAACTTTTAATGGCAAAAAATGCTAGGAGAATATAGTAGTTTGCCTTGTCAAAGGTAACAGAATTGAGAATAATTTTAATTTTGTAATTTTAACTCATAAATAGCATCTCTATGCATTATTTATCAATTTTCAAATTTAATTAATAGTTCTGGTAATAATTGCATAATTTCTATGGCCAGAGAGCAGTGTGCATGTAGATAATAGGACATTTTAATATTTATGAAGCTCAGTTTTCTATAAATAGAGGAATTCAGAAATTACTACGAGATTAAAATTCTCCTGAAAGACAGATAAATAATTAAAAACAAAGGCAGGTGTTCACTGGGAAATACAAAACCGAAGTGATAAACAGACACTATTGCTTTGATCAGTCATGGAGGTAGTTCCCTTCTCAGGCTCTCCTCTGGAAACATGGGTTTGTAAAAGCAAAAGCTCTTTTTCCTCCTATTAATGAAAAAACTTTGAAAACATAACAGAACGAAGTTCATGCACTAGTCTGGGACTGGAAACACTTACTGCGCCCTTTCTTACTAGCAGTATCTCTGATTTTTCATTGGAGAGGTTTTCATTAAACCATAGAGCAAAGATAGAGTCTGATTAAAAGTCAATGGGTTCTGATTCTTTCATTGAAATCCTCCCTCCTCCACTCATCTGAGTGCCACGTGGTGTCTGTGCCAACCGTTTGGCTTCTCTGCCATGAGCACGGGCATCTCCAGGAAGCCATGAATCTTCTTACTTTCGGCCTGTTGCATAGAAAAGAGAGCAGCTTTGGGGCAAAGAAAGCTACTGGACAAAGAAATCAGGTCCACTGCTGGAAGTCAGGATACAGCACCCTGCAGAGTAACAGCAAGACAGACAGCCTCAAGACAGAAGCTTGTCACCA
Organism: Octodon degus; assembly: GCF_000260255.1. NCBI lineage: Eukaryota > Metazoa > Chordata > Mammalia > Rodentia > Octodontidae > Octodon > Octodon degus. Next base: position 5,301,595 of record NW_004524597.1, read on the forward strand.
GACAAAGCTGTGGTATAATTAAAGTATAGGAAGTGTGGGCTAGCCCAACCTCTGGGAAGGGAAGGAGAGTAAAGACTGAGTTCAGTTATGTGGACAAAGATTTGAGTTGTCTTGCCTACACAATGAAATCCCAAAAAAAAAAAAAAAAAAAAGTAAATACAACCCATTGGACTGAATTGGGTAGTACAGTATTAGTGAATAATGAGAGGGGAGAGTCCTGATTCTACAAGCCTGCAAATTCTGCATTTGGGAACTTTGCCTTATGCGCCTTTCATCAGGATGTTTATTTGCATCCTT
>NW_004524597.1:5301991-5325058 GCF_000260255.1 Octodon degus
ACTGAGTTCAGTTATGTGGACAAAGATTTGAGTTTTTTTAAATGCTCAATGAAATCCAAAAAAAAAAAAAAAAAAAAAAATTCTGAATGTATACCCCAGTGGAGTGGCCTGGGTAGTACAGTATTAGTGTATTGTGAGAGGGGAGAGTCCTGATTCTACAAGCCTGCAAATTCTGCATTTGGGAACTTTGCCTTATGCGCCTTTCATCAGGATGTTTATTTGCATCCTTTATAATACAGTGGTAATTGCAAGCATAGCACCTTCCTGAGTTCTGTCAAGAAAATTATTGAAAATTATTGAAACTGAAATGCAGGCTCTGGAAGCCCTACATTTATGGCCACCAGGTAGAGATGCGGGTAGTCTATGGACATGTGGAACTTTTGGTGGAGTCTGAAATGGAATCCGCCTCCTGTGGATAGCCTGAGAAATGAACTAACTGAATGATAAGTCACCCAGTGGCTGTCACAGACTTGGCTGCAGATCAGAGGACACTGGAAGTATCCTCTGACATCAGTGTGGCCACAGTTCCCCCTCCTGTCATGATGGGGAAGATGATGATGAAAGTACTTACACCCTGGGGTTACGAGGGGAGCTGCTCATTTACCATAGGTTAAATCCTGAGCCAAAAAGCCCTTTATATTCCAGATGGCGAGAAGGAAAGTGAGGCTTAGAGGAATGTGATGGCTCAGGCAGAGCAGTGCAAGACTCTGAGCCACGCCCCAGAGCAGGTATTTTCATTCCTATGCTCTGCTTCTGCACCAGCACGACCCATACTGCAGGCCCTCCGCAAGTCCCTAACGAAGTGTGCAAGAAGTTGTTCTGCATTCCCGTGGCGTAGACAGCCATGATCCCATATGCGTGCCCCAGGGGTGGTGGCATCAGTGTGCTTTCACACATTTGGTCCTGCAGAAGGACCTCAAATAGATAAAACCTTGGGTCAAAGTTTCACCAGGCCACCTCCGGGGAAGGCAGGCTGTGGAATATTTATGTCCTTGTACCTGGAAAACGCATTTGTATGCAGCAGCATGCAGGAAGCCTTATGATACTTAAAACTCTAAACTGCATTCTAGAAAAAAAGAAAGTTGTCAATTTGGCAATCCCAAAACAAACCTCAGGAATGTGGAGTGGTTTTATAACAGAGGCCTCCCCCCACTCCTCCCCCAAGCAGGGCTTCTGTTCTTCCTGCACTTTCCTAGAGGACAAATCTGAGCAGAAAGGCAGGAAGAGCGGGCAGCCTCTGGCAGGGGCTGATTTGAGATGCTTTGCAGGTGCTCAGACCTTGTTTTTTTGAACAGGATCAAATCCTAAGATTTTTAAACCCAAACCCTCCAAGAGCACAGTCTCGAGACTCTCAAGGACAAAATGATTATCTCAGATCTCCAGAAACTGAGTGGTGCATGAAACAGCTCTGGGAAGGGAAGAGTGACTTGTGGATCTTAATTTCCCCCCAGCTTAGAAAGAATATGAATTTCTTCCTGGCTGAACATAGTAATTTGTAACTGCATGCGTTTTAGCTAAAATCTCCCTCCCCCTGCAACAATTGTTTAGGGACCATATATTTTATTCATTTGATCCTTTTGAAAAGTTTCACAGGATACTTTTAAGTTATATATCTTCACTTTAAAGAACACAGCTACTTACTGAGGCATGTTATCCAAAAGTGCACAAATAAATAGACTTGTTGAATTAACCCTCCAACACATTTTCACTTTGAAACAGGAAATCTCTTTAACAATTTGCCATGTCAAAGTGTTTGCTGGACTTACATTTGTTATACAACATTGGCATTTGAAGTACATAGTACCGAGGATGAGTGCTGCAAATTCCTTTACTGATTCAAATCACAAATGTTTAAGAGTGTCAGATATGTGCTGGACAGGTATACAGCAGAAATCCCTGCTAGCTCCAGAGAAGAGATGACTAATGGGGACAGTGACATGTGAATGTATTTTAATTGTGATAGAGTTACAAAGGAAACAAAAAGAAAGCCTGCAGTAGCAGAGAACAGCTTCACAGGGGGCCACATTTAGGAGTGAACCAAATTAAAATGCAAATACTAAGCCTCATCCCTTCTATGTTTTTAACATTATGGTGTTCTCGCGTTTATTCCAAAGATGTAAGACTTGTTCAATATTTGAAATCAATTACTGTAATCTACTATATTAACAGAGTAAAGACAAATATGATGTTAGTTGGTGCAGAAGAAGCATTTTACAAAATAATTTTGCCTGTTTTCATGCCAAATTCCATGAGAATTTACTCACACTCAGCAAAAAGGGGCAGAACATAGAACAGCACTGCAGCATCTGAGATGGCAGGACAGTGGGAAGCTGGCCTTTGGGTCCAAGGACAGTAAACAATCCACAGGCTTTTCTTAGCACACTCAGACTATGTACAGTCCACTCCATCAAAAGCATACAGAAAAGGGGCCAGTGAGATAGCTCAGAGGATTAAATGCCTGCTCTGGCAAATGCAGGGACCAGGGTTCAATCCCTGGTGCTGCCTGCCATGCTGCCCTGCCCTCAGGGTACGTTGAGCCAACAACAGATGAAGGCACATGCCTGTAATCCCAGTGCAGGGAGGCTGAAAACAGGAGGCTCACTATGAGTGAGCGCTATGTACTGAGACCCTGTACTGAACACATAAAATGAAAACAAACCAGCCAGAAAGGGCAGGGGCCTACTTTCCGTCATGAGATAGGTGAGAAAAAGATGCATGCAGGTGATAATAAAACGCAGAACACTGGGTAACTTATAAACGACAGGAGCCTGATGCTTTCTCTTCTGGAGGCTGTACTCCCCAAATCAAGGTGTCAACAGATCGGGCAACTGGCTGAGAATCCTTTAGGTGTCCTCAGAAGGAACAAGGGTCAAGGAGTTCCCTCTGGCCTATCTTACAAGGACATTAACCTCTTCCGCCAGAGCTGTGTCCTCATGACCTAGTGATTCCCTAAAGGCTCTACCTCTTTTTTGTTATTATTTTTATTAGTACATATTTGTCCTACATAATTATCACATTCACCATAGGAAATTTGTATGTGTGTATAATATATCTTAATTCATTTTCCCCTTTCCTTCTCTCCCTTCAACCCTCTTCCCCTCCTCATTTATAAAAACTATGTTTCCACTTTTCCTTTCATGCTCTTTTCTTCGTTTTTTATGTTATTAGGTGTATTGGTACCGTTCAAATATATACAATGATCACATTCGTCATATAGAACATGTGTCTATACATGATATATCCTGTTTCTTTTTTTTCTTTTAGTATGTAAAAATGAATTTTATGGCCATTCAACATTCAAAACATAGCACACATCTACTCAAAAAACCTGGTGTCCCTATCTACGGGCCACGTATTCTGTGTTAGGATTAGTGACATCATACTTCATTTTTTTGTATCCACTGAGAGGCCCTGCTGCCATGAGAGTCCTGTTTGGATTTAGTGCTTTTCCTTTAGAGCACTGACGAAGATTTCAATGTGTTTTGAATACTGTTGTTTATTGCAAGTTTCCCTCCCTGAGATATAAGGCAAACGTATGGTGGCTCATTGGTGGCGCTATCCCCACTTCCCAAAGTGAAGCGTAGCATCTTCTGTCTACCCTTCTTTGTGTGTGTGTGCTTGTGTATATGCACGTGTGTTTCTTCTGTCATTCTTTATGTAAGCACAGGCATAGATATTGTTATTCATACCAAATAAAGTAAATACATGTGATCAAAATATATCATGGATATTCTAATAATTTTTAAAAATTAGTACAGCAAAAGACTTATTGCCATCCACCCTCCCCACAGCACCCCCTTCACTTTGTATACGATTATCCCATCATTCTTGCACTCTCTGAAGCTTTTCTGGAAGTCTTCTTTCGTGAATGTCTTTTATCATGCTGCTGGGGCTGCCTCCATGTCCTGAGCCAACTGGAAATACTTATGGCAATTTTTCAAATGAAAGCATTCCAGCGTGTCCTCATCCACTTTATTCACTGAAATTGTCACTGTGCAACTTCTGGCTTTCCCTCAGAATCAAAATGACCAAGATAAATAAACATTTTTAATGGATTCAGGATATGGAGGCAGCCAAAGCAGCACAAATCAAATCACTCCTAAAAGGGGATTTTCAGAACGGCTTCTGAAAGTGCCAAAAGAAAACCTAAACCCAAAACGAGAACAAAATCCAGAAAGTGGCAATTACTATGGGTTAAGCAAAGGGGGATAGTTTGAAAGGGATAATCATACTGCATCTTTTACTACAATACTTTAAAATTTTTTAAAATACTGAATTTTCTAATTGTATCTCATATTGGTGAGAATAGTTACAGATAAGAACATAGGTATGAAAGAGAGTCACAAACTAGATGCGAACAATAGACATGAATATTTAGAAAGATACATTAGATACTGATCTAGATGCACTCAAATGAGTAGGAAGAAATATAAGGATAGATTGAATATACACAAAGAGATTTAGATTATACCGATGTGGGCACACAGACATAGATAAATAAAAGATAGATAGATGATAGATAGATAGATAGATAGATAGATAGATAGATAGATGATAGATAGATAGATAGATAGATAGATAGATAGATAGATAGATAGATGATATATAATTGACAGCCACTTTGCCAGTGGATGACAACACAACACTCACAAGTATATCCCATTATCCCTGTCTCTAATATCCAATTACAGCACCATGCTTTTGGGGGACATAAATCATTTTCCAATCCTCTTTCAACATAGCTGATTTCTTCTGGATCCCAGTACCCCTGTCAGCTTCACAAGGCAGGCAGGCATCCTCAGCCACTTTTCAATGACCAGGAGCAGAGGTTCTGTTTGGCCCAGTTGCCTAGTCCAGAGGGGGAAGGCAGAGCAGCCATTCTATGCCCACACCACTGTTCATTGCAAGCCATAATACAGCGGTCTTTGGCTAGGCTTGTTTGGCTGAGTCAAGTTCCCCAGTTCTGAACAGCTCTGACCTGACAAAGCCTCAAAATATCCTTTGAAACACCTTTTGCAGTCATGCATGCTTGGAATTATGGGGGTCTCACACTCCTTAGCGTGTAGCATCACTTCAGACTCCTGCCCGAATTGAGTTCGGGTAGGCACAGGATGAGCTCTTCAAAATTCTATTACCGTGGAGGTGCCAAGTGTCTATAATGTACTTTAAAAGAAAAGAAAAAAGAAAAAGACTTCAATTTCCAAAAATAGTTCCTCAAATGAAAAAGTGAGAAGGAACTGGCCTCCAAGTGACCAAATACCCTAATGGTATTATTCATTCCCCTCCTATAGGAAAGTATTAAATTTTTCAGTTTTAGCAGCAAACAATATCCAAACATTAAGGACATCCACATTTGTCTAAATTTTATGTTCTTTTGGCAGAGTGTGACACTGCATACAAGGGTTCTTAGCATGTTTAAGTCTCCTATGAAATGATAAAGTAGGATTAGATGGCAAAGCAACTGTAGTAGAGGGCTGTAAGTGCCTAGGGGACCAGACATTTGCTTAGCATTAGTGCCTGCTGGCTAAGTAAGGAGAGCCTTAGGTCCTCAAAGCAAGGCCACATGGACCAAGCATCCAGTTGTACCCCAAATAATGATATCGGGTGATGCTGTCTTGGAAGATGTGTGGTCCTCAGTCTCTCTCAATGCTGTCTATTCCTCCAGGACACATGGGCATTTTGAGGCCCTTGTTAGAGAAAAATGCTCAGTCCTATCTATTATTCCTCTGGGTTTCTCCTCTCCTGCCTATAAGGGTGGATGAAAACATATGGTGTGTATGTTTAAATAAAAGAAAAATGATCATGGGGCTCATGAGATAGCTCAACGGTCTAAAGAACCTGCTTAGGCAAGCTTAGGAAAGTACACAGGGACCATGGTTCATTCCCCACATGCTGCGCCAGCCCTGCCCCTAGGGCAGGCTGAGCTGGACCAAAAAAAAAAAAAAAAAAAGATAAAAGTAAAAAAGTATTGCTATGTACCCCCTCAAAATTCTTTTCCTGGCTTTGAACCCCTTTTTTCCATAATTCTTGTCTTTTTTATTTTGATATTTTGCATTTTTCTGAGTATGTGTTTGCATTACATAAGGGTTATATTTATTCTGAAGATATGGTACACATACATAATACCTCTTACATTTTTTTGTTCCTACACCTGACATTCCTCTCTGCTCCTTCCAATTCTTGGTCCCCTTCCCAATTACAAAAGCTCTATTTTCATCATTTTTCCCTCCATCCTTTTTCTGTCTCTTTCCCATCTCCTCTTCCTTTCCTTCTGTTTATTATCCCCCCACCTCATCTGAATAAGACCTCCTTGTTTCCCATTCATCCATTTTCTATTTCACCCCCTTCTATAGTTTCTCATATAAGAAAAATCATGTCTGACTTCTTTCACTTAATATTATGGTATCAAGTTGCATCCAGTTAGGAATGTATCTTTGTGTGTGTGTGTGTGTGTGTGTGTGTGTGTGTGTGTGTGTATTTTAGAGAAGGGTCTATGGGGTGTTCAGGGTCTCACTGCTAGATCGGACACATAGGGCCAGGGAGACAGCACAGTAGAATAAGTGCCTGCCTGGCAAGCGCAGGGTCCTGAGTTCAATTCCTGGTACCGCAAAATAAATAAATAAATAAATAAATAAATAAATAAATAAATAAATGGTGTGCAATATAATCGAATCTGCTTGAAATTCCAGCAAACTTTTGTGTGCTGGGAGAGAGCTCAGTGGAATAAGCACTTGCCTGGCAAGCGCAGGATCCTGAGTTCAATCCCTAGTACCACAAAAATACATAAAAATAAAAATAGATCAGACATCGTAGTGATCCGCCTGTTTACAGGCTCCCATAAGCTGGGATTACACGTGCGCCACCACACCCAGTCTCACACACTGTCTCAGTGTGCCCAAGGGGCGGGGCAGGCACCGTGGACCCCGGGCTCCTGCGCCTGCGTGCAAGCGTTTTCATCCGCTGAGCTATTTGGCCGGCCCTAGGAATGTATCTTAATTATTTGTGTCCTTGCTGAGAAAAATACCTGATGCCCAAAATTAAAGGAGGAAAGGTTTATTGTAGCCTGCATTTTGTACAGGTTTCAGTTCATAGTTGGGTGATTCCAACAGAAGCTGGCATGGCGCAGAGGGATCACAAAAGAGAAACGGGTCATGGCAGACAGCAGGAAGGCGGCAAGCAAGGCAGCAGCTACAGCAGCAAGCAACAACTGCATCTCTCTTTCTGTCCTCTATGTTCTATTCAGCCTGCCCGTGCGTAACACAAACAGCACTCTCTACCAGGGGTGGGGAACAGTTAATCCTGCTATCACATTGTGAATCAATCCCAGCATCCGACCCTTCCTGAAAAGCCCCACCCACAACCACGAGGCTTCGGGCTGACATCTATATACAAGTCATAACAGAATACTTCGAGTTTTATCTTCCTTTATATCAGTGAAGTTCTCCATTGCCTTTAAACACCAAGCAGTTCTAGAAGTCCTCTTTCATGAGTGTTTACAAGTTGCAAGCTAAATATGGTGAATACTGCCCAGTGGCATCCAATGGAAACACAGGCTCATAAAACATACAGCCAATCTTTCATCACCTCATTCCCCGGATCTGACAACATGGGACTTGTCTTTTTCCCCAAACTCAAAACAACCATGAAAGGTTCATATTTTTAATAGATTCAGGATATTGAACAGCTACAAAATTCAAGTAAAAACACAAAAGAGGATTCCCAGAACTACCTCAAATAGTGACAAGAATAAGGAGATAAGTGTGTTCAAAGTGAGGGAGGGATTTTTGAGGAGGATTAATGGGTCTCTTATGTTTTTTTTTTTAATTTAGGCATTCACTGCATTTGTTGATCATACCTCATATGTGTGGATTTTAAGGTATGATTATCTTGGGTATATATGATACATCATTGTCATACATTTTCATTTTTAGTCTGGAAAGTAGGTTAAACCATTACATATTCTAATAAAAGCACTAACCTCCTCAATATTTTATTTGAGTTTTATTAATCATGATTAAATAAATAAATTCCTGTAATGACTCCTTGGAGCAAGCAACAGTAATGAGAATAGCAGAGTTCCCAAGCTAACTTCAAATCATAATTCCAGCGTTCTGGGGAATTACAGTCTACCTTTTAAGGAGTCCACCCCTTTGGTTCTTCATGTTAGATCTTCTCACTATGTAATGTCATTTTTGTTTCTCCTTCCCTTTCTGGCTAGAAGAATCTAGAGCTCCAGTCTCTCAATTTTAGGTGATCCATTAAACTAGACCAGATGCAGGAGCTTCATTTGTAGGCCAAAAACTAAACAAGCTGGGGCATGACTCTCCACATTTTCTTCCCTAGTGGTACAACAAAGTCATGTGTTCCAGATGACGTGTGTACAAGTTGGTGGAGACGTCTCCAGAGCCTGAATCCAGGAGTCACTATTTGGACCACAGCTGTGACAGTTCACAGTGAACTTATAAACCGTCTGTCCTGTGCTGCTACTGAGATGGAGAAGTTAATTTGTTACGGCAGCGCAACCTAACTTATCATGGCTAATGGACTCCCCAAGCTGAATTCTCCAGAGGTACAGAGTCTGTCCTCAAAACACCCTCTAACTGTGATGAAAATTCAACCATCTGCTCTTGTATTGATAAGATAACAGACACATCGGAAGAGTCTTCATAGTATTTATGGCAATGACAGACATTTCTGTGTTGTAGAGAAGATTGCAGAATTTACAATAAGTTTTATATTAAAACATGAGAAATAGACTCACAGCAAAACCTCTCGATCATTGTGGGATGAAAATCTGCATTTTTAGCAACTAATTTTTTTTTTCCTGGACTTAGGCCACTATCTGCAATTAGCTTAAGCCTATACAGTCAGATTTGGGGTAGAGAAGAAGCCTGCTTGGGTCCCCTCCTATCAGTGCTGGATTCCCTTCCATCTAGGATAAGTGAGATTTTTCCATGCCATAGAATAGGCCAACTAAGTGTTAGGTATCCCAGCATCTCTGATCTGGGAGTTGCCCTGCTCCTAAATTCTGTAAGCCCTCATAAGATTCTAATGGGACCTGGTCCCCTATGTAGCAACACTAAGCTTCCCAACGGCAGCCAGGAACTCTAGCTCATGCGTGAATCTAGGGAATAAGGCAAACAGCATGACCATGACCAGTGTGACCTGATCCTTTCCCCGTTTTGTCACTGAGAGCCCCATGTCCTTGAAAAGATTCCTCATACTGGTCTCAAGGGAACTGGGGCTTCTGTTCGCCAAGAGACAAAAAAGGAAAGTTGAACAATACAGCCTGTTAAATGTGTGCAGACTTCATTGCTAACTCTCTGATAGAGTCAAGTTGCTTTAGAAGAAAACCATGTTTATGACACGGTTATGTCTTAGGCTGTCTGGGCTGCCTTACGAAATCCCAGTCAAAGAGGCTCAAGCAACAGAAAGTTACTTCCTCCCATTTCTGGAGGCAGGAAGTCCACTGCGGTTCCAGCATAGTGGGTTCCGCACTGACAGCCTTCCCCTCACTGTGTCTTTTCTCCTCCTCCTATTAAGTTGGAAATCCTACCATACCAGGACCCCACCATGATTTCTTTTCGCTTACTTTCCTTTCTAAAAGCCACTTCCAGCTAGCTGGCACGATAGCTCAGCAGACTAAAGCACCTTCTTAGGCAGAGCGCAGGGGCCGGTGTTCGATCCCTAGTGTGCCGTGTCAGCCCCGCCCCTGGGGCGCGCTGAGATGGCTATTGAGACTGGGTGTAGTGGCACACACCTGTAATCTCAGTACTTGGGAGGCTGAAAACAGGAGAATCACTATGAGTCCGAACTACATAGTGAGACCCTACAGACTCTGTCCTAAACAAATAATAATAATAATAATAATAATAATAATAATAATAATAATATAGCACTTATAGTGGCAAATTTAGTCCTGATAGCTGCAGTGGTCTGATATAGTGCTTCTCAAACCATAAGTGTTCACAAGTGTCCTCAATAGCGAGTTAAGAGATAAATTTTGAATAAGGACCTGTGGTTTATATTTCTAACCACCTCCCAAGTAAGGCCAAAGTTAAAGGTCCAGCGATGACAGCATAAGGGCTAATGTTTTCAGTGTTCTCCATGAACCTACAGGAAAGCTTTAAACACCCATGACTCACATCACCTGCTCTCTAAATAAAGCAATCAGCAAACAGACTAAAAGACAAAATCAGGGAGGTGAGGGCTGAGAATGTCCAAGTACAGTATATAGATCTACTGAAGCTCTGGTTACTGTCTGTACTATTTCAGCTCCTTGTTTCAATCACAGCTGCAGCTCAGGTACAGGTAAATTCTACCACATGTACTTAAGTCCCCAAAACTGAAAGGCCTGCAGAATAGGGTACAACCTTCAGGCAAGATGGAGACCAACATGTATTGGTTAGGGTTGTCTTAGAGAAACAGAAGCAAGCAATTTGCAAGGAGATTCACCAGGCAGGCTCACAGGATCACAAGTCGGAGAGTCCACGTGACATCTATGACTGAAGAGCCAGAGGATCCCGCAGCTGCCCAACTAAGGAAGAGGGAAGATGCAGAAGAGGAGGGATCCAGGAGGCACCAGCGCCAGCCTTAAGTCAGAGGGCTAGAAGCTCCCTGAAGAAGATGGAGACCTGGAGACATGTCCAAAGGCCATGATAGCAAAGTATGGGCAATCTGGAGCTCCTGAAAACGGACACACATCCTTCTTTCCCTTTACTCACCCAGACTACTTATTGGTTGGTCTCACCCATAGCCTGGCTGGGTTTTCCCTCCTCTGTTTGTTATTCTCCATGTCAATCATCCACAGACCAGCCCCTACCTCGGCTTCACTAATCGGCTACTTTTTTTTCTTTATCCATTCAGTTTGACATAGGATCAAGGAAAGAAAAACAAAGTTAGCCATTAAAATGTATCCATCTGAGAATTAATATAATATTTTTGAACTATATTTTCTAAAGGCACAAGGGCTAACAAGATAGCTCAGTGGACTAAAGCGCCTGCTTAGGCAGAGCACAGCGGCCGGGGTTTGACCCCCGTTGTGCCGTGCCCGCTGCACCCCTGGGGTGCGCTGAGATGGTGATTGAGACTGGGCGTGGTGGGGTGCACCTGTAATCCCAGAACTTGGGAGGCTGAAAATAGGAGAATCATTGCGAGTCCAATCTACATAGTGAGACCCTGTAGACCTTGTCCTAAACACAAAAAATAAATAAATTAATTAATTAATTAAAGGTACAGATTCTCATAATTAAGGAGTGTGCCCGCGCACGCATGTGTGGGTGTGGCTACACAGATATTGCATGGCTGGAAGTAGTGGTGGCAGAGGATAGCAACTCAATGTCACTGCATGCACCAAGAGCAGAAACCTACTAAGCAGAGAGCAGAGCTTTGTTCCTGTACAGATACACTTTGGAGTTAAAAAAAACAAAAAACTGTATTTATTACTTTAACCACCCTTAGCAATGGACTGAATTGTAGTGAAAATCTATTAAAAATAAAGAGAAAAACATCTTTCTTTGTTTTGGCTGGAGAATGAAGCTAAACATCCACAGTCATTTTCATATTCCCCTAACTTGTGATGATGAACAAGGAGAGGTCAGTTATCTCCTGCCTCCCCACTCCAAGGAGAGCTGCCCCAACTTATTCGGCCTCACTGACCAGCAGAAAGTCTCCCTCCTAATTTCCCAGCTTACCCCTGGGCAAGCACCCTCAATGTAAGGAAAACCACAGAACGAATGAATGCTTAGCTTGTTTTCAGGATAGAACTCAGAAGAAAAGACAAAGAAGGGCAGATACAATGGGGCTGGTGGCACCTTTCTTCACACTGAGCAGTCTAGCTCAGCAATGACCGCCACTCAGCATCTTAATCTGACTCTATTTCTTCATCAGTAAAGTAAGAATTAAATTAGAGCATCTTCTCAGAGTTATTGACTAGTTTATCAGATACAGATAAAATGGATACCATAAGGATAACAGTTGCTCAAAAATAATCATTTCGTAGTTTTAAAATATCTGTATTTTATGCCGTGTAATGTTTTCTGGAAACACCAACGTGTCCTTAGACCTTCATTATCTTTTGCCACCTCCATGTCTGAGACAGTGGAATCACTCTGAGAAGAACAGCAATGGCTTCTATTTTATATGAAGTTTTAAATGACTGAGAGGCAAGTTAAAAACTACAACTTCCCAATGGAAGTCTATGTGTTAAAAATAAATTATTTCAATATGGCTGAAAGTTGCCACCCATTAGTTATTAAAAGCCTTGTAAATCTAAATGCAAGGCGATTTCCTACTCTTCCAATTAACTCAGGTTCTAAATGGCACTAGCCTAACATTGGTCAGGTCACTATAAGGATGTGCGTTACGACCGCAAATCTGTACCGCTGCGGCGTGACGCAGAAATGATCCTTCTCACTCTTATTTGTTTACATCAGCATGCACATACACATTCATGCTTTAGTCCAGGGATTTGTGTCTGCTCTTCTCATTTTTATTTAGATTCTCAAATTTCTCTAGGTTTTGCTGCTGGAAGTCTCTGAAAGGTGAGGCATGCTTCTTGTTGACATGTGCTCATTATTCTTAGGAGTATTCACTGTGTTCTGGCAAAATACAGAGATGTTCCTGGTTCTTCTTATACTTGCTTTGCCTGATTTCTGTGCACAGCTTTTCCTCCTGCCAGTGTTGCTTCCTTTAGCAGTGTACAGCACAGCCAAGGTCAAGGGACGCTCCATACTCCGGCAGTCCCTTTGCCTCCAATCCTTGGTATTTCCACAATTATCCATATAAATTAGAAAGCTTAAACTCATACTTGTATTTCTCACTTTAATCCAATAATGTAAAGTGCTAGAGTTGTTGATATTTTGCTTTTATTTAGTTTTTACTAAGTTTATTGGGACAATTGAGATATACATAACAATTATATGTATCCTAGAGAATTTGTACCTAAACATGACATAATAAACACACACTTTACCTAATGTCTTTCTTCTACTCTATTTTTTTTTTAAATGTACAGCTTCTGTAGTAGTGGTCTAATTGTGATAAAATCTATTTTACTTTATCTAGAACTATTTCTACTAACATCTGTGAAGGATAATTTTTTACACATATTCCTGGACTATGAGTAAGAACAACAGTGGACAGGTAGCTTGCTTTCTTTTCCAATTATTTAGAGGCTCCTTGTATATAATGCATGCTTCTTCTGATCACTTTCAGGGTTTTTAAAATAAATTTATCTTTTTAGTCTTCATTTATTTATTCAGTACAGGGTCTTGCTACCTAGCTCAGACTCATAGTGATCCTCCTGCCTCAGCAGTAGGATTACAGGTATGTGCCACCATGCCTGGATTTTGGTGGCCAGCCTAATACAGGGCCAGCAAGGTATGTGGTACCAGGGATTGAGCTCGGGTCCTTGCAGTTGCCAGATAGGTGCTTAGACTGCCAAGCTATCCTCCCAATCCTTAAATCGATTTATTTTTAAAGTTTTTATCACTACTACTCTAATGTGGAAGTTTAAATTACAATAGGTATGGTTTTCTTTATATTTAACCTTCCTGAATTTTCCTGAGACTTTTGAATGTGTTAACTTTGAAGTATTTGACCCAATTTAGGAAGATTTCACCTATTGGTCACATAATATCTCGTCTCTTCTCTTTCTGAGACTCTAATTGCCTCAAAGCTATGCCTGTAATGTTGTTTTATATGCCACTGCTATTCTGTTAATAATTAAGTGATTTTTCTGCTCTTTAGATTCAATACCTTACATTAATGTACATTAAATTAAATGACTTATTATGTTACCTCCATTATGCTTTCAAGTCCATCCAATGAAGCTGTTATTTCAAACATTTTAATTATAAAATTTCCATTATTGTATGTCTATTCATTCATTTAAAATCCTGTTTAAATGTACACTATCTGCTTGAAAGTCTTTATGTTAATTCCAATATCTTGATCATGTCAGGATTAACTGTTTTTTCTCATGAGTATGGGTTATATTTTTCTATTTCTTCACACATCTAGTAATTATTATTTATATCATACATAATATATTATGGAGACTAGATCTTTTACTTTCATTTTTACTATCTAAAGAGAATACAAAATGGTAATAATAATAATTATAATAATAATTAGAAGTGTTGCAGAATTTCACCAAACAAAACAATAGGAATTCAGTAATGGTTGCTGTATTGCATAATGCTGTCTTCAAATTATTTGTTCAGATTACCACATATAAGCATACAAAATTGTTTTTAAAAAAAGAAAAAGAAAGGATAAGAGAGAAATAAAATGAAAAAGCTATTAGAAATTTAAAAGAACAAGAAAAAAAATCAAGCATCAACTTTTCTCTTCTGTAGACCAGCAGAAATCAGCAGTACAATTATCCAAGCAGGATGGAGAAGAGATTCTGTTTACTTACTCAGAGAAGCACTGAATGTCGTCATGGCAGGCAGCTAACTTAGCAAGCTTCATGTCTCTACTCTCTCTGTTTAGCAGCTCAACTGTCGTCCTGGTTCTTTCAACCTTCAGACTAATCCTCCCCGTGTGTCCCCACAGAGTCTCACATATGTCAGAGACCAACCCGTAGTCCATGAAGATATTGTAGACGTACTGTTTCTGCAGCTTCTTCCTCCTTGTACTTAGGCATTGGTCTCCCACTTTTCTACTCTGCACAGCCAATTTTCATACTTGCATTTGTCCAACACACTAAGAGCACAACTTTCTTCTTGCTTGCCATTTGCCTTGTACCATCTGAATCAGGGTGGCCCTCGGGGGTAAGTGCCAAATGCACAACATGTTCCCCAGCTGCAGCTCCTCTACTCCAAGAGTCAATAGCCCTTCAACTTCTGCTACTTGTGGTTGCTGTCAAATTTTGTCCAGAATGTGTAACTGTTGTGTGTACGAGGCTGGGCCCAAAGCAAAATAATCTGTTATTGCCATAAGAATAAGACAGAGTTATTTTTAAAATATCATCATAAATATATAATCCATGTGAAAAATTATACATATTTAACATCTCTAATGCAATATATAACATATATGTGTATATATATATATATATATATATATATATATATATACATGAAGCTATCACTATCACTGAGCTAATGATGTACCCATCACTAACAACAGTACAGCATTTTCAAAGACATTTAAAACCATACCTAAGGAATGTTATCATATTAATTTCTATTCATATAAAAATCCAAACTGCATTAATCTATAGTGAAGTTACATAAAAATATACTTATATATTTTCTGCACAGATATTTATTGTAGAGTTGATTATAAAAATAAAAGGTCCTCTCTCTTTCCCATCTTGCAAGATGGCGGGTGAAAAAACTGAGAAGCCAGACACTAAAGAGAAGAAACCTGAAGCCCAGAAGGCTTCTTCCAGTGGCACTGGTAAAAAGGGTAAGGTGAAGAAGGCAAAAAAGTCCAAGAAGGGGCAGCCCCACTGCAGCCGAAATCCTGTCCTAGTTAGAGGAATTGGTAGATACTCCCGATCTGCCATGTATTCCAGAAAGGCTTTGTACAAGAGAAAGTACACAGCTGCTAAATCAAAGGTTGAGAAGAAAAAGAAGGAGAAAGTTCTTGCTACCATCACAAAACCGGTCGGTGGGGACAAGAATGGAGGTAGCCGGGTGGTTAAGCTTCGAAAAATGCCTAGGTACTACCCTACTGAAGATGTGCCCCGAAAGCTCTTGAGCCACGGCAAGAAACCCTTCAGTCAGCATGTGCGGAAACTTCGAGCTAGCATCACTCCCGGCACCATCTTGATCATCCTCACTGGGTGTCACAGAGGCAAGAGAGTGGTCTTCCTGAAGCAGTTGGAGAGTGGCTTGCTACTTGTGACTGGGCCTCTGAGCCTTAATCGTGTTCCTCTACGAAGAACACACCAGAAATTTGTCATTGCCACCTCTACAAAAATTGACATCAGCAAAGTGAAAATCCCCAAACACCTCACTGATGCTTACTTTAAGAAGCAGCAGCTGCGGAAGCCCAGACACCAGGAGGGCGAGATCTTCGACACCGAGAAAGAGAGATACCAGATTTCAGAGCAGCGCAAGGTGGATCAGAAAGCGGTGGACTCACAGATTTTGGCAAAAATCAAAGGTGTTCCTCAGCTCCGGGGTTACCTGCGATCCGTTTTTGCTCTGACAAATGGAATTTACCCTCATAAATTAGTGTTCTAAATTTCTTACTAAGAACCTAATTAAATACCTGATACATTTTAAAAAAAATAAAAATAAATAAAAATAAAAATAAAAATAAAAAAATAAAAGGTAAGTGATCTAAAGATTTTTAAAAATAAGAAAACTTCTTAGATAACCATGCCATCGCCAAAGGGTAGATAGTTACATAGCTATTAAAACTACTTGGAAAGAATTTTGAAAAACACGACCATCACTGTGTTACAAAACTGCAAGCATAAAAGATTATAAAGGAATTCAACACGATTTTGAGTTCCCACTTGACTTGAGGGAGTTTGAAAGATTTTGAGATTCTATTTTATTGGCATTTTGCACCATGTCTATGATAAAAAAGTATTATTTTGATAGTCATAAAAATCTGATATTTTAGCAAAAAAAAAAGTCTTGTCTTTATTCCAATTTTTCTGAGATCCTTAGGAAGTCCTTCATTTCCATACGCCATCTGGAACATCACCACATCCTTAGACTTTCCTTAAAGAGCATATAATTAGACTCTCTGGAGTCAGGATCCTGAGGTCAGGGCATTGCTGGATCATTTATCTGACCAAACGGCCACTGACTGTCATTTAATTTCCCCGATTCTCATTTTCTCTATCCTGTACATCAAAGGCAATAACAACATTTATTTGCAAAAAAAAAAATGTAAGAGGAGCAAAAGTGATTTTAAATAGGAACATACTGCTAAGTGCTAGCTGTCTTTCCATGAGAAATACTTGTAGGCTTTTAAAATGGATAGTTTCTTATTCCTAACCTACTCTTTTCAGCTAGGACACAAGGACCATCATAGCTCTTTAGAGGTCGTGGCTTAGTTATTTGGTTTTTAAAAGTTTGGTAATGACCTGACAACATCAAAAACCAGACATTTCTTATTTTATTTTTTTAAAGATGCCTAATTGTTTGTCTATAAAAGTTACTTTGAAATACATCTTGACTGCATATATTTGCCTATAATTCTTGCCTTTTTCCTTTGCATAATTTCTCATCCTTCCAAAATCACAGAAAAAGCAATTTTCCACTGCTATTTTGGGGTGAATGTAGGGTTCTTTACAAGAAGCACTGCTCTTCCATCCCCCACTCCTACGCATAGCCTGTAATTCAGTTCAGTAAGTTCTCTTTTATTCACGCACATCGATTACTCCTTTAAAAACAAAACAATTTCCACTCAAACACTTTCATCTGTTGATCTCAGCACTTCAGAAACTAATTAATCTGCACACTATGTATAGATCAGCACTATTCCTTTTGTTTTTAGATGAGCAAATAAACTATGAAATTAAGCAGATTGCTCAAGGTCAAAAAACACCTCCACATCTGAGCCTGATTTGAACTCACAGTCTCATATTTTCACATTCAAGGCTGGGGTTAACACGGAAGTCTCCAGACCTGAGTGCTCTCGAAGCACTTGAGATTCAGAGTCACAGATGACTACATCACATGGTGCTGAACATTTTGCTAAGATGGACTAAGCATTAATTATGGTCTCCAAAATCAAATAAATGTCCACAATAATAGTTGTAAATGTAATGACTTACTTTTTCTGCATTTCTTCCTCTTTCTTGACATAAGCTGATCATAATTCCCGGGTTGTCTGGACAAAACCAGTTATACTGTTTCCCCAAAATCATTATGGAAACAAGAGCCCTTTAACTCTCAATAGTTTTCAAGTTAAAATAATGAATTAACTGGTCACTTACAAAACATCTGGACTATAGCCATAATATCACAAAGTAATTACACGTTGCCATGGCCTTTCTCAAAGCCACCACGCAGGAAGGAAAACAGGATTTCATTTCTGAAGCTATGGTAAGCAGATGCATTGGGAGGTGAAAAGAAGGTAGAAGACAGCAGGAAACAGAGTAGGGTTAACAGGAGCAAGGAATTCTGGGAAGAAGGAGATAACTCAAGACTGAAAGACAACTGGGAAGACCATGGGTCCTCTCGTGGGCCTTCAATGTCTGGAAGCCATGAGTGTGGAGTACTAACAAAGATTTCTTGTCCCAAGTGTCACCCAGAATGAGCAGAATGGTTTGAAAGTGGGCTGCTGGGTAAGAATAAAATACCCCAATGGTACTCACAATATTCCAAAGAGCAGCACCTATTCCCTAAGATCAAGCACTGCTAAGGGTCTGAGTGATCTGGGTGGATTAGAGCACCTGTTCTACTCTCCATAATCAGACATGTGGTCTAGTTGCTTAAAACCCTAGTAAACAGATGCTCAGTCACTTAATTTGATTTTGCTGTTGTTGTTGTTGTTCAGGGTCTCACTACTAGACAGATCGGACTCATAAGTTATTTGCCTGTTTACAGTCTCCCAAGGGCTGGGATTATAGACGTATGCCACCACCCCCAGTCTCAACTGCTGTCTCAGCGTGCCCCTGAGGTAGAGTCAGCATGGCAGCCCCAGAGACAGAATCCCCAGCCCCTGCACCTGTTTTCAAGTGCTTTAATCCGCTGTGCTATTTGGCCGGCCCTAATTTGATTTTTAAAAATGGTATAATGTGACATTTTAACATCTACTGTGGGAAGATAAAACACACTAACGTCACAAAAAAAAGACCAACTGTATTTAATGTAACATATACTTATTATTCCAACCTCCCAAGAACAAATTTCAAACTTACAAGTGGTACAGACTGCTCAGTCTCCTTTAGTCTCTGTTTGGCTATGCCACAGTCTATTGTGCAACAACTCTAAAACACACAAGACAAGAAGTGCCTGCCTGATTTAGCGAGTATCTTGCAACCAGCAATTACAGAAGACGAGGTACATTATTCTTCTACAAAGAAGGTGGTGGGTCAAATGGTTGATCCCTCATCTAATGTTTTATCTGATAAGAAATATGCTCTGTGACATGTAGCTTCAATTGTGCATATATTTACTAAACTGTAAATGATTAATTTACTACCCAATTTTCTTGTCAATTTGAGAGATGTGTTTTAATCCTTGCAAAGGAAGAAGGGAATTTAGCATACCATTTAGTTCTCAAGGTCCCAATCTGGAGTGCTCCCCAGTATTTATGGAGTACCATCTACTCTGAATCACCATCTGCAGCCCATTAGGAAAGCCTCCTAGCAGGAAGGAGAAGTCCTTGACAGCTGACATGGGTGCACAGGGGACCTGATTGTATTCCATCAGGGTCATAGAGTTTGGTCATGCACAGACCGTACGATATAATGATACTTAACTCTTATGTTTCCTTCCTTTACACAAATGAAATACTAATTATTGTCTCTGAGGTTCAAAAAATAATGTGGAATTTGTTTTCTCTTGATTTCTTCAAAATGTTATTTTCTTTTAGTATACTGTAAGATTTGACGTACTTAACAGCGGGGTCCAGAAAATACCCATTATCTAGACATGCTGTGTGAATATTCTGACTATATATATTGATTTAAAAAAACCAAAGATTCAGTGTCTTAAAACATTTGCAAAGCATTTTAATGATTGAAGCCAACAGCTGCCTTGGCTCATGAACTTAGAAATTGATCTTTGCAAAGGTAATAGCTTGCAGGACATTCACTTAGCTTCTCACTCGGAACTCAGGACAGTGACTCTGAGCCTGCTTTTCCTCAACAATAGTAGGGAATATTGAAGGACTACTTCCTAGGGTCCCTCCTATTATAGACCAGACGCTGAGCTTCTCCTCCATTTACGAAAACCCTGTTTGTTCTTGAGAAGCTTCTCCAGCCTCTGAGAAACCTCCCTGAATTCTGTAAGAATTACGCACTCTCTCCTTAGACCTGCCAAAACATTTTGTGTGTGCATTTATTAGTGCACACTGTAATGAGTGTAATATATATTTGTTTTCCCTAGTTGGCACCAGGAGCTTTTCCAAAGTAGGAGGGGTATTCCGTTTGTTATGCAAAATCTAGGAATTGCCCTTCATCTTCTCCTCACCATCCTGCCGCCCCTCTGCTCCATAAGGAAGTCCTGCCAGCCTCTCCTGAAAGCTCCCTGCTTGCAGGACTTTGTTTGCATGGCTGTCACCTTTCACCAAGGAATTCTGATCGATGGCTATGCAGATCTGCTTTGCTCCCTCCTTTCTTGCCTTCATGCAATCCTTTCATCCACAGAAGACACAGTGATCACTTAAAGACATCAACCAAGACAAGCATGGTGGCACAGGACTATTGTCCCAGTACTCTGGGAAGGTGAAACAGGAGTGTCACAAGTTTAAGCCTAGCCTGAGCAATTTAGTGACAAGTGAGACCTTGTTTCAAAATAAAAAATAAAAGGGGGTTAGGGATGTACCTCAGTGCAAAAGAAGCCCTGAGTACCACAAAAAAAAAAAAAAAATAATAATAATAATAATACTTCCCTGCTTAAAACTTTCAGTGGCTTTCCAAAAAATCTAGAATGAAATCCAAACTTATTTCAGGTCTGCTAGTCTAATTGTAATGACTTGGCAGCCTGCAAGGGACACCAGTAATGTCTAGAAATAATTTTGCCATTGTAGCTGAGGAGTGTAATTCATTGGCATCTCGGAGCTTGTGATAATTAACTGCCTGTGTCAACTTGAGTAGAAAATGACCAACTAAATTGGATCAGCATAGTTCTGAGTGTAGCTGAGCAGATTTACTGAAAGCAGAAGAATTGCTCTGGGGTGGCTTGAGGCCTGAACGGTATAAAGGAGAAACAGAGGAAGAGACTCGCTTCTGTTCCTTCAGAGGAGCTCCAGGCTTCACCTTTATCTCAGATGTCTTCTGCAGCCTTCCGACACACACCCTTCAGCCTCCTGGTAAGGATTCGTGCAGGAGGCTACAGTGAGCTGCAGGCTTTCACCTGGATCCTTTGGGTCTCCAATGTGCAGACACCTTTAGCATCTTCCACACCTGACTCTGTGGGCGCCCATTGTAAACCAAATCTTCTAAATCCTCATATAGCTGCACATTGTGCATTAAATCCGTTTCTCTCATAAGCACTGACTGCTACAGAAGTGGGGTCCAGTGTACCGCTAAACATCTTACCATGCACAGGACAGCTCCACCACAAATCACACGCCAGCTGCAGAGGCCGCAAGTGCTGTTCTGCAGGGTCATCTCCCTCTCATCTCCTCAGCCTCATCTCATGCCATTGTTCCTGTCCTCCTCGAAAATCCAGCTCCAGTGACTCTCCCTCTGTTCATGAGCCTTTACAGGATTGTTTCTTCAGTGTACCAGCCAGCCTTTCTGCTTGGAATGCTTTCCGGATATTTATATCTGCTCACTCCTTATTACACAAATTCCATCATGACGGGTATCTAACTGAAAATCTGTCTCGTGCCTCTTAAGGCCAAGCACTTACCTAGCTGCTTGCTGTCATATCAACTCCTTATGATTCATAGTTTAACTAAAATCATAACCATTTGATATAGTAATCCTTACATATTGATTTGTTTATCCAAGGCCCTTGCTAAACTGTAAAATCCAAAGACAGAACATCTCTGTTTTGTTTTCTGTTACATTCCCATTTAAATCAGTCTGTGCATTTTAATACAATTAAAAAGGCACAGAAGTTTTCCCTCAACTCTACCGGAGTTCAAGATTTGGAAAGAAATGGACGGCAGGTTTTTACCTCTCACCTCTAATGTTGAGAATAATTTGAACGGCATCTCTGGAAGCTAAATGGCAAGAGTGAAGCTTACAAACATGTAGATACCTCTGTGCATAAGTGGGAACATTAAAGTACGCATGTACATGCCAATGCTGACTGCAAACCTTCTAATTAATGGATGAGTGTCCACTTTGTGCGTCGTAGCGCACACACAGCTCTGCGCTGCGGCTTCTCCTGTGTACCTGCCAGTACACAGCCACATAATGACCCTACGCAAGGGAGCCAAGTGCACCTTGGCCTTCTGAATGGGTTGTAATGAGCTCCCTGCTGAGATGATTCACCAGCTGTGCTACATTGCTGCCCAAAAGGATGAGACAGTCACTCTCAGGGTGGTGTACACATGGGCCTGAGAAGAGGTGTGGTCCCACAGTTCTCAAGTCTAGGAAAGCTGCAACAACTTTTAGTTCAGGCCTCGCTAGCCCTCAGTATGATTTCTCCCAGGGGAAGCCTCAAGATTTAGAGTCCCTGAGTGGTCTGGCCTGTCTTCATTTGCTTGGCAGTCATACCCTGAGCTAAATTTCTGAGCAGGATGGTCATCATTGATAAATACCCGGAGACTCTGACCCCCTGTTTACTTTGGTCATTCAGCTTTAGGTGGTTGGTCTTGCCCACCACTCATCAAACAGGTAGAGGAATTTGACATCAACCATCCCAGCTTTCAGAAGAGTAATTGGACTAAGTGGGCCTCAACTTTAGAGTTCTGGGAATCAAACCCCATAGGGGATGGAAGTGAGGAAATCTTATATTTCAAAAGCCAGTTGTCTGCTGTCATATGATGCATATAATGGTCTCATCTTCTTGAGCACTGTCAAGAAAAAGTGCAATTCACATTAACAACTGAAAAGCACTTTAAAAAAATAATTTTATTAAGAAACAAATAGCAATAAGACAGCTTCAAAACCAATTAGTAGGACAGTTTCAATAATTAATACATTGCACATTGTTGTCTTCATAGTGGTTATTCATAGTACAAGAAGCAGATATGATATCCTGTCCAAAAACACTATTAGAACAAATCTTTCTATTCATTGAAGTAAAAGAAAGTAGCTGTATATCTATCCTAACTATTAGGAATATACAGATACAAAATGGTCCTTCATTTTTTTTAATGGTCCTTCATTTGTATCCCCTTTTTTTGTTTAGTTTTGTCAGAAATGGATAACTCAGTTGTGTCCCAAATTTTCTGATCAAGGAGATTATGGGGCCAAAGAGGAAAGTGACCGATGATGTAGAGTGTGCCTAAGGAGAGTCACATGGA
>NW_004524597.1:5325158-5328789 GCF_000260255.1 Octodon degus
CACATGGAGAGAAAACATTCTCTCAGGCTTTCACAGAGAACAAATTGGTCAAGCAACGGCCGTGACTCATCCACATGGCTGACACTGACAAAGGATCTGCAACCTGCAGTGCAGGGTTACAGGATAAATCCTGAGGGTACTTGACTGACCTTATCAGATACAAAAGTTACATTTCTTGTTATATACACCTTGCTTTATCTTGGCCTTAACCATCAAGCAGAAAAGTATAAAAACGAAGTATAAAAAGTAAAACAATATTAATATGCTGAGCTGTAAAAGGTTCAAGTCAACAACTTCTGACATTTCCAGTCCTATGGATAATCCACTACTATTATGGACTACTGGACTATATTAGAATATTTTGCTGAATGCACCTACAATATTTAAATGACAATGGAATACCCATCTCTGAAAAGCACTTTATACAAAGGATGCCTGTGGTGCTGGCCACAGGCTGGCTATTGTGAGGGTGCAGGTGCTGTCTTTGCAGTCACAGGCACTGTGCATATTCTCTCCTTTCCCGGCCAGGACCCACAGGAGCAGCGATAAGAGGCCCAACAATGAGAAAGGCAACCTTCAGCTAGGTCTCTCTTCTGCGGCCCATTCTAAGAGCTGCCTCCCCAAGCTAGCCAGAGACCTAAAAGTATCCATGCATGCTCTGCATGAATTCTAAGTCTTTTGATTACAAATAATCAAAAGAAATGCAAAGTTTAGCTGGTTTAAGAAAAGAAAAACAAGAAGGGGGAGTTACTACTTCGGGCAGCTGAATAGCTCAAGGCACACTGGAATTCAGTCCTTGCTGGATCCAGAGACTCCAAATGACAACTCTGGCCAACACCCTCCCAAGCCTCACTCCCTTCTACCAGCCTCCAAGAGCCCCTCTTCCACTCTCTGCTTCTATGACTTCACCAGTTTTAGATTCTATATACATAAGCCAGACCATGGAATATTTGTCTTCCCATGTTTGTCTTATTTCACCTAGAAGGTCTTTCAGGATCAGCTATAATGTCGCAAATGATAAGATTTCCTTCTTTTTAACAAGGCTGAACAGTATTCTGTTCACATAACCAAAAAACTCCCCAATATTAATTTATTTATTATTTTTTAATGTATTTGGTTGTTACATGGTCTCATTACACAGCTCAGATTCATGCTGATCCTCCTGCTTTCAGCTTCCCCAGCACTGGGATTATAAGTGTGCACCACTATGCCCAGACTTTGGCCAGCTCAGCCTACCCTGGAGGCAGGGCTGGCCTGGCATGTGGTGCCAGAGATCAAACTGTGGTCCCTGTGTTTGCCTAAGCAGGTGTTTTAGTCCACTGAGCCATCTCGCCTGCCCCGCCCCAATTTTTACTTCTCAATTTTAAAGTTAATTATTTTAAAAATAAAAAATATAAAAATTAATATATTTTAAATGCATTTCTATTTAAGTATCAGAACTGAACTCAGGACCTTGCGCTCACTGGGCAGGTCCTACACTCCTGAGCTAAATCTCCAACCTAAATTTTTCAGATCACCATTAAGTGGTGTCATTGAGTTCTGGATTTTGTCTCTCAGTTCGATAGCACCTTATAATCTCCATGAATAGCTCGCATTCTAGGGCTCTACATGCTGTCAAATGGCTGCAAGCACCCCCAGACCTCCAGCCTCCCAAGTTTTTGGTAAAATTTTAAAATCTCACAGACTTCATGTCACTGGTTTTGATAGGTACATATTCAGCTTGCACCTGTCAGCGACTAGAAATGCACTGCTTTGACTGGCCAGGTCTGAGACACAAGTTGCCTCCCTACAGATTGGATGAAGGGACCTCCTAAGGCCTGAAAATGGGGTTGAGGGCATGGGAGGTGGAACGTGGACCAAAGGAAGATGAGGAGCTGCAGAGCTGGCGGGCAAGGTACCCACTACACATACTGGCAACAAAGGCAGCTTCACTTGAAAGAAAAACAGAATCCCCCACGCAGGGAGGTTAAAAATATATGAATCAGGCAGCCCTGAACAGCTGGGTAATGCTGGATCTCTTCTTTCTTTCCTGTAACTCCATAGCTCTTTTACAATTCTCTAAGCTGATTTACCTTCTCAGATAGCTTTAGTTTAAGTTATAGATTATTTGAAAAACTTTTTTTCTTTATAAGTTTTTGGTTGTTGTTTTTGGGTTTTTTTTTTCTTTGTTCATTTGTTTGCTTTTGCCCATCAAGTCCTTTTAAACCTATGCTGTTTCTTCTCTTCTCTCACAAGCAAGACTTGCATCTGCCAAGCTAAGGCATGTCCTAGAAGCCAGGGTGAATGGTGACAGCAACAGTCTGCCAAGAGAAGGGCCACACGGGCAGTGCCCTGGGAGGGTTCTAAAATCACACCAGGGAGGAACACATTTTAGCTTTTATTTCCTTCCCAGGAAATTAGGCATAGAGGTCCATGACAAAGATAAGAAATGTGGGGCTGGGTAGATGGCTCAGTAGAATAAGTGCTTCTCTGGCAAGCCCAAGGGCCTGAGTTCAATCCCCAGTCCCACAAAAAAAAAAAAAAAAAAAAAGGCAAGAAATGTGATCAAGGCTGTAACTAAAGCCTGGTGCTGGAACTCACAACAGGTCTTTATTTTCAAGGACAAATACTCACCCTCTGGCTTCACCAGTCCACTTGCTTCACCAGTCCAAAGCAGGCATGGATTTGGGGGATCTCTAAGGAGCCCTGACTCGACCAAGTCTATACTCATTTCCTTTCGCAGGTCAGATAAGGTTCAAGTTCCTCTCCAGAACTTATGTTCCCCATCCAGAGGACCCTTTTTCAGCCTCATCTTTGAGCACTCTCCCAGCATCCTAACCCCTTCCTCTTTACTCCCCAACCTGAAGGATTTTTTTTTCAATTTCTCAAACCATTGGAGATCCTTGCAGCTCTTCATCTTTCTTACCAATAATGTTCATCTTGTCCGTCCTAACTCATGAACTACTCTTTACTTTTCAGTTGAAGTAACAACTCCGCTGAGAGGCTATGTGAACATCTGCCCTGGAACCCCACATCTCCCTCTGATAGCTATTCTGCAAGAAACTGCTGAGGACCTGCCACGCATCCCACATGAACTAGACAAATGAAGATATTGAAAGAACTTTTCTAAAGTAACACCGTAATTTCTTTCCCAACATCTCACAACTTAGGGTTCCGACAACGATTTCTTCTTTTGTTGTGGCTGTGGTTATTGTGCTTTTGCCTTTTGCACCAGGACCTGAGTGCCACTGGTGCAGGAATTATGTCTGCACATTCCCAGGATGACTGCTGAGTAGCTGCTCAGTCAACTTGAGTCCAGTGAATGAGAAGGACTTGGGCTCACTCCTTTCCCAATAGAGAATAAGTATTCAATGCAAAAGAAGAGCTGGAAATAACAGAAGAGGCAAAGAAAAAGCCCATATAAAGAGAGCCCAGGATCTATGGATGCCCAGGTCAAAGGTCCTGCCTACATTAAATTGTGCCCATGCTGACCTGTGAGCCTAGAATCAGGAGAGCAGGATGAAGTCAAGAAATGAATGCTCAGGGGCCAGGGAGATGGCTCAGGAGAATAAGCACTTCCCTGGCAAGTGCAAGGGCCTGAGTTCATCCCTGGTTCTGCAAAAAAAAAGAAAGAAAGAAAGAAAGAAAGAAA
>NW_004524597.1:5328889-5354662 GCF_000260255.1 Octodon degus
AAAGAAAGAAAGAAAGAAAAGAAAAGAAAAGAAAAGAAAAGAAAAGAAAAGAAAAGAAAAGAAAAGAAAAGAAAAGAAAAGAAAAGAAAAGAAAAGAATGCTTAAATGAATAGTTGAGGGCCACTTGTTCCATGCCAAGATATCACTGGCTGGCTCCTCCCCAAAGGAGGAGTATTTCAGCCACCTGGAGCTGGAGTCTCAGATTTCACAGCAAGAACATCATCTGCTCAGCTTGCTGTTAATCACTGCTTGAGAACTTGTGATAGATGAGTCACAGTGTCCTCTCTCTACCAGGATTGCCCCCTTACATGCCCTCATAGCATTATGAGGTCTGTACTGAGGTTTATCATTATCCCCATTTAAAAATGGGGAAACATAGGCAACGTCACAAGCATAGCTTGAATGTGGCAGAGTCAGGAACTAAACTAAGATCCATGCTCTCACCATGGTTATAATCTGCATGTCTCCACTGAAATCTAGCCATTGTAACACTGTAAAGAAGTGTGAAGGTCACGTGGACCCTGGCCTCCTCAGGAGATAGATGCTGTGGTCACAGGAATGAGCTAGCGAAGGCTGTGCTCTCTCCCCATCACTATGCCTGGTGCTTGCTCCCTTTCCCTGGCTGTGCACACTAAAATACAGCAGGAAGCCCTCACAGAGGCTAGCACCATGCTGTCCAAAGTCTAAAGTAAATTTCTCTCTTATAAGTTACCCAGTCTGCAACAGTGACACAAAAGGGGCTACCAAGCACTGTGCACACTGCCTGTTCAAATCTCTATTATTTTCATGCAGAAAAGCAGGGCTCACCCAGTTTTATAGGCTCCATCTTGTCTACCCCACTCACCCCAGAGTCACATCAGGAACGAGACTAAACATCAGCAATCTGTAAACATTTTGGTCTGAATGTGAGGTTGAAAACCTTTAAAAGAGCAAGGTTTTAAAAGATGAGAGGGAGAAAATTTGCAGGTAGCAACAGGAAGTGGGTGTCACCAGAAAGCTGCCAGTGGGAGTCACCCCGAAACATGGTTCTAACATATGCATGTGGTAAAGCCTACAGGAATCAGTTTATGAAGAGGGGCTGCCTTGTACCAGCCAGTTCAGTCCAGTGCTAAGAGCAGGATGTTCTTTGCTTGGGAAACCAGAATCCCAGGATGTGGGTGGAGCAAGCACCTCCTGGTGGTATGTAAGAACTGTGGGCTATCGCAGATCACAGAAAACTGCGAAGTTTGCCTGATGCCTTGGTCTTTAATTAAAATGTCACATCCAAACACTCTGAAATGGAAGCATTACAAACTTGTTCACAAATTTACAAAGAGGCCTGGAGCATGGAACTCTTCATTTGTTCCTTGAAATAAATAATTCTATGATTGTTTAAGTGGGTGAATTAGAAACCCTCTCCAACCTGGAGTGACCCTGGCACTTGCAATAACGCATAGGAGTAACGGTGTAAGCCTCAATTCTTCCAGGTACACCCTTGAGAAGCCCTGTAAGACTTATGTTAGAGATAAAAGAAATATGGTTAAGCCTTCCTGGGAGAAAATGTATGTAAGGAGAAGAATGGAAGACAGAATTAAACAGGAATGACATTGCTTGGCGCCACCTAGCAAACTACAGCTGAATCAAAATGCATAAGGGGGGCAGAAGAAATGCAATTTTGCTGCAATATCTATGTATTATTTTTATCCTCCTCCACAAATAAGATGATGATTGGATTCAAATCACATTTCAAACAGGATTCATTGCTGAAATGTCAAAAATGAGGTAGCACTCAACTCTTGCAAAACCTTGAAATCTGTTCCATAAAAGGCAATTTCAGCATAAAGGCTGGTTAACCTTGAATAGTCAGATTAATGATCCAGCACCTTTCAACTGAGCGCCAATGAATAAACAAAACTTTACAAGCAAATTTAGCAACATCTTAGGAGAAGAAAAGCAAAACCGATCAGGAGAGATGAATGGCAAGGAAACAGAGACATTTCAGCAAGGAAGGCGTGACAGCAGCAGCAAAGGCACTACACAGAGCGAGATACCATTTTTTTCCCCTTACAGTTTCCATACTGTGGAGTTAACAACAAACAAAAAGCAGATTCTCACTGCCCAGAAAAATCACCCATCCTTGGACAACTGGTTTAAGATTTTGGCTGCAACTAGTTAACTCATCTTGCTTATTGTGTTCTTCTTTAGTAAGCTGGTCTGTCCCAATCAAATAAAGGAAGCAAAATGAAAAAGAAAACTATATTGATGCCAACACAGACTTGGGACAAAAAAAAAAAAAATAGAGTCATTTTTCCACATTCCTTAAACCACGTGGTACTGTACACAGTGCATGAGACAAAGAGGAGACACAAAGAGATGCCAAGCTCAAGAGGCTTCGCTTCAGTGTGGACGCCACCACCTCAATGGGGACGGGTATCTGCTCCATCCAAGTCAATATAATACCCTTGCCTTAAAAACAATAAAGGGACTCCTTGAGATCGACCACAGTATGGGAAGGGAGCCCACACTGTCTTCTCCTGGAGAAGGCCTGAGAACCTGAGGGCACAAAGCACCTAGGGACTGTGTAGCCTCCACAAACATCTTGAGCTCCAGATGTGGGTCCTCCTACTCACGGGCTTTGGGGGTTTTGTTGTCCTTTTAGAGAGCACCGTGGCCTTGACAGTGGGCTTGGGGCGTGCAAAGCATTCCACTCCCTTCGTTGAGGTGAAAACTGTTCCCAACACCCAGTGAAGACAACTCAGGCCCAAAAAGTTAAAGCAACTGGCTCAAGGTCACACCATTCCCTAGGAATCCAGATCAGCTGATCCCAAGTCTACTGTTCAGTGTTTCCTCAGTACTGTTCTTTGCTGCTGTGTAGGATACAAAAAGGGCAAGAAACCCTGTGTGTGCCTTGCTCCGTCTCTGAGCACAGGAAGTGGACCTGCGCTCTTGTCTCTGGCCCGTGCACTGCTGTGGGACAGGGGCTGGTGAGCTCTGCTTTCAGCCTTCTTGTGCCAGTCAGTTTTTGCTTGGCCCACGGGCTGAGAATAAGGTTTACAATTTTGAATGATAGAGGAAAAAAATTACGAGAACAATAACATTCTGGAAGACAGAAACAGGAAAGGAAGTTCAAGTTTCAGCCTCTATAACAAAGCTATGTTGGAAACAGCCACACTCATCTGTTTACCTAACCGTGGGGGCAGCTTTCTGGCTACAAGGCAAAGGGGGAAAGCAAGAGGGACTGTCCAAAGGGCCCACAGCCTGAGCTATTTCCTCTCCAGCCCTTCGCAAAAAGAGTGTTCTTGGAGGGAGCCAAGGATGAGTTAAACCTCCTCTCGGCTCTCATGGAATTTGCCCCACAGTAACAGAGACAGCTATTAAATCTGCATCTTGGTGACAGCCAGAGCAGAAAGCGACCAGATGAATGCCTGGCAATGCAATGCGGCCCGCCCGCTGGAACATACAGGACACAGTGCAGGTCTGGCTCCAGCAACAGCACCTGAAATGAAGTCCCTAAGATGGAGGGCCTGATGCCTGGCCCAGCAAACAGGACCCTAAGTCCCAACAGCAAAACAGATGCACACTGACCTGTTCCATCAGCAAAGAATAGCAGACCCAGACTAGATGACACTAGAAAGTATTTGACACCCTGTAAGTAGAGCCAGGACACGGGGCAGGGTCCAGCCCTGCTTCTCTCTGTTTCTCTCCTGGTTCAGATTTTAGCATCCTCACTCACACAGCAGAAAGACTTTCAAGGGCTCTGGCTATGCCCTGTTACTTTCCTGAAAAGCACGTAGGATTCATCCTTTCCTCTCCAGCTCTCTTACTGAATCTCTGGTCTCCCTTCTAATTTCCTGAGAACTTCCCAAAGCGCCTACCCCAGCCCTGCAGGATCCCCCTCTGTGTGCTATCCTCTAAAATACCCCCACAATCATCACGCACACCGTTAAGTCTCCAGCAAGATATAAGATGGTTAAAAACAAAATTGCTCACTATAATAAGCAACCAGTGAAAAGCACAGAAAGATAGCAGAGCCTTTGCTTTGTCTATCAAACTGGTCAAGGGAAGACTAGACATGCCTGAAGCTCTTTGGGTGCTGTGGTGCATACAAACTGGGGAGGGCATTTGTACAAAAGGAAGTGACCTTATTGATGGAAATCAATGCTGTGCTTCCCTGTTTACCGTGAGATCTTCTTCTGAGTATCCATTTTTGGGGAGAGTTTGTGTGTGCCCCAAAGACATTTTTTTTTTGTCCACAGACAATCTGTATAACAATTCTCTGTCAGCAGGAAAAGAGAGAGGGGAAGTAGTAACCAGCCATATCGCACACTCAATGGTGCTTACCTGTAGCCACCTCTTGTCCCCCTCTTTCTGTGCTCCTTCACCTGGTTGGAAGTTGCTCACTTCCTCTGTTTTAGACCCCAGCTACTGGGTTTTAGTAAAGGAAAGTCATTCCACACCACTCAGACTGTCTGGGAGAAGAAGGTGAAGAGGGAGTCCACATGCCCCCGGGACCTCCACCCCATCTCTGTTCCTAGTCTGAGAAAGGTCAGGCCCTGTTTCATCGTCCTGTTTGCTCTTTGATTCCCAGGACTTGGAGTCTAGAAACCACCCAATCAGAGCCTCCAAATAAGCAAAGTTTTCCCATTTACCATAGGGCTATATAAAGCGCTGTCGATGTTTCTCACAGCTCCAACCTCCTCAGATGCCTCCCACCTCTGACACACAGAAAATGCCAATGAAGAGGAATGCGCTGAAAATCCCGCCACAAAGCCTACGGACTTCCTGCATCCCAAACGTTCTCTCTTGTCCTTCTGTTACAGCAGGAAGGTGTCTCTTTCTGCACCTGCTCTCCTCTCAGAACCTGTGCTTGGTGGAGTAGACATGCCTCTCCTGACACCCCATCAGGTCCTGCCCAGCCTTTGCCTCCCTCCTGGCCAGTGACCCTTTGCTGCATCTCCTGCCCCTGTCTAAGACCTGAAACTGTCTACTTTCTCAGTTTCCATGAACGAACGCCACAAAAGCACACCTTTAGGCTCCACCCCCTCCACATCCAGAATCATGAACATTATCGTTACTTCATTGGTTGCTAACACCAGCATCTATCTTCTAGTTCTTGTATAACTTCCCCTCTGCCAGCCATTGGACATGGAGGATTCTGCTCTGGGGAATTTTCTTCCCTTGCATCCATTGTCCAATACTTCCCTGGCTTTCCTGCCCTACTCTGCTCACATTCAAGGCTTAACTGGTCTTTCTTTTGTCCTCATTGAACTCAGAATTCCCCAGCCCTCCCTCTGGGCAGACTCCTACATGCTTTACTATCCCAACGGGACACATGGAAGTGAAAGGGGAAGGGGGTGTGAGACCATTAGAAATCAAGCTGGCGCCACAGGCATCAGTAGAAATACTCTGGTTTTCAGGGATGACTGCCCACCGGAACCCTCTGCCTGAATTCTCAGCCATCTTACACCCTCATGCCACCCCTCCTAGTGCAGTACCTTCCATTCTTCATGACCACACAAATATGCTAAGCTCCTGCAGGAGCCCCAAACCCAACATTTCTAAAATAAGCTCAGCATCTTTATGCCCAGACCGATTTTTTTTTTTTGCAAGTCACCTCTATGCAGTCAAACACTCAGTTCAGAAACCCAGTCGTTCTCCTCTGTCTTCCTCATCTTCATATATAGCCCCAGATTTCTCTTACCCACCATGTTGCAAGCTCTCCTGGGGTTTTCATTACTTCCATCTCTTTCCCTTTTTTCTGTCTCCAGCATCCATCTCTTTCTCTATAATATCAGTCATACAAAAGCTATTGCATGTCCCCTTATTACTACGTCTGCCCATCCTTATAGCCTTGTCCCCACTGAGCGGGTGTACTCAAGGAACAATAATCCTCCTGAAGCCACTCAGGAGACGTTATAAACATGACAATCACAGATGAGGCAAATAAAGAGGATGCACAGGTCTTGCCCTACATGGTGAGCAAAGATAGTCTGTGAGGGAGGATGAGATTGGGATCCAAAGTGGGAAAGATCAGTGTGTTCTTAATTGTTCTTTATGGGTCCAAGTCAGGAATATAACTATAGCATTAACTATAAACAAAGTATTGTTCATTATATTATAAATCTCCATGAAGAAAATGATGTTTATTAATGTACCTTGTTATTGTACTGTCTCTGTTATTGCAAGATATGTATTCCATAGAGGATAGAAAATTGTAGTTTGCTAATAATTGTGTATTCTTTTTCTGTTTGCTTTTGGAAACTGCGCACTCCATATAATGTTCATTGCTTAAAGAAAATAAAATGGAGTGATAGCAAAAAAAAAATAATTTAAAGTAAGAATAAAAGCATTTCTGTTTAAAAAAAAAAAAAGTGGGAAATAGTCACCCAAGACTAAGGAAGAGCCACTGCACAGGCCCTGGGGGCCATGCATAACTTAAAAGCGCAGTTCCATGCTCCTCACCGCCAACCTAAGAGAGGGTGATGTACAACCCTATTACACAGAAAACTGAAGCATAGACACCAGAGTGGGACACTCCAGTCCGAACCTTTCTCTCCAAACTGGCTGGGAACCACTTCCAATCTGCCAGCAGGCAAATGCAGTAAAATGCCTGGGGAGTTGTGGGGAGGGATTATGGTACCAGGGTTGTGGGGTCTGGGCAGCTTTGTCCCCAGCATGCCCAGATGAAGGGAGCCTTGGCCTCCAGCAGAGGTGAGAGGCGAGGACAGTGGGGAACATAGTGGCAGCTGTGACTGAGCTGGTGGCAGATGGAACTCTGAAGCTGCAGGGAGCTAGGACGATGACAAACATCTGCCGCTGGCAGCCACCTTCCCAAACAATGGATGCGCTGATGGTGGAGCCCGCAGCCCATCCTGACAAATGAGCCCGTGTCCTACAAAGGGACAGGTGGAGCTGGT
The DNA here is from genome assembly GCF_000260255.1 of Octodon degus. Classification (NCBI taxonomy): domain Eukaryota; kingdom Metazoa; phylum Chordata; class Mammalia; order Rodentia; family Octodontidae; genus Octodon; species Octodon degus. The sequence goes on from NW_004524597.1 coordinate 5,335,786, forward strand.
GTTCCCAATCTCATAGGCCTCTCGGGGGTGTGGAGAGCTAGAGGGAGCACAGAAAAATCCCATCTGATTGTCCTTATTAACTTTGAAAGGACAACAGGACACAGAGACTAGAAGTGACCCACAGGACAGGCCTGGGGATGGGAGATGCCCACATGGACACCACTATGTGAAGCAGGGTCTTTCCAGACCCCTGGGAAGTAGGGAGTCCAGAGCTTACCTGTGCTGGGAATACACACGCAGGATGCCTCATTCTATTATGTGTGGCCTACCACTCCATTACCATCTCTATATAAAATTACATTCCTGATTAAAATTTTAGTGCCAAACATTTTATATGATTACAGACAGAAAGTCAAAATTTGCATTTAAATAGACATATTAAAAACACTCTGCAGAGGGAGGACAGCAAAGCGATCTTGAGGAGTCTTTTAAGCGAGGGCAAGTCACTCTCCTCTCCTAGGACTGTCCTGTGGCTGTCAACAGGCCCTGCACTTCCTGACTTCACTGAAGTATGTCTGGATAGACGCAGCTCTAGGGGCTGCTCAGTGCTTCTTCCTTAAGCATTGTCAGGGCTCACAGCTCTGCTCTTCGTTCCACAAATGCATGCTGCCTTCCACACTGGTTTGAGTAGCACAGCCCAAGACTATGTGACCTGCCAGAACCTCAGAATGTAACCTTATTTGAAAACAGGGTGTTTGAGGATTTAATCAAGTTATAGTGAGGTCCCTGGTCCAATGTTTGATCTTCTTAAATGGAAAATAAACTGAGAACGTACAGATGAACAGAGGAGGTCATTCAGAGACACAGAAAAGATAAAAATGATCCATGCACAAGCCTAGGGTGCCAAAGATGTCTCCGAAGCACAACAAACCAGAAGAGGCATTTGAGGAGTCTCCACCAGGTCCTGTGGAGTATGTCCCTTATAATACCTCCTTCTGGAGTCCCAGTTTCTAGAACAGTGAAAAATTTAATTTTTGCTATTTTAGTTTATGAAACTTTTCCTGCAGTCCTAGGAAGTTAACACAAGTGGCCAGAAGCTGTTAGGTTGGTCCCTAATGCAAAAATAGGGGCTTTCTGGGGAAAGAGGAATTTGGGGGCAGAGACACACAGAGAAGGAAGATGATGCACAGAGAACCGAGGAGGAGGAGAAGGAGGAGGAGGACAAGGAGGAGGAGATAGTGGTACACACAGAGAAGGCCATGTGGGGACAGATGCAGAGACCTGAGAAATGCAACGAGGAGCCAAGGAATAGCAAAGATCACTGTCACCACCACATCTGAAAGAAGCAAGAAGGACCCTGCCTTAGGTACTCTTTGGTGAAGGTGGCCCTGTCTACACCCTGATTTCAGATCTCCCACTTCTAGGGTCCCCAGGGAACATATTTAAGACTTTTTAAGCCACCTGATCTGCAAGGCTTTGGGAGGGCGGCCCTGGCAGGTGATTATGCTTGCCTGCTGAGTGCCAGACCTGAGGACTCAGAGGGGCACATGAATGACGAGGTACAAATCTCAGAAACTAGGGATCAAAAGACGACAGCTAAAGCAAATGTTAGCTGAGAATCCTCATGGTCAGAAGCTTGGCTTATCTAGAAGAGTCAAGGTAGATCTTCATGTGGATGGAAAATGACCCTGCAGGGAAGGCTGCCATAATAAATAAGGAGCAGGGAGAGCAAGAGGCAGGGGAAAAAGGAATCCACGTCAGTAGACCCCACACTGACACACCTGCTGGTCTCCAGAAGCACAGGGAAGCATTGGTGTGACACTGTCAGCTTGGACTCTAGCCAATAAGGGACTGTGTTTATTCAGTGGGGTGGCAGGAGGGAAAAGGAATGGGAGGATTCTGTTCCTAATGGTTACCCTTTGTGTTGAGATTCTGTAGACCTCAGAATGGGTACTAGGTCTGGCTCTGCCACAAACCAGATCTGGGTGACCTTGGGTTAATCAACCATCCTCTGTGAGTTGAGCCCCGGGGTTCCCATCTGGCTGAAGAAGCTGGGCTGGCTGACTTCCCTGGGCCTGCCTGGCAGTCCAGGGCTTCCCTACTTCACAGGAGAATGGCCTGGAATACACAAGGGGCTTCTGGACTGCTTTCAAATGAGCCAGAGAGAAACTACACAGGTTTTGGCATCTTCCTCCTGCCCAGAACGTCAATCTGTCCAAAAATGTCAGAGAAATACAATCGGTTCTCTTCTTTTGCTTTTGCTGCAGGATGAAGAAAGAACGACTCACCAGCTACACCCAAATCCCCACATGTTTATTACTTCCTCTTATATAACCGCTTATTTTGCTTTTATTTGTGAAAAAGAAATTCACGCAGGGAACAAGGATTTTCTCCCACAGTAGCAAAACAATAGGCAATAAAAGATATCAGAGAGTGACACACACAATTCCCTACAAGGTCCACCTGTGAAGTTCATGGAAAACACCCTGTCCCCGAGGGCTTCTTGTCATGGAACCTCAATGCCCTGTACCACACAGCTCCTTCCTCAGAAAGATCCCCACTGGTCTGTGACCTCCTAGGATGGCACTGACCAATCCTATGCAGTGAATAAAAACACAGCAAATAATCTCTGAGCGCAAAGCTCGGAGGCTTAGTTCCATACCAAGGTTTCCACTTCCATGGGTGAGCAGATTTTTCAAAGGGCCAAATGCTGACAGGAATCCCACCTCTTCAGCCTGATAAGATAAATCCTAACAGGCTACAGAATCCTTATTTCACTCAGAAGTTATTTGTTCCCATCTCATGCTCACAGATTAAGAATTAAAATTGATTTGACTTGAAAGGAAGGGGTTTTATAATTCCAACTGCCTTCATCCCGTCCCACCTGTGTAAGATGAATCAGAATCTACTGGGAGTAATCAGGACAGCTTGTTTCCAATGTCAGGGTGGGGAGAATGTTTGTTGCCTTCTTTTTATAAGCACACTTGGCTAGGATATAAACTATGAAGAAGCGGAGACAATTTTAGCAGGAGCAATGTCGTGTCTTATTCTCATGCACATGGCAGAGTCCCCATCTTCTGCTATAAGGTCATCATGGACATTTCTCTAAGACGCTGGAGCCTGTGGAAGGCCCAACACTAAACAAAAGAAGGAAAACAGTCCTACACGCTAGGTTTTCTCTCTTTTGACAATCAGGGTGATAAGAATGTGTGACTCACTCATGAGAATACGAGAATAAAAAGAAATGAACACGACAGGTATGATTGTGTGCATCTCGTGCGGTGGAGGCATGTTCTGAGACACGTCTTGCTACATGGCTCTACCATGGCTGGGAGCACATTAGCACACAGAGCTGGGACGGGTGTGTCTGTTGTGTTGTTTATTTGGAACAACCAGGAGATGTGGCTGGTTGCTGCCAACCATAACAACTCACAGATTTATAATAAATTTTTTAAAATAAGTATGAGTACACTGTAAAATAATGATAAATTATACAGCAGAGACATAAAGCAGTAAAGAGACTTTTGTTTTCAAGCATTATGTGCTGTACATAATTTTCTATCATACTTTTATGTGACTGATAGTGCGATAGCTCTATGTACCCCAGCAGTGCTACGAACATATAAGAAATATGTTGCAGTATGGCATCAGAGGAGCACTGACAGAGCTAGGGAGATAGCTCGGTGGTCTAAGCACCTGCCTGGCAAGCACAAAGACCTGAGTTCAATCCCCAGTACTGCATGCTCTGCTAGGCCAGGGCCCCAAAACCAGCATGGTGATGCAGATCTGTAATACCAGCACTGAGGAAGCTGAGACAGAAGGATCACTATGAGTCTGAACTGCATAGCAAGACCCTGTATCAATAATTTTTAAAAAAAAAATTAATAGAAGGGCACTGACAATAGGAATTCTTCAGGTGCAGTATAATTTTATGGAATCTTATCTTACAGTTGGTCTTATGGACCAAAACATGATTTACAGTGCAGCATGGTACTACCAAGCATCTATTTATATAAACTCTAAATAAGAAGTGTTTCCACCAAACTTAATTCCCTAGTCATAAAATGGCCCAACTGTTATAGTGTTAGACACCAGCTCTATGGTAAAATTTATTTCTCATTACATGAATAATTATAACATTAAACAAAGCCTATCCATTCTTGAAATCAAGATTGCTATTTTTATAATCTCATGGTGAATGGATACCCAGAGAGAATGAATCCAGTCTACACTTGGTGTTGAAAAAACAAAGAAACAAAGAAACAAAGAAATCTTCTCTTTTCCTTGAGAAGCTAAATAGAGAAGATAATATTTGTGCTGTTATCTGACTTACTGGCTAGGTGAATGATAAGTTTTTTTTTAACATTAACCACTTTGGTGGGTACAAAGAATTGAAAGATCATGTTCACATGCAGATAAACAACAGATACTGAATGAACACTTACTGTCTGTAAGACCAAATGGAGCCAAAGTGATGCATAGAACAGTACCAGAACTAAGTGAGTGAGTATATATAGATAGATAGATAGATAGATAGATAGATATATGACACATTGATAAATAAAACATGTGCTGCAGCTATCATCCATCTATCCTAACTTAACCATACTTCATTTAACAGCCTTTCCACCCAACTAATATCCTAACAAATATCCCTGCACCCAACCCACCTCTCACCAAACCTTTTCCCACCCAGCACCCAATATTGATTCTACTGCGCTATATTGAGCACTTAATGTACACCAGACATTTGCTAGGTAATGGAGATATACAGGTGGGGAAAACAATACGAAGTCTCTTGGCTGAAGGGCCTCTCGATGCAGTGTGCTCTGGGAAGAGCACAAAATTATCACTCCTGAAGTCCACCTGGCAAAAACAGAGATCATAGCTAGAGAAGCCAAATGGAGCTGCCCTTAATGAGAAGGTCAAGATCATGAAACACCAAATAAAGCCACACTACTGTTGTTGATTCAAAGATACAAAATAAAAATAAATACAGTGCATGGTGGATTGGATTCTGGGCCTTGAAAAAATGCCATTGAGGTCAATACTGGGATAATGGATGTCGCTGGAAGCTGAACTGTGGGTTAGACAACTGTACTGCATATATTTGTTATTTTTTCTTAATGGTGATATTTCTTAATGGTGCACTTAGGCACCTAGGAAGAGGTCAGGAGAAATGGGCAGCACTGAGAAATGCCACCTAAGACACGTATTGGAGGGTAAGTGAAACATAACAAAGGAAGGAGGACGAGGCAGTAACGAGACCTAGAGGTACCCTGAAAACACCCCAGCCAAGGATGGATCTCTTCTTTCCTAACAACTTCCAATGCCTCTCCAAAGAGATTTACCTCTGTAAATGGTTGGTTTGAACAACTGTACTGCGCATTTCTGCTGGTCTATGGAAAGAGGCAGTTAATGCTTTAACATGTTTCATCTACTTTTTTCAATTACTTATACTTTTTCTCTTCTTAATTTCTTACACATCTCTTTCTTTTTTTCTTTCTTCTAATTTTACATGTATATACCTGGTAATATGGATAACTGGTTGGAAAACAGCATTACACATTACAACAAATACTGCAAAATTTATATTACTTTGCTAAGTGAAATTCTGTATCACTTGTAATTTTTTCTATTTTAATTCTAATTTGTACTCTCTTCCAAAAATAAAAAAAATTTTTAAACTAAAAAAAAAAAACCCAAATAAAAACAACTTCGAGTGCCTAAAGAGAGGGCACCTTGTGTGAACTAGAACATGCCTCTGAACCAGTGTTCCCTGCCGCAGACTGGAGCTCGTGAGTGTACTGCACTGCTGCTTCTAGGCCACGACTAACACAGAAGTCCTTGAAAGAAGCTGTCCCCTCGTGTTTCTCTTCAGCCCCCCTCTCCTGTTGTTTTAACTGAGTCCTTCCTCTTTTCTACCCTCCCATACAGCAAGTTCCACAGAGCAGCTCTGAGCAATAATTCAGTTCTACAAAACTGAGTGCATTTCGAGTGAGCATATTGGCTGTGTTTGCAGCATTAATATGAAATATTGAAAAGACATGAGCAAGATAATATATAAAGTATAAATCACTGTTTCTTATACCAAGTTTAATTAATAAGACAGTAGTGACAGATTGAAAGCCCCCTATGTATCTTTCATACACATACATTTCCTTGTATATGTATGTGGGTGCATATTTGTACATTCTATATCCTCTAAGTGATATGCTAATTTCTTTCCCATTATTTTCCGGTTTTTGAACTTGATATAAATGCAAAAATATCCTGTTACTACTTGTGACATTTTTCAACATGTGACCTCAGTGGTTCATATGCTGGTTATTTTTCACTGTTGTATAATACTACATTGCGCTATTTTATACAAAATTCACTTTCATGTTCTTCTTTTGATGACAGACTAGAATATCTCAAACTTTCATTTTAATTTTTATAAACCCTGCTTGGACATCCAAAAGTAGTGCATGGGCTTTTCTCTTTTCTTCAGATTTTAAAATTTTAATTTTTAATTTTTTAAACAATAAAAAATAATGATAATTAAAAAATCAGAAATGATATAGCATTTCACTAAACAAAATAATATGAATTCAACAGTATTTGTGGAAATGCATGGTGTCGTCTTCAAAGTAATTGCTTAGATTACCAGACATATGCATGAGAAAAGTTGTAAGACATCAAGAAGAGAGAAAAATGTTAAGCATTAATTGCTCCTTTCCATAGACCAGCAGAACTCCACAGTCCAATTGGACAGGAGAGGGAGAAGGACGAGGGAAAGGAATATCTATGTAAGGATGCAGGATGGGTAATTGCATGGGTTTTTCCTGTCCCATCCATTATGTGCTCTTTAGCCTGGCACAGATGAGTAATAAATATTTACTGAATAACTCATGAGTTAATCTGGTGCATAAAACAGCCCCAAGAGTGGTAACATCAGTGAATGACACTGCCTGGGAATTTATGATGTAACAAATAAGGACATGATGGAAGCGTTGATCACAGACCAGTGAAACCATTGGCACAGGTGTGGAGAGGCTCCAGTGACCTATGCGAGATGGGGAGCCCCTCATGTGCTCTCAGACCGCTGAGAAGCAGCACCCTAACCCTAACACAGAGAATACGAGGCATGATTGAAAACTATGGTGAATGTTTACATTTTAAACAGAAACTTAGAGCAGTAAGAGATGCATTACCAAGAAGGAGCAAATAAGCTTATCTAAGTGGTTGGGGGTGTTCTGGGGGACACTAGTGGCATTCTTCATATTCACTGATCATTGCACATAAGCCCTGAATGAAACTCACAGCATCTTGGTACATCTGCAGGTGCCTGGGTTCAAGGGCTGCTGTGCACTGGTATGATGGTTTTGTGGCAGATTAGCCACAGGTGGGCAACTTGTGACACCCAGCTGAACTGAACTAGCATGGTGCTCAGTGTGGGGGGCCAATTTGAGGACTGTTGTGAGCAGCATAAGAAGCAGAACTAGAAAAGCTGTTAGAGGCTGTAGAGAAGCTGTTTGGAGAAGTTGTTGGGGAGCTATTGGAAGCTGTTGGTTCTCTTGGGCTATTCTGCTGGGGACTTTATTAAGTTGGCTTTCCTGGTGAACTTGATTGTTCCTGTTAAAAGAAGAGTTAGGGACCTTGTCACTGAGGATGGCTGCCGTTGATTTTTCGGGAACTCTGCTCCTCTGACCTTGAGCATTACTTCCTGGCTTCAGAGCAGCAGAAGATGATGCACAGCTCAATCTCCTGGAGAAGCTTGTTGTGTTGGCTTTCCTGGTGGAAACTCAGCTTTCTTCATCCTTGGAGGAGATCGAGACATCACTGTTGCTGAGGATGGCTGCAGAACTTTTTAGGGAGAGCTCTGCTTCTCACCCTGAGTGTTACTTCCTGGCTCCAGTTCAGATCTGTCAGCCTGCTAGATCCTTCATCCCACTGGCACAGACTTTCTACCTTCCCCTACTAACCTTTGGGCCTTTGTAGCACAGACCTGTGAAACAGACCTGCAGGAAACATTGTCTGGGGCTCTAGGCCTCTAGTTAAACTTGTGGGAGGCATTGTTATGGGCTCTAGGTTTTCAGCTGGACTCATGCCAGACACTATCATGGGATCCAGGCCCTCAGATGGATTCATGGTCTTTAGTGTGTGGACAGATTTCCCGCACTGTCTTTGTACATGATTCTTAGGGTGAATCATTTTTTATAATCTTATAAAATATGTGTCCTGTATTGTACTGCTGTCTTTTGTAAAATCCCCAAACCCAGACAGAATGAATATCCACAGAGCTTGGAACTGGTGAGGCTTCCTCAGTGACTTCAGGTCATTTTCTGGGGACTGAAGACCAAAAGAAATCCAGCCAGCTTGGAGACCTTGTCCATCTTTATCTTCCAGGGAATATGAATTAAGCATAATGTGTGTGGTCCTTTGAAGATAAAACCTCAGAGACAAAGGTCAGTGAAAGTGAAAGTTCAGTTAAGAAGGAAAGAAAGGACATGGAATGTCATGGCTGGAAACAACCTGCAGAGGATTTATGGGAGGTGGAGAGGACAAGGAGAAGAAAAGGGGCGATGACATACCCAAACAGCACAGAGCTGAATCTCACTTTGCACTACTTCTGCCGGCCGCATTGACCCTGGGATTCTGTTGAGCTATCTGAAGCTAAAAGGTGAGATGGTGTGCTTAAGTCTGTGCTTCAGAGGAGGAACGGAGGGTTTCAGCAAGCCCAGGAGCTCAGAGAACTTAGCATGGCTTTGTGGTTGTGACCGACTTTCTGGCCCTTTTATAATGTTTTTCTTTCTGTTCCTAGAACCATATTCCCTTTCTGGTCATTAAAGACACCCTATCTGTCTGAAAGGTACAACAGATAGTTGTTGGCTTTTGATTTGGGGCTGAAACAGAGAAGCTTCGCTCCTTCTCTGCCCATCTAATTGTCAATGCATAAGAACATCCAAGAATAGCTAAGCCTGCAGCACAAGAAGACCTGCTGATAATTCAGTGCAAGTCATGGTTTCAGCTGCTGATGCCTACTTCTTCCATTCAGATCTGGTTTTATCATCTGGGTTGAGATGGAATTTCAAGTTCCTTCTCCAAAACTCAGTCATGAGCCACGGACCACTGCTGTGGGATGAGAGAAAAAAAAAACACAAGCAAGACAGAAAAGACAAGACAAGTTTTACGAGGCAGAGCTTCCCTCCCTTCTGGGAACCTTGATGGAGGACACGTAGGAAGTGCTTCCTCCTGAAGCGCTTCCTCCTGACAATGCCCACGCAGTGAGAGAAAGCCACATGCATGCAGCAGCGAGACACCATGCGGAAGGTCACTCTCATCTTGCTGGGAGACAGAAGTACACAGGAGCACAAACACAACAGGCTAAAGGTAACTGCTGTCCGCTATGGCTTTTCTTCTTGCTGGCCCTGCAGGCTGCAACAGGTCACATTGCCTTCCCGTGGCTCAAAGGCCTCATCTCTAAAATGGGGACAACAGCAGCCTGTAGTAGGCTATAAAAATTAACTAAAATGATCTGTGCAAAATGCGCATAGGAGAATCTGGCACATGCAAAGGATCATTATTTATCACTGCTCTGAAGGGGCATCAGTGATCTCCAAGGACCTTCTGCCTCCTTGAATGATGACAAAGGGAAGACACAGGTGACGGAGCCTTGGGCCTCAGACACAACAAATTCACTCCACGTCTTTAACTGCTTAGCTCATTTGGAGGTTTGCATGACTGGTTCACCCCTCTCCACAGGGAAGGATATAGGAGACAAAATGTTTATAGCATGTGAGAGATGTCAGAGGGATTTCTACTAAAATATTGATAATTTCAGCTCTACAAATATGAACATAGAGCAGTCTCCATACTTCAACACATAAAAGATGGGGGGATTTTGGATGGCAGTCCTAGAAGAAGAGAACTGAAAGAATCTGGGGACACATGTAAGTCTCTGGAGGGCAAGTAGATGACACACAGAGAGATAGATCTGGACTATGTATATTGATGTACATACATACACAGGTAGTATGGTCACTGCTGCCTCCAGAGACTGAAAGTTAGACAACAATCCAATGGACTGAGGATGATTTTCAAAATGCATTGTGGGGAAAAATACTGCCCATCATAGGGGAGTGAGAATAGGGAAGATAACTAGTGGCAAGGGATATAGTAGCACTCATTTATCATGGTGTCTTCTATGTTTTATGGATTGAATTAGGCACTGTGAATTAAAGACACATATACAGAGCTATGGTTACAGATATGGATTTATAGATACAGATGTCTTTTACCTGTCTCAACAACCCAGCAGTTTAGAAATTATTTTTCCATGTTATGGACATGGAAACTAAGGCTAACCATCTTGACCGTGGACTTAAAATCCTGTGTTTTCTTCACTGTCTTACACTACTCAAAAGAATTTGGTGATGATGTCATTACATTCTGTAGACCTTACCAGAACAGAAAAGAGCAATGACACTATCCCATGCCCCACCTTCTGGAGACTGAGAGCTGGAAGAGCACAAGATCCACCTACTAGAGGAGAGATGGCATGGTACATGTGTGTATCAATCTATCCAACTATTCATCCATCCATCTGTCCATCTTTCATCTATTTTAAGAAAAGAGAGCCCTACCAGACAGATTTATAGCTCCTATTCTGATAGCACTCCCAGACTGTTAAGAACAAAGCTAATTTTGTCAAAACCTGTTTTTTTTTTTTTTAAAGAGGCCAATCCCATTTTGAGCTCATCAATTTGATAGGGTGTGTTAGCCATCCCACTCCCTGTGAGGTGCTGCAGCCTTAGGGGGCTTCCTCTCCACACCCACAGTCTTTCCCCTCCCAGCAGGAGTGCCTCCTGTCACATTTGGGACCAAGATGGGGCTCTCAGAATGGTGATAACTGGAAAAGATGAAGTAAGCCCACACCCACCCACACACCAGCTAGAACAGGATTTCCTACACCCTGTCATTCCCTTCGCCTCCCAAGATAATGCTGAGGCAGAAGTGAACAAAGAGTGGCCTTTTCACCATGAGGGAGTTTTAGAAGCCCTGAGTGTTTTGTATGTACAACTAAGGGTAAGATGTGACATATAAGGGTATTGTCTTTGCAGTTCCTGACCAAGAACATCAGATTCCTAAAAGGACCTCGAGGGAACCCACAGATGAGGTGTATGACCATATGTGTTTATTACTATGAAAATGTATGAAGCACATGCTACCCACAAATGCACACACACACACACACTCATGCATGGACACATGCCGCACACATCATCTTGTACACAGGTCAGTACATGAATACACATGCACACACACACACATATGGATCCACACACACGCATGCACAGACACACAGGTACACACATTCATATGCTCACTTGGAAACATAATGCCTGGCTGAAAGATGTCACTATCGCCCAACAAAATAGATGGCTTGGCTTAAATACAGACACTTTTTGGAGGCACTGCTTCCTTGGCAAGGTGACTCTCAAAAATAATAATGCTACTTTCACAACAAGCATCTTTAATGCCAGAAGGAGAGAAGGGAGGAAAGAAAGAAGAAGGAGCAGATGAGACAGGGAGAGAGGAGAATGAGGGAGAGAAAAGAGGGCACAAGCAAGAAAAGAAAATAAGCAAATTATTCTCCTTGGCAGAAAAATTGAACCAAGGAACCAGTTTTAAACAGGTGAAGAGCTTTCTGCTGTTTGGAGAAAGCACGTTGATTCCTGTCAGTGTCTTAGGAGCACAGTTTGAAAAAGGCCTTATTTTTCCTGGCTCAGAGAGGAGAGTTGGACTTCTCACCACAGCAGGGAACAGACGCTGTGGCATACGGGTCCAAGAGGGGGTAGACAAAACCTTTCTTTTCCTTCCAATTGCTTTCTGCCATTGTTCCCATGCAAAATCAGGCTACTGTCCCACTGAAAACAAGGATAATGCTTCTCGAGGGGATAAGCTTATCTGAACGACATCTGTGTGTCTGATTTTTTTTATATTTGCTTTTTATTGTATGATATGATTACATACTTAGAGTGAAATACTTTACCTATGTAGACCTAGTTTCATTTAATAAAACATCTCTTTCATTTCCTAGGCCAAAAATATCACAGAATCAGACAGACTTCATTAAAAAGTAACAAGAGGGTCTGATTTTACATGGACACAATTATTAGTTCTGTCACTGCGTGTCAGTGAACAGAGCGATTGATTTTTATATGAAATTCATTTCTCCCTTCAGCCTTTTAACCAAGGCTCAAAGTGTTTTTCTATTTAATCTCTGGAAACTTAAAACCAGGATTTGGTCTTTGAACTGTTTTGTTTTATTGTAGTTGATACTGCCATGCACTTCAAAAATGTAACAATCGTCTTGCCAGGAAGCACCTCACCTCTATTGAAAATGAGAGTGGTATAAAATTTCAGCAATTCCAAAAGCATATAATGATTTAAGCAAATAAATAAACTCATCTCTTTCCCTTAGAAAACCTCTAGATCACTCTCCAATCTCCGTGTCATTTACTTCTGTCCCATTCTGTGTATCATTATCATTGGTCAACTTTCCAACGAAAGATTTAGGTTGTTACACACATTATGTTTAAAGAGAATAATTCTGAGGTTCTATATCATTTCTAATGCTTTTTTTTTACTATTTTGTATTCTCTTTATATAATAAAAATTTAAACAAATAGCTAAATTTATCCTTCTGTCAACTATGTCTATGTCATTAAAACATAACTTGAGATGAGATGTCACTGAGTTATACTGTGAATGTTTTGTTGGAGTTTATTACACAACCCAACATCACACTGCAAAAAAAGAATTTTCAAGCAGAGGATGAATTTGAGAGTGTTTCCATTTTCAATTCAAGCAAAAATGCTTTTGAAGCCCATTGAGCTATTTAATGAGGCAGAGACAACTTTAGATTCCCTTAACTTAAAATAAAATGATTCTTCGGGTTGAGTTTCAAATGCCCATGAGATCACATCAGGCAGAGAAAAGAACTACAGATGAGTTCCTGGAGGGACCCAAAGGTGATGTCATCTGTGGCCTTCGGCAGGTTCCTCGAGTATCAGGCAGGACACTGTGCTGCTTTCCTCCCATCACACATTCTGAAGGGGGACGAGGCAACACTCAAGAGACAACTAGCTTATTCAGTCTCCATCAACCATTCACACCTTTGACCTTTATTCCTCACATTTACACTGAAGGTCAATGAAGTCCCACTAGCAATGTGATGCTTGGCTATACGGCAAAATCCAATAAAAAACAAGCCATGCATTTCCCCACAGGCCACTGCACAAGCATCAATAACAGGGACTTGTGATTACCAATGACCCAAGCTGGACCATAACCAGTCACCTTCTGGTTATAACCATCAGTGTTCTAGTAGCAATCTAGGAAGCCATCCATTCACTCTGCCCTCTACCTTAACCTAATCTAATTTGCACGTTGTAACAGAAAGCTGCTGTCACAGTGCATCAGGTAAACTTAATTTCATATGTCCTGGCACACAAACGTGTGGGCTGGTGCCAGGGGATGACATATGAGCAGGTGGTCTCATATTGGACAAATTGAACACCTTGCTTAAGTCGAGCAGCCCCTGGCCATGGGTTATTTGTGTATATTGTGTTTCATGGAAATTCCCCAAGCACTTAGGAAGTTAGCATCATGGCATTTGTCTGATTCTTGTCTTTTGTTATAAGTTTCCTCCTGGCAAATCAGGCAAGAGAAGGTGAGGTAGGTGTACCTGGAAAAAGAGCGGACATTAGAAACAGAAGTCTTTCACAAACTGGAGTAATGTAAAACTATTGCATGGTGTGCCAGTAACTGAATTTTTAAAACAAAACTGTCTTTTTGTAATTCCCAATAACTTTCACAGAAATGATAATCCATGTATCCCCAAATCCTTGTACTGTATATGGTGCTCAGGAAGTTTTTAAATGTTTCTTAAGGTCTGGGACTATTGCTCAGCGGCATGAGCGCCTGCCTGACCATAGCAAGGTCCCGAGTTCAATCCCCACTACTGGAAAAAAAATATTTGTTAAGTGAATAAATGAACAAGTAGATGAATCAGTGAATAAATGGAAAGGTTCTCCTGAGTTTGTATATATTTTCCCTTCTTAGTGTTTTATTAAACCCAATGGCTCCCAATTCAGGGGAAAAATGTGAGATATAGTGATATCTATGCCCATCACAGAAATCCTGATTTGTTTAATCTGGGCCAAAAAGGTACATGTACTCCAAGGTCTGGTGTTACAGTCCTCCAAGGCCTACTAAAGTGTTCTGAATGGCCAGGTGGAAGGACCATTGGCCAACAACGTTTTCAGCACCTCCCAGTCTTGTTCCCACGCTGTGAACTTCTCATCAGTATCCTGTGGCCAAATGTGCTCACCTTTGTTCTCTGTGTCTCCTTTCTTCAACATGAGATCTGATCCCTTCTGAATCAGCTTCAGTGACTGAAATATATCGAACTGGCCTATTTTGTGTATTTGGAATATGAAAGAAGGCTGAAAAGCATTTTTTAAAAATGTATTTAGTGCAGGGTATACAGAGTCTCACTACACAGATTGGACTCATAGTGTTCCTCCTGTTTTTAGCCTCCCAAGAACTGGGACTATAGGTGCAAGACACCATACCCAGTCTTAATCGCCATCTCAGTGCAACCCGGGGGCAGGGCTGGAATGGCATGCTGGGGAATGAACCCCAGTCCCTGTGTCTGCCTAAGCATGTGCTTTAATCCATTGAGCTATCTGGCTGGCCCTGAAAAGCATTATTGAGAAGAGTGGCTAACAACAAAATCTTAGCCTCTAAAAGGCTGAGTGTATTAGCAGAATTTGGGTGTTTCAAGGCCAACTGCAAAGTCTACATGTACAAAAGAATAAAAGACAATGGATGTAGCAAGAACCTGTGAAACCAAAGAAGCTATTTTTCAGATCAAAAAACTTAAAGAAACTCAGATTCTCTCAAACTGTAGGCTACACACTGAACAACTCTAGGGGGCACCAGTCACATTGTTCTCCATGTGAAAGACTGGAACACAGTCATACTTTTTCTGGTATACTTGAGAAGAAAAGCAAATAGCTTTTTAACAGTAAAAGATATATATAGGAAAACCTACCTTTCACAAATGTGTTTCTGTGACAATTATTTCAAATACTCTTGAAATCACATATTCTACTTTACAAATCCTTTGTCAAGGAAGTGATGGTCCATCCTTCCCTGGACAGTTACAATTGCATAATAATCCTGGATAGAATTGAGTGTCATTGCCTTTTCTATAAAACAGAATAGTGGAGAGTCTCAAAATTGTCTAAATGTCAACTATAATAAAAAATCCGAGAGGTAAGCTGTAAGTGTATCCATCTATCACTTGGATTTCTTTTTTTTCTAAATATAGCATAGGCAATCTGTTTCAAAATGTTAAAATAATCTCAATAAATTTGATAAGAACTTTTGGTCCCAGCAGCAAAAATGTAATAGCATTAAATATATGACCAATAGCAGTCCAAATTTTCTTCGCCAGAATTTTGGCACATCACGATCTCTCACAGGCAAGCCTGTAAGGCAGGTTGACTTGGAAGAAATGCTCCAGAGAAATATTACACAATTATGTACAAGTACAAGAAAGGTTTTTTTTTTCTCATTATTTTCATGACAAGATACAGGCTGAAGTCTATATGTCATATTTTTAATTGAAAATAAGAACAGGTGCAGGCTGGAAATAGTTCATAAAGCCATGGAAATTAACTACTCAGAGTTAATAATTCACAGTCACACACAGTACATTGAAAATAAGCAAAATTATTCCTCACATCCTATAATCACTGTATTTTCTAATTAACAAAGGATAGTGTTTCTAAAATCTTGGAGGACGTAGATCTCATCCCATTCATTTAATGATCTGATATCCTGATTTTAATTTGAGGCACTGGATGAAGCATCATAATCCATGCAGTGTGGTTTCAAGTGCATTTTTTAACATTCACAAGTTTTTGTTGACTTAGCTAATGCCGTGTCATGCACACAGTAGGCAGTCAAGTGTTGGCTGGCTTACTGTATGCCTGATCCACCTGAGCCAGAGAGAAAAGGTAGAAGGATTTGCAGAATGACTTCTTTGGGGAAAGGAATAAAGATCAAAGGCACCAGGATGTGATGGAATGACATGCTCCGGTTAAAGTGATGGTGCAATTTCATCTAGCAGAACAAGAGTTAAGGAGAGCATGTGGCTAATAGCTAATGAGACACCCAGAGGGTTGCTGTGGTTTTTGTTGTTGTTGTTGTTTGTTTTGTTTGTTTTGTTTTGTTTTTGGCTTCTTTCACTTTGAGAATATACTGTTTCTAAAATAAGTCACTGCAAATCCTCCTATCAAGTGGCTAGAAATCTCCATCTCAGCTTAGAGCTAAAGACTATGAACAGTCAAAAGACCCTTCTCAGCAACAGCTTGAATGTTTACTCTTAACAACTGATTCTAGAGAGACAAGCTGGGGAAAAACTCTAAGCAAACCAGCAACCTCTTGCAGATACTGGCAGAGCTGGGTGATAAACAGTGAGGAAAGAGACTCCCGGTCATCATCTCGGCCTTGCTACCTTAATAGAGTGCAAATTCTAGGAGTCCCTCTGGCATTGCATATGCCCTTAGGAGCACTTACTTTCTTTTCCCCCTTTCCCCATAAGAACAGGGAGATAGAAGATATTTTTAACCACTCTTTTTCTAGGTTGGTGAACAAACAGAAGCACTGGAGCATAGCCATCAAGAAAACAGCTCTTCAAACTGCCAGTCCCATTCTGAATCTCAGCTTCCTCTCTTTATTAGTCTTGCAACTGGGATGTCCCTTGACTTATCTGATGTTAGCCCAAGTGAAACACACAACAGTATCTACTTCCTCCTATTGGGAAGGACAGGCACAATCACTTAAAGCTCTTGGTATCCAGTCAGGTCCATAGTATTTCCTCCATACATAGAATCTATTAAAATTATTAGTAATAAAAATTCAGCCTTCCCAACTTGACCTCTGCCTATGAGACTGATTAATGAATTAATCCAAACAAAGTTTAAGTCTCCTCCGTGACAATTACATCTGAGCTGGCAACTTCTAATCTTTTTCTCAGATAAGACAAGACCTGACAAACAGCTCTCCACCTCCTCACATCAAGAGAAGATGAAATGTGAAATGCTCGTGCTTAACATTTTAAAGGACACACAATTGATTTTGAAGGGCTAACATTTATTGGAAAATTACAAGATGCCAGGCACTGTCAAAAGTCCCGTGCATGGGTTGATATACTTAATCATTGCATAGCTTTTTGAAGCAGGTCCCAGAATTTCCCCATGGTGCAGATCAGAGAGCTGAGATTCCCCAGGGATAAATGTCTCTCTTGCCACACAGCTGGGAGGTGAATCTCAGGAGCCCCTGTGCTCACTCTTCACCTTTGTCTTCCCAATAGAGGTCTGTTAAATGAGAGAGGTTAAATCTCCATTGCTGACACCCCATTAATGGGGTTCTTGGAGATATTTGGGCTTCATCCATTTTGGTCCAAATGTGTGTGTCCAGCATCCAGAACTCAGACAGCAGAAAGCCAGAGGAAGGCCCTTGTGCAATGACCTAACCCATCTGGAACGATGTAGGTTCTAAACAGTTCTTTTCAGCTCCTAAACCCTAAGAATGGAAGTGTCTAGGATCTCACATGCTCTGCACCTACAATATGAATAGGGTGGTTCCCATAAGGCTGGGAAAGACTTCAAATTGGAATAGAAGAAAGGCAGGATTTCTGCCCAAACTCTGAGCCAAATTAAACATGGATTTTTCAATCATCTGGTTCCCTAGTCTTTCTCTAGACCTCGCAAACCCCCTCATACACCATTCTTCTCTGTTTATTTGCTCAGGGACTCAGACTCCAGCAAGAAGGCTCATTTTTTCCCAGTGTGTTGAACAATAGCAACACCATGTGAAGCAGCCAGATATTTGCCTGTGGCTGCAGCTGAGTGCTATTGGAAGCAAGCTAAAATAAAATCCTCTTGCAGGACAGTAGGGGAGGGACTGGAGAGATGGCGTTCTTCACTGTTTGCAGAATACTGCTTGGAGGAGAGGTCCCCAGGTGCAGAGAGCACAATCACAGTTCAGTCTTGGCCCAGGGCACCAGGGAGGAGGACTCATTAAGGGGATATTGGAGGAGTGATTGCCCATGGCTTTTGGCTCCCTTCATTGATTTCATTTGTTAGAACAGTTTTAGAACAATAGAACAATTTTATTTTAAAAAATTGCAGAGAGTTCTCCTATCCCCCACACCCAGTTTCTACCTTATTAACATGTTGGTAGGGCACATTGGTCTGATTAATGAACCCACACTGATAGGTACTTATTAACTGAAGTCTGAACTTGGAAAAATGCCCTTTTGTGTCCTTTTCCTGTTCCAGGATTCCATCCAGGACCCTACAGTAATGGCATCTTGAATTGTCATGGCTCTTTAGGTTCCTGTTGGCTGTGACTGTTTCTCAAGCTTTTTCTTAGTTATGAAACCTCAGCAGTTAGCATAGATGCCATTTGGGTATTCTGTAATGTCCCTTGAAATGGACTTATTTTATGTTTTTTTCATGATTGCCACAGATGGGTTTGTGGGCATTGAAAGAGACTACAGAGATAAAGAGAAATTTTCTTTCCATCCTGTGAAATGGATATACTTTTAACACAGCTTATGCTGTTGATGTGACTCTGATCTCCTGACTGAAATGTGTTGCCGGGCTCTCCCACTGGAAGTGTGCTGGCTTTCTGCTCTGCATGCTGTGCTGTGCTCTGTAGAATACACAGGCATCTATCCTGGGGCAAGGCTGCCTCAAGGTGACGCAACTTAAAGACTCTAACACCCTCATGCCGTGGTTAATGGGTGATTTTAAAGTTCCAGGCACCTTGCTAATCACTGAAGAGGCACTACCAGTCTACAAAGACAAGC
>NW_004524597.1:5354762-5405877 GCF_000260255.1 Octodon degus
CCAAACCTAGGACTAACCTGTGCAACAGATCACAGGAATGGAAGGAGGCAAAGTACTTTCAAGGGACTGAAAGATGATCCATACAGCTGCAATGAAGAGAAGAAAAGGAAAGGGCAAAGGTGGGGCCAGGAAAAGTGAGCAGGGTTCAGAGAGTTCGTATGAATGGGAAATTTGATCCTGGTCTCGTGAAGAACATTTGATGTTTGGAATTAAGAGGCTATTCATCAGGGATACCAACCTGGTCATCTATGTATCATGGGACATGGGTGTCATGTGTGGACAGCATGGTGTAGACTGAGAGAAGGGGAGGGGAGCCAGTGAGGAGCTGAGGAAGAGAAGGAGGTGACAGAAGATGAGGGGAGGGAACAGGCTGTTCCTGCTGGTGATGGTGCTGGAGGGAGGGAGGGTGGCAGAAGGCTAAAGCTTCCTGTAAGCTGTTCTAGAGGATATTTGTATGTTTTGGTGATGATCTTTCTAATAAAGAAGGCTCATCTGGATTGCATATATTGGAGTATGCTGCATACAGGTTACTATGTTGGAAGTGTGGGCCAGTGTGAGGGTGTTGAGAGGTGGTGATCAGGAAGACGTGAGGTCTAGAGGGAACTAATTACATAATAAGTTCATCACCTTTAGAAAGGATTAAGATCTTATGAAATGCACTGGCTTTTGCAAAAACAGGCTATTATAAATTGAGGCAACCCTGTGCTTCATTCCCGTGTGACCATTTCCTTTCTGCTTCTCCATCATGTTGTGATACAAGCCTTCACTAGAGATCAAACAAATTAGGCCATTTGATCTGGATCTTCTAGCTTGTAAAGCCATGAGCTCAGTAAACCTTTTTTTATTCATTAGTTATGCAATCTTGGGTATTTTGTGACAGCAATAGAATATAGGCCAAAACTGAGCAGAGATTAAAAATGAGAAGCAAGATAAGGAGCCAGCTTTTTACTAATGATAAAAAAAGTAGAAAGAAGGTGGGAGCACAAGAAAATATTAGGTGGCTTCTGTCTCATGAGATTCAATTCCTCCCAAAGGTGTCCAGGTCTCCATTAATATGGTTTGTGCGAGTTTTATGAAAAGCAGTATAACATTGAATCTGAGATCCTATTACCCAAAATGTAAGACAGATGATAAAGACTTGGAGACACAGGTGATAAGACAATAGCCTCTTCAAGTTCAAAGGGATCCTGGAGAAGTATGCGAATCCTGTAAACCCTGCCTACCTTAGCTAACCCATCCATCTTGCCTAGCACCTATCATACGAGCTCTCTAGGGCCGGTACACATTTCTGAGGCCATACCCCCAATGGAAATTTTCCCATTGCCATAAATCCTCCCATGACGCCTTGGATTTTGGAAGGATCTTCACTACTTATTACAGAAATTAAATAAATACCTAATTATATTTCTCAGACAAACACAAAAGTAGTTGAAAATGTTATATTTAAAGAGGCAAAGGAACTCGTTCTCTTTAAAGACAAACAACTGAATGACAAAAAAGAAAAAGAGAAGCTTTCGCAGAGCTAAGAAGGAGTTTATTTGAAGATTAAGTTCTCAAAAGTGGCTAAAATCTCAGTGCATTCCAGACGCAAGATGTATGATAAAAGCAGCAGCATTGTCGGCTGTTGTTCCACATTAGGGCAGCCTATCTTTTGGAAAAGTGAGGAAAAATGGTAATACTGCTCCCAGGTATAGAGAAGGCAAATCTGGGCTTCACCATATTAAATGCATTTGTGCTCAGTAAGAAATCCTCTAAAAAGAAGTTACTTAGGCAAAGCAGGCTGCGAGGGCAGGCGGTCTCATTCACCTGACTTCCTGCAGCAAGCTTGGCCTATTGAAATAATTGTTTCTCATACCCCAAAGCAAATGAACCACTCTCCTGCTTTAAATCATCCCCTCTTCGCTTCAGCTCATGATTGGCTTTTCCTGTGATGCATGTTGTGTTTGCGCGCATGAAGGAAATTATATAAAAACAAATTGCTTTGTACTGTACCGTGATTGTCTGGAAATACTAAATAGATGGGCAAAGCGCATCAGAGCCACGCGCAGCTTCGCAAGTTAATGGATGGGATTGAAAAGTTTTAGCTGTTTCAATATGATGAATGCCCCTCGTTTCCAAGCACACAGGATGGCCTCTTTTAGCATTGCATGAATTATTTCTCAAAGTTATGGATGATTTCTCAGGGGAAACCAAAGCAAGGACAGAATAAGGACGCTATTATTATTGTTGTTGTTGTTATTTTGCTTTTCACTCCTTTCCTTTAACTATTGAGATATAAAACAAAAGTTTTGTTTGTTTGTTTGTTTGTGGCTGGTTCAGCCCACTCTGGGGGCAGGACTGGTGCAGCACATGGTGCTGAAGATTGAACCACTGTCCCTGAGTGCTTGCCTAAGCGTGCCTAAGCAGGTGCTTTAAAGTGCTGAGCTATCTCACTGGCTTCTGAAAATATTTCAAACTAAACTTCCACTGCAATCAACACTCATACAGACAATAGTGTCAGCCATTGTCACTCAACATAAACACTAAACATTGTTCCTTTAGGGCCGGGGAGATGGCTCAGTGGAATAAGCGCTTCCCTGGTAAGTGCAAGGACCTGAGTTCAATCCCTGGTTCAGCTAAAAAAAAAAAAAAAAAAAAAAAAAGCAAACAAACAAACAAACAAAAAAACATTGTTCCTTTATCACAAATTCTTTTGGTCACTATTTCAAATAGTGATCATTATTTCAATGAATATATGCTTAGAACATTTATTTTATACCTCGTCTCATTGGAATTAAAGGAAACAAGGCCTCTGTCCAATGACCATATTGATCCTAATAGGAAGAAGTAAATTAATGTGTAATCAGCCAGACAAGGGTAAGAGCTGAGGAGGAACATAAAGCAGGGAATATGGGTTGGAAGTGATGCACTTGAAAAAACTGGTTGATTTTTATCACAGACCAAGAAAACCATGAGCCAAGAAGACAACTGCAAAATATCAGTTGCATTTTTATAGAACTGCAATACCTTGAGCTCATCCTATTGTCTCTCACTATCTAAAAGGTAAATAAGGGGATGGTGTGATAGCTCAGCAGTCTAAAGCATCTGCCAAGCTTAGGCAAGCACAGGGCACCGCAGTTTGATTCCAGCACCACATGCCATGCCAGTCCCATCCTCAGGGCAGGTTGAGCCAGCCAAAAAAATAAATAATTAAAAAATAAAATAAAAGGTAGCTAAGTCCAGGAGGAAAGTGTGGATTTGGACCAATATGGCCATGAATTCAGAGGCTGCTTTGGTCACATAGTAACTCTACTAACTTGGGCAATTTAACTAATCCTTGTTTTCCCCCAACTCTAGTATGGCAAAACCCATTCATATCTTATTTACGTTGTAATATGAACAAGGTCAGTTGTGCAAAGTGCCCAGCATTTTCTACACTTTGAGAAAGGCAATGTACTTAGCCTATCCCCTACTGCTGACCTAAATAACATTGTTCAATATACAATTGAACATAATTCAAGTGTGTATTCACACGTATGCTTGCATAGATGTATATTTTTACACATATGCATAAAAATTTTCTCTTATAAGGGTGTTCTATGTTTTCATGTAGACTAATTTGTTTCTCCAAGTAAGAGATACGGACTCTGTGAATTTCTTCTCTTATGCCACAAACAAAATTCCTGGCAAATGCTATGGCTGAAGGGCATCGGGAGCAAGTGCATGGTGGAGATGACACCTCACAGCTCTGCTCTGCCTGCTGTCTATTATCCAGTGCCCACTCTCTGTGGTCCTCAGTTTAGACACTGACTTGTAAGGACCAGGTCTTCGGCAGCCAGCTGGGATGGGAAGCAGAACAGAAGGTTGACTTGGAGCACCGCCTCCATGTTCTCTAGAACCTACTTCAGATTCATGCTTCTACTTGCTAGCTATGCATCCATGCCCATTATTATTGCCCAGTATTATTTAAACTCTTTAAGCTTTTATAGAACTCACTCATAAAACAGAATTAATGCCTTCTACCTTCTTGCATTGTTAATGAGGATTAAATATGAGAATAAAGGATACTCATTTACTACTCAGAAGATGGTAATGCTTATTAACAAGGGAACAGTGGCAAGGTTACTACTAAGGAGTCAAGCACAGTTATAGATATAAAGATACCATTTTCTAGCATACAAGTACCACCTTAGTTAAACAAACATCCCCTCCAAATAATTAAATTCAAACAAGTACTTAAGGAGAAGTTATGTACTATATTCTACTCACCACTGCATTTTGTATGAATTCCACATTTGAGTTTTGTCTACATGCCATAGATAAATTAAATCTGATGCAAATTAGAAAACTCTTCACAAATTCATGACTTCTGGAGACTTTAAGGACTTTGAAAAGGATACTTGAGGAGACCAAAGTAATTAACAGTCAGTCTTTTTTCCATCTGTTTTCTCAACGAGCGATGCACATTAATTCACCATGGAAATCACAAGTACTTCAGCTCACCGTTTCTCCCTGCCATCCTCCGCTGAATATGAGAATTCTAGGTAAGAATACCAAACTTCTTTTTTCTTCTCTGTGGATCTATGAGTTATGGGGGTTTGGGAATCCAACTCATTCTCCTCTATATGGTATTGGAAAGCTATGGGTTGAAATGGTGGTGATATCAAAGACCACGCTTAACAACTAGCCCAGAAGTGAAGTTATTTTTCTCATGGGAAACATGGCAGTTTTCTGTTACTGCTCCTTGTGCCTGCCTGGTTTGTTTGCAAAGATGAAAGCATATTCTTTTCTTTTCTTTTTTTTTTCCTGCGGAACCGGGGACTGAACTCAGGCCCTTGCACTTGCCAGGCAAGCACTTATTCTACTGAGCCATCTCCTCAGCCCCTAAATGTATGTGCTTGAGATGATTATATTCCCACTGTCTTAACATTAGTTAACCTGGAAAACCATGCACAATACTCTACCAACCACTAAAGACATATCCTACCACAATGAGTTTCCTAATCTAAAGAATTCTGAGCATCTGGGTCTGCATGCTGCACCAGCCCCAGTGCAGGCTAAGTAGGCCCGAGTCTGGGTGTGCTGGCGCATACCTGTGATACCAGCACTGGGGAGGCTGGAAACAGGAGTATCATTATGAGTTCAAGCTGGGTAGTGAGACCCTGTACAAGTACATGAAATGGAAAAAAAAATGATTCTGAGCAGTTTAAGCCTTTAATTTATTGTCATTATTTTAATTCTATAGGGCAATTTTACTAACGTCGCAGTTTATATACTAAAAGTTTCCAACATGCATTGTTTTACCATAATTTTTATATCTGTAAGGATTTTTCTTAAAAATCTACTGTGAGAAGATGGAAACACAGAGCATGTAGTAGACAAGGCTCTGCTCAATTTTAATCTGATGAAACTTCTAAGAGGAAATACAACATCAGTATCCTTATCAGTCAAGTGAATTCCACATTCAGGTCACAGAAAAGGTAAGGGATAACAAAGTTTTATCTACCTTGAGTTCTAAAGGGCACTTTGCTGCTTTATTCTGCTTGCTATAAGCCTGTCTGAAATTCAAGTCAAAATGAGCACCTGTTTGGTTCAGACTGAGAGAGACAGGGGTTGCTTCAAATATCAATTTGAAAGAACAACCCTTGGGGTAACATCAACCATCCCTGCCAACTGTTATTCTTTGCCATGAAGAAGCCTGATACAAGATCCAGATAAAATCAAGAATCTAATCTCAAAATAAGAGTCTCTATTCCAATGCTTCATTTCCAAATGCAGGTAAATCTGTGACTGCTCATCTCTATGACAAATTGAAAGCAGTTTTTCCTTGGTGTCTTCTCTGAGGTATAGCTGGGCTTCAGTGAGGGACAGGGAGCTCTCCCTCGATGTAAGGGCAGTATGTCACATACTGTCTGCTGACTATGTTCTAGGTATGCTGTGAAGTCTTTTTCATCAAATTGTCCCATTTTGTCTCCAAGAACCACATAGCATTATTGATAGAATCAGGACAAGAAGGAGTTAAATAATTTAGCCATGTTTACAGAGCTTCTAAAGAATGGAGCTGGAATTTGAACTTAGACAGGCTGACCTCATGTATGCCCTCCATTTCAACTGAGGCTACCCCGTCTTTGACAATGTTCAAATCAAGGAAAAGATATTTTATACCACAGCCTCATATCTTTAAGATCTAACCTCCCTCTGACCTCTTCTCTACCTCTGAAACCAGGCTAGGTAAAATGGTTCAGTTGCTATGAATGGGTTGTGTTATCTCCAGCCTGTCCTTCCTGCAAGATCAGGTCAGGCCCAAAAGCACATTTTTCCTGCTGTCTTGCATTCTTGGAGTGGGCTAGGTCAGGACACACATTAGCCTTTTGTGAAGCTTCTGTATGCTTTGCATAAGCAAATGAGCTATTGGAGGTCACTGAGGAACTAAGCTATGCTGATTAATTCAACATTCTTTCAACAAACAACTGCTGTTTAGTTAGAGGAATGGTCCAAGCCATTGCTGGTAGACTGTCAATTTTGATGGTTCTGAACACTGACACTGTGTCCTATGAATATATCTTAGGGTATTATTTGTGTCGATTTGTGTGTGAACACAGGAATATAATGTTTGTTCATCTACAGGGACATTTTGTTTCTCCTTGCTCTGAAGATATTTTTTGGCCTCCTTCGCCCACCTCTCTCCTGTCTTCCTTTACCTTGCTAGCATCTCTCCATGTGCCCAAGAAGCTTGTTTTCTGGGTTACCCCAGACCACTTCATATCTGCTGGCATATATCATCCCACTCGGCCAGGAATGCATTTGCTTCTCAGCATGTAGTGCAATTGCAATGAACTCATAGAGCTATTTATTTGGGGGCCTGTCTTTCTGGGTTGACCATAAGCTACACAAGAAGACAAGTACATACCTGTTCATCTCTGCACCTTTGGGACCCTGCATACTATCCAGAATATTAGCCAACAAAGGTAATGATGCTGCCTGAGAATCAGAACCCTCTACTGTTCATTACCTGAATTTCCAAGGCTTTACTATTTAACTCTTTTCAGCACATAGCACTAGTCAAGGAGATACTTGCACAGGAAAAGTGAAGATAACTATATTTCTAATTCCAGGAACTTTTGGAAACATTCATCCTTTCTTTGACAGAAAGCATCACATGACCTGTAGGGGTAAAAAGAATTACCAGGAAGTTCAATCATTGAGTCTGCTGAAATATCCTACAATGGCAGGTTCACAGGAGAAAGGTAAGGTGCATTCATCACACGAGGGGACAACACAGGAGAAGGACTGGCCACATGCAGAAGTTCACGCACTGTCTTCACAAGGAGAGGAGAATGGGTGAATGGAGGTATTTCAGAGCAATAGCAGGTGGCTCTTAGGGGAGATGAATAAACCCGAAGATCAGATGACAGCCTGCTACAAAGTGTGTCTGGGCTTTGGGTGTGGTGTCAACTATAAACTCTTGCCCAAGGATTAATCTTGTGCATCAACCAGGTTTCAGGAAGATGGGTGAAGTTTAAAGAAGGAGAAATGGGGAGAGAAGTGTTAGGGGGATGAAATACTGGAGTAGGAGAGAGCCAAAGTCAGAGAGATGTTGGTCCTGAGACTACTTCTCTAGCATGTTCAGCACACCAAAGTGCTATGCTTTGCGGTATTGATTTTTTTAGCCTCAATATACCCCAATAGATTTTTCACTCCTCATCCTAATATTTTTGTTTTATTCTGTTTACCAATCCTACACCGGTGCATTATAACCCCTATCCAATCCAAAGCAAGCCTCTGCATGGCGAAACCAACCTTACAATGCACTTCACAATTTCCAAAGATGCTTCACTTTGTGCCCTGCGATGCTACTGAGACTGCTGAGGCAGGGTCTTCTTGTAATTCAGCTAAGCAGCAAACCCATCTGTACCTCACCAAGAGATAGGTCTGGTTTTGTGTGAGAGACTCAGCCTTCCACACAATGAATACTAACAGTCCTAAGACAAGCCTCACATCAGCTCCTTGTTCCAACGTGCTCCAAGAAAAATCTCGTGGGACACTCTCAAGCCACTACCCAAAATACCACCTCTGACCAATGCAGCCTCTCACTCGTACCTTGTATATTCTGCAGAGTAGTTTCCTTTATTTCATTTTATACAAAAAAGTTCTACTTGCTTATATGGGACAAGGTCATTTCACTTCCTGAATGTGAAAGCTGCATGAAGGCAGGGCTTCCGTTTTGTTCCCCCAGGTGTCCTCACGCCAAGTCTTTGTCACATAGTAAAGAACTAGTAAATATGAGAAAGATGTTGATAGCTAAAGTCTGAGTAAACTATAGAAAACTGCACATTTTAGGGCTGGTGAGATAGCTCAGTGAACTAAGCTCCTGCTTAGGCACATGCAGGGACCAGGGTTAGATGCCTGACACCACATGCCGGCCATGCTCCCACGTACACTGAGCAGGCACCTAGTCTTAGCACAGTGGTACGCGCCTGTAATCCCAGCATTGGAGAGGCTGAAACGGGAGGAGCACTACAAGTCCAAGCTGCATAGTGAGACGCTATATCAAACACATGGAAGAAAGGAAGGAAGGAAGGAAGGAAGGAAGGAAGGAAGGAAGGAAGGAAGGAAGGAAGGAAGGTAGGAAGGAAATTTCACATTTTCCCTGTAAAGTTTCAATGAACTCTTGAATCCGCTGCAACAGATTATGAGAACCAAAGCAATAAAAATGTATTTAAGTGTGTTTTTACATGACATTGAAAGGGAGATAAATCATTCAGGATGTGTCCTGGAAGGGTATAGCTTGTTCCCAGGCCCTGGCTCTTTCTCTTTCTCTTTCCTTCTGCTTCCCACTGCCACATGGTGACCACAGCTCCTTCACTATGCTTTTCTGCCCTGAAGACACTGCCTTTCCAGAAGATCACAGCAATGGCACCAGCCATCCTGTGACTGACACCTATGTAACCATCAGCCAAAATAATCTTCTCTTACTTTAAATTGATATTCCCAGGCATTTTATCATAGTGATAGTTCACATGTGTTAATAATTTCTTCATCTTTTGAATAGCTCATTGATCCCATCATGAAATCTGGCATATATTAATCTCATTTTACAGACTAAAGACTCAAAGCCTGGGGAGATTGCATAAGGCTACCTGGCAAGTCCTGTGATATTTTTCCTTTGTCCATGTCACCACTGACTGACATGGTAGTGAAAAAGTGGCCAAGAACAAAAGATTAGTTCCCTCACAGCTTTAGCGGGGCCTAGGGGAGGCTTTCCTGATCAGATTAAAATTAGAGTAGGCTCAGATGACACTAGAATTAGAGTATGCTCAATAACCAGAAACTCAATTTTTAAACCTTATCAATTTGCATTAGAAGAGACACCTTTAATTCTCAGCAGATCATGTTTCTTACCAATTTTTCCTTACAAAAAAATTCTTTAGTTTCTTACCAAAGCCTGCTTCAGAGTCATCTTTCATCCAAAGGGAATTTTAATCTATGGAAAACAGAGAATTAGGACCCTAAAATAAATTAGAAAGATGACTGTCCTAAAATCAAAATATAAGCCCTATTTTAAAAGGTAGCAATAGGAGTTTGACACCCATTTACATTAATTTTAAAAATAACATTATTTTTAAATTTTTATTATTGCATGTTTATAGTACATAATGATCACATTCCTTGGGGAGGTGGTGCATATATAAAATATTTCTTAATGTTTTTAATATTCTTCCCTTCTCTTTCTTCCCATCTCACTTCATATTCTCGTCTTCTTTCCCTTTATAAAAATATATCTCCCTAGTCCCTACTACATGTCTTTTATTTTTGTCTTTATTTATATTTTGAGTTTCTCATATAAGAGAAATCCTGCAAGATTTAAAATTGAGTGTCATTTATTTCACTTACTATAATGGATTCAAATTGCATCATCTTCCTACAAATGACTCTGGATTATCCTTCTTTATGACAGAGAAGTATTCCATTATATATAAATGCCACATTTTATTTTTATTTTATTTTAGTATATGTGTGCAGTACATGAAATTTACATTCATCCTAGGGATTAGGTGCATATACTTAAGGTATCTTGATTCTTTTCATACCTCTTTTCCTCCTAACCCACTCCTTCCATCTCTAGATTTCCTTTCTCCAAATTTCTGTTATCATCATTATTATTATTACAGTTCAGCTTCTTTTTCCATTCATCTATGGGTGAACATGTAGGCCACTTTCAAGATTTAACTGTTGGGGCTGAGGAGATGGCTCAGTAGAATAAGAGCTTGTCTGGCAAGTGCAAGGGCCTGAGTTCAGTCCCCGGTTCCGCCAAAAAAAGAAAAAAGATTTAATTAACTGTTATGAATTATGCTACTATACTCATGAGTATGCGTGTATTGCTGTAATATCACATCTTAGGTTCTCCTGTGAAGATTCCAGGAAGGGCAATAGTCAGGTGCAGTATAATTTCTAGTGTTAGTTTTTCAAGGAATCTCTGTACTGATTTCCATAATGGTGGTACAATTTTATATTCTCATCAGCAATATAGAAGGGCTCCATTTCCCCTGAAACCTCTCCAGCATGTGTTATTATTTGATCTGAAGAATTACAAGAATTACAAATAGCTAAGAAATACATGAGACAATGTTTAACCATTTTGGCCAGTAGCAAAACACAAATTAAAACAACACTGAGGTTCCATCTTATGCCATAAAGAATGCTTAATATTTAAAAAAAAAATTCCTTTCAAAACTTGCCACGCACCATAGACAGCATGGCAATGTGAGGGCCTTTTTGAAAGGAGACGGAGTTGCCAAGGAGGTTCCATTAGAGAAAAAAAATAACCAATTAAGGGAGAAGGATAGGAATAATGGGAAATAAGTTCTATTTCAGGAGGGGCAACACCAGGCTGAGTTATCCAAATCATTATCACAAATCCCCACTTCACTTCTCCAACTGGAGGCCATCTTGCTGTAACAACCGCTGAGTGTAATTTAGGGGGAAAATTTTCTAATGACCCTCCACTCAAAAGGTTCTAGGAGGAGCAGTGGGTGGCATATTTAAATGATAATGAAATACCACTAGGATAGGGGAAGACACAGATTACCTAATAGGCAGAGTTTTCTCCATTAATAAGGACTGTTAGAGTAAGAATGTCAGAAAAGGAGACTCAGAAGGAAAAGCCATTTCTTCCTGCATTGCTGATGAGATGGTCTTTTGTGAAAAGTACAGGGAGGAAGAGGGCCATGAGACCTCAAGACAGGCCGAGAGACTCATTTTTCTCATCTGCCCGCTTGAAAATGTCACTTCTCCCTTTTGATGGATTTAAAAGTAAAATCCATATTTGATAGAAATCACTATCATTTGTAATTTGGCATCAAAACCATGGTCTCCTGAAGGGAAGAGGGGAGTTGCAAGAGAATTATAAAGCTACAAAAGTTTGTACATGTTCTGTATTCAAAGCACCTGTTTTCATCAGATTTCTCATTAGAAACAAGAGTCTCCATCAATGCAGGATAAAGCATTCCTCTCACACCGAATGAATACAAAATGTCAAAGTGATTAGCATAGACTAGCCCGTGAGTGGCACATAACAGAAATAACCTTGATAAGGTTCGTAACTCCAAATTTAAAGATATGCACAGGAGAGATTTATCAAACACCGCACACATTTCCCAAAAGCATTTGAAGGCATAAATGTTACATCAGGAAGAAATGGACAGGAATGCATACTCTGAACCCTAGGTACGTATACCTAATCCACTACTGGACATCTGTCAGGACACCACCTGACAAAGCCACATGAATTTATTAGCCCACCACTCCAGTGGCTGAAATCTGCTCCACATACAGATAACACATTCATATAAAGTGAACCATCTTCTAACACTTAGAAAGTCATGAGAAAATACAGGATTCTTTCTATTCCTTTGTCCTCACTCTAATCTGTTTGTAATTCAGGTCAGTTCATGGAGCAAACATTCATTTTTTCTTGTCCATCTTCACTGTTCTAATCTTAGCCAAGAACACCAACATCTCTTGCTGAGCTTGACTACAGCATCCAACAGATCTTCCTTATGCATGCCTGTCCCCTGCTATGGTCTGGATGTC
Organism: Octodon degus; assembly: GCF_000260255.1. Classification (NCBI taxonomy): domain Eukaryota; kingdom Metazoa; phylum Chordata; class Mammalia; order Rodentia; family Octodontidae; genus Octodon; species Octodon degus. The sequence continues at coordinate 5,366,835 of NW_004524597.1, forward strand.
CTTAAGTACTATATGTTGGAAACTCAGTTCCACAGGTGAGATGTTAATGCCATTTGGAAGGTAGACCTTGGGAGTTGACTGGGCTAGAGTGAGTTAATCAATACACGAGTGGATTGAAATGGGCTGTTATAATAGTGTGTGCTATCCATCTCATTTGCTCTATCTTGCCATGTGATGCCCATCACTATATCATGTTTCTTCGGGAGGCCCTCACCAGGTGTCAGACAATGCTCTTCAACTTCACAGCCTCCAGACCTATAAGCCACATAACCTTATATTCTTTATAAATTACTCCATCTCAGGTATTCTGTTATAGTAACCAAACTATAACACCTTTTGTTTTCACACTACAACAGAGGATTCTTTAAAATGCAAAGAGACCAGTGCTGCTTTGTTGCAAAGAAGTACTTAGATAAGTTTCCAAATCCTCTTTGAGTTTAGCATGGAGTCTTTGTTTGATATGATTTGTAGGGGTTGGGGAGATGGCTCAGTAGAATAAGTGCTTACCTGGCAAGTTCAAGAGCATAAGTTCAATCCCTGGTTCTGCAAAGATATGATTTGTGGTAGGTAGAAAAATGGGCCCCAGATGATCCACATCCTAAGTTCTAGAACTAGGGAATATTTTATGTGCCATGACAATTGGAAAGCAAGGGTGCCAATCAGTTGCTCTTAAGGAGATGATTTTGAATTATCTGGAGGGGTTCACAGCAATCACAAGAACCCTTAAAAGGGGCAGAAGGAGGGAAACAGTAAATGCCAGTGATTTGAATTGAAAAGGTCGCAACTCATGGCTGGGGGCTTTGAAGATGGAAGGAAGCCACTAGTTAGGGAACAAACAGCTTCTGAAGCACAAAAAAGCAAGAAAGCAGCTCTTTTGGGACTATGCCTTGTATATATCTTCATCTTAACCTGCTGAGACGGAGCCGAGATTGTTTTTATCTCCACACTGCAGAGCAGCATCCATGAGCTGCTGTAAGCCCCCCAATGGCCTTAACTGGTCACAGCAGCAACAGAAAGCTAACACCTCCCTCAGAGACTGGAAGGACCAGCTCTGCCTGGCATGAAGGTTCTCATTTGCAGCCCTTTCTGTCCCTTAGCTGCCTACTGTTCTAATGTTCGTACCATGGAAAGATCCCCAAAGGTAAAATGAGCCCTATTTTGAAAGCCCCTTATCCTCCAGCTCACTTGCCTATCATTCTGGTCAGCAATGACTGAAGACTGTGGCTGCCATCACCCCTCCCCTCTCTGCTTCCTCACCAAGAAGAGCTGGGAACCCCACTTCATGACCCCTTAGCAGCCACGTGATGTTCAACACACTCATGAGCACTTTAAGTTCAGGCGGGCTGATTCAAGTTGGGTTGCAAGCTGGTTTCAGTATGAAATTCTGAGACAATTGGGTGGCTGGCCACCCTACCAACCCTGCCTTTCTTGGGGACACAGGCCTGGCATACTGTAGTTAATAAAATATCAAACAAATTGATTTCATGTTTCAATTTCTCACTGAATATGTACATTGTTCTAGTCAGAATCCCTTCTGCTTTGAACTACACTGTATCTAATTGTCTAAGTCAACCTCAAGCTGCATGACCCAATTCTATGACTACAGGTATTTCCTATAGCTACAGCCCATATTTTCCATCCTTTCCATTGGATTCTCCCAGGTTATGAGCATGAGTACTTAGCTTCAACATTCAAAGAAGAAAACAAGTATTATGCATCTACCTTAAGAGATAACACAAAGTGGTTTTTGATTAGTTTCTACAAGGTTTAAGTCCTCTTGAGAGTGGACATTAACAATAATGATCATCAACTTTGAGAAGCTGGACTGAATTCCTTGGGAAAAAAATTAACCTTCTCAGTTCCCCTAAGGGCTCTTCAGAGTGTTAGCAGAGAGAGGAATAACTCTGGAATTACAAAGTCATGTATCCTCTTTGCGGAGATTTCTAACCTTTGAAGGACTTTATAAAAGAAAGTAAGAACTACCATTTAATCCAATGTTCAAGTTTTAAAGAAAAATATTTTAATGTCTCAGTGCTCCATTGTATGAGATCATCTTTGCTTTGACTGTATTAGGTTGTAGTTTTCAAGTTTGAAAGTTAAAATGTCAGAATCTAATCCAGGAACACACTGGCAGAGGACAAGATCTTAACAAATTTTTAAATATATTAAACTGTCTTTGATAGACAATGTGTCAAAGAAAGGTATTCTGGACCTAATTCTTTAAAAATCTTTTTTTAAAAATGTATTTAGGGGCCTGCCCCTTAACTCAGTTGTTTAAGTGGCTGCTTCAACAAAGCAGTCAGCCTCAGGTTGCTGGGGTTCGATCCCCACAACTCCAGCCAGCCAAACATGCCCTGAAGGCATTCTGAGCCAGCCCACCCCCCAAAAAATGTATTTAGTACAGGGTCTACAGGGTCTCAGTACACAGATCAGACTCATAGTGATCCTCCTGTTTTAAGCCTCTTAAAATCTTACAGTTATGGATCAATGCGAGTATGTGCCATGTCTTCATGTTGAATGGGAAGTCATTCCCATTACAGACAAAACAATATATTATTGAAATATATGCAATGCAAAATAAAGAAATACTATAGTTGTGATCACCAGACAGCATCAATCAAATGTATCTGATACTGAACTCTTACATCCCCCATACTGTGAGCAAAAAATATTTTGGACAAAATTATCTGGATAAAATTATTTAAATATTCCCAATATAGTATGTAGTGAAACAACAACACTTAAAAGCTTGCTGTTCTGGCTTTGAGAACTTTGTACCCATGTAGCAGGATGGCATGAGTTAAGCCTGAGGTATGGGCATGCTGCCCACAGAATGGTGACCCTACTTGGAGAAGTCAGGCTGCTTTGGGGAATCCTCTGAAAGACAGAGGACTCTTCACAAGGCAGAACCCTTTTCTCTGAGGTTGTCAGCTACTCTCTTTTGAATACATTTTTTTTCAGAGTACAGAAATGTATAATCTTATAGAAATGCATGGTGCAAAATTATTACCTAGTCTTCCTAAGACAGTAATGACAGGAAGAGAGTCAAAGAATGGTGACTTACCACATGTGTCTTTCTAGCCTTTTTCCTGGCTCCATGGGCCACATTTAAGAAAATGACACCCAACTCCCAGACTGACTTCTGAACCATCTCTCCTCATTGATTCATACACTTCAACACCTCTGCCATTTTGACGCTGAGCCCCAAACACATATTTGTATTTTTATTCTATTAGTTCACTTTCTGAAGCTATAACTAAATATTCAAGACTGAAGAACTTATAAAACAAAGCAGGTTAGTCTAGTTCATTGTTCCAGAGACTGGGAAATCTACAACCATGGTGGTAGGATCTGATCAGCTTCTGATGATACGGATCTCCAGTACCATGATAAGCTGTGAGAGCAGTCATGGCATGGCAGAGAGATAAAAGACAGGTACCAGGGAAAAGGCATGATACGCAGAATCTATGGATCACAACATGATTACAGGATAATTAACCAGTTCTGCAAGGCCAAGAAATTATTCTTATGAGGAGATATTAATTTCTTTAAACATACTGGTCACTTCTGAAAGGTCCCACCTGCCAATACCCCATTATGGCAGTCAAATTTCAACACAAGTTTCAAAAAGGACAAACCATGTTCAAAATAAGTCATATCATTTGCTCACATAAGGTTTGGTCTAGACTGAGTCACGCTAGTGCAAGCCAGCTTTCCAGGAGGACAGTAATGATTTGCATTCCATATCCAGCATTTGCTTCATAGAAACCAGACAGTCTGGAGGGCAGGCTGCTGGGGCTTTACATCACCCTCCTGATCCTGCACACCTTTAAAGGGGATCACTGAACCTCAAAGGCATATCACTTCTTTAGGATTTCAGGGAACAAAAAGAAAGGCCCATGTGCCGTAGGATGTATTTTTCAAGAAATGCACAAGTTCATAACACGGACCAGTATAAAGCATGTATAGAATAACATGATGAAGAGCCAGCCAAATAACTCAGCAGATTAAAGTGCCTGCAAGCAGGCAGGGGGCGGGGAGTTTGATCCCCAGGCCTGCCAAGCCGGCCCTACTCCTAGGGGGCACTGAGATGGCAATTGAGATGGCACCACTGGGCGTGGTGCAAGCCTGTAATTCCAGCTCTTAGGAGACTGTGACCGGGAGAATCACTATGAGTCTGATCTAGTAGTGAGACCCTGAACACCCTGTAGACCCTTCCCTAAAATACAAAGTAAAATAAAAATAAAGAATAATACAATGAAAACAAAACATTGAGTAATGTAAAATGCTCTAAACTATTAGTGTAAGCAATACAAAATTCAGATTAAAATATGTTTTCCTGAAGGGCTGGCCAAATAGCTCAGTGGATTAAGGCACCTGCAAGGAGGCACAGGGGCTGGAAGTTTGATCCCCTAGCCTGCTGCACTGGCCCTGCCTCCGGGGCGCACTGAGATGGCAATCGAGACTGGGCGTGTTGGCGCACACCTGTAACCCCAGCTTTTGGGAGGCTATAAACAGGAGGATCACTACAAATCCAATCTAGTAGTGAGACCCTGAACACCCTGTAGACCCTTCCCTAAAATATAAAATAATAATAATAATAATAAATAAAAAATATGTTTTTCTAAAGATGATTTTAATCTCTTGTAGGACAAAGATTGGGTTCTAAACTGCTCTTAAACTTTTTTTCCTTTTTTTTTTTTTTTTTTTTTTGGTGGAACCGAGGATTGAACTCAGACCCTTGAGCTTGCCAGGGAAGCACTTATTCTACTGAGCCATCTCCCCGGCCCCAACATTTTTTTTTAAAAGAAAGAATAGTGATTTTACATGACTGGTTTTGGCTTGGTTTGGTTTGGTTTGGTTTGGTTTAGTCTGGTTTGGTTTTGCTTTGCAGTGCTGGGGTCTGAACCCAAGTCCCCATGCATGCTAGGCAAGAGCTCTATCACTGAGCCACACTCCCAGTCCACACAGTAGATCTTTCAACAAAAATATTGAATCTGATGAGGCTAAGGAGGCTGTAGGTAACTTTAAAACCACTTATTACAGATCCTTTCCGTCCATGGACTTTCCATGTCTTCTTGTTCTCCTTCTGCAGTTCCACACCACGCCTTGTGCACAGCCCTGCCCTGCTGCAGGGTTCATCCTAAAGCATGCTGTCCCATCTGCCACACCATCAACTTTTCTCAGTGGCTCTACTCCTTTGGCTTTCAGAGATGATAGATGTAGGACCAAGGAAAGTTGAACTGGCAAGTTCTCAGGGATGGTATGTGACAGTGCTGAGACAGGAAGCTTGGTTTTACGCTTCAGTGGTAGACAGTAAGTCCTGTTCTCTCACCAGCGTGTCATGTTTCAACCCTCTTGGAGGAATGCTGACGCTTACTTACAATTCCAACCCTTATTTTTCTACAGATCTTACATCTTATCGGTACACCATCCCCATCTTCAAATGGGCCTGAGGACAGATAACAGTTGTTTAAACAACTGATGCTCAGGTATTCATTTGCTGGTCCATTTTCCAGGTGAAGAGACTCAGAGTTCTCTGAAACTACCAACTGGCTTCAAAGATGACAATTTTATTCCACTGCCCTGTGGCCCTTTTCAAGCATGGCAACCCTCATACCCACCACTAATGCTCCTATAAGGTTACAATGCCAGGAAACACAGAGAATAATAATGGTTTCATATGATATTACTAGGCAGATAATTGATTCTTTTCATATAATTTCAATTTTTATTTAAAGTTTTATTGTTTTATTTACTACACATCTTACTAGAATTAGTAGAGTCGGTTAAGGAAATGTTAATCCTCCCAGATGCATTTACCAACAGTGTGTTTTTACACACACACACACACACACACACACACACACACACACACACCTCATGCCTTTCTTCTCTGAGGAAGCCATCTGCTTAGAGAAGTGCACAAAGATGCAATCGCGCACAGCACCAGGGCCTGGCACCTGCAGCTCGACATGAATTCAAGCACCAGCCTGATTCTACAGGGTCTCACATTTCCTGTCATGGCTGAACCAAGCCTCCCCACCTCTCTGAGTTTCCAACAATATGCTGGCAGCAAAGTCCAACAGCATAAGCAACTTCCACCTTATGCAAATGGTATTCCCTAAGCAAAATTATAGGTAACATTTCCTACAATTAAACCATCATATTGAAAGGGGATTTGGTTAGCAAACTAATAGGTATCCCCAACTGCACTGTAACATTACTCCTGAGACTCTAGGATAACATCCTTCTCTCTTGCTTGACAATAATATGAGACAATAATATAAGTCATCCAGAAATTTATTCACCAAGTCAAGAAGAGACAGTCTCTCAGAGCAAATACCTCCTCCCTTTGGCCCCAAGGGAAAATGCTATCTTGTTTAGAGCAGCATGGAAAGACATGTCATATGTGCTAGGACTCCCCCTTCTGTACTACTGAAAGACATTGCTAATCAATCACTGCACTTTGCCTGCTGAGCTCAGATGAATTCTTCTCACCAGAACTACAGGGAGTCTTTACTAATCAGAATTGGCATGTAAGAAGCCTAGTCACCTGCCCCCTGTCTGCAGTTTTATTTCACCAACTCCAGGCATCAAACTCCCTATAGCTAACCCAGATACGAGCTTTTGAGAGTGCCTATGGCCATGAGAGGTGGAATCTTATTTCTTAATATATAACCACCATTCTGGCATATTTCATTGACTTTCAATAAAAATACTTCCCGTGAGAGGTGATAAGTTGTCCTTATCCTTTCCAGCATGACTAGCTAGCATTTCTCAATAACCCTAAAGTAATACTCACACATCTCCTCCAAGGTCTTATGTTCTTTTTTCATCAAAGCAAATTTATTCAACTGTTAAAACCAGATTTATTCAACTGTTAAAACCTATCTCTAGAAATATATTTCTGGGCCTAGTCATTGTGTTTCCATCCCACCCCTTTAAAGATAATCTTAATTTACTTTAATTGTTCTTTAGCCCTCAGGAGACCAAGTAGTTATGCCATTCTACGGGTTAGCCTAGGGGGTTTTCTTTTTTTTCACCTAATGAAGCAGTAGAAAATCATTTAGTGACATGAAAAATCAATTTTCTGCCAATTGATAAGTAAAACTGACAAGTGACAAGGAGCATCTTTTCAGGAAAAGGAGCATTCATTTGTACATTTTAAAAGTCAAGTTATGCAATATACAAATCTAAACATATGTCTCCTGTTTTATTTTATTTACTTATTTATTTATTGTTTCTTGAGGCAAGGTTTTGTTATGCAATTCAGGCTGGTCTTAAGCTTACTTTGTAGCGCAGTCTGGTCTTGAACTTGCAACAATCCTCCTGCCTCAGCCTCTCAAATTCTGGGATTATAGAAGTGTACCACCACATCAGGCTTGCGTCTCCTGTTTTAAAACTTAAATCACTACATAAAAACTGATCTGCATCCTTTGCTGACTCTTTAATTTCAAAAAAAATAGTTTTCAGATGTGGACAAATGATTGGGAAATGAACAAGAGCGACATACAATCAGTAAAAAAGCACACACAAAATAACAAAACCTTAGTTCTAAGAAAACATCAGGTATAACAAAAAACAGCTGTCAACAACATGCAAGAGGGTGGCATAGGAAAGAACATCAGTGTTAAATGTCACTGACATTGACATGAACAATAAGACAAAATGAGTATTTCCCTCAAGCTTCTACGTAGCTCATGACTTGGGCGGGTAGCATGGCCCCACAACTGCACGAACTGCTCACGTCCTGAAGCTTTTAGAAGACGTGGGCTTCACCACCAAACAACTTCTCTGTACATAGTTTGCAACAGACATTTACTTTTCTATTCCACGTCATGGCTTATGCTGACTTACATCTCACTGAACAGCTAGTATTCACTAAATCATTCAGTGGTGAGGAGACAGCATTTTCCCTAGGTAACTTTCCTGCCTCCAATATTACCAATGTATCCTTGAGCTGGTGAGTGAGTGTGTGTGTGTGTGTGTGTGTGTGTGTGTGTGTGTGTGTGTGTGTGTATGTAGATGCTATGGTACCCTGTTCCCTGAAATGAATATTCTATAAAGCAGACAACTAATTCTTAGAGAGGTTGAGTAAATTAACCATAGTCACAGTGTCAAGGTAAGTTCTTATAATCACTGTTATTCCTGTTATCCCTACCATTTTTGCCTGTTAATATTGCTTCTAATTGCTATTTAATTTTTCTAATATCAGCTTTAAAAATTTATATGTCTAGAAATCTTACTGCCAGGGTGAGTCTGAAGTCTTTCTTATGTCTTTATTCCTCTCTTCAATTTAGCTAGAATGCCTCACAACACAATGGTTACATAATAGGCAACTCAGTAAGTGCTGCTGGTTAAATATAAGTCTTGAAGCTTTACACGTTATCATAAAAGTTTCTTAATATTGCTTTCATTTGAATCACTGTTGATTCAATTATTCTTCCTCAAACCCTAAATGAGGCAGGTCACCCTTCCTCCCAGGCAGCCTGTATTAGCAGTTTCTTCATTTGTCTCCCATTTACATCTAACTAAACTAATTATTTTCCTGTTACCTCACACCCTGTTGGTGTTACACAAACCGCTGAGATGGCCTTATCTCCTGCAGGCATCGCGTGTATCTTTTCAGCAGCCTGTTGTAACACAAGTGACAGAACTATTAAGAATGTCAGCCTCTGGTACATGAGAAAGTTATGTAAAACAAATGGTGTCATCCGAGGTAAAATGGAGACAGCAGCAAAGGGAAGAGCTGGAGCCAGGGGGACAGACTTAAGCCCATGGAGCAGAGGGAGGAGGGACACCTGGTCTAGTCCTGGGACGACCCAAAGGAAGAAAAGAAAAGGTGGAAACAAAACAACAAATAGCTCCTCGTTTCTACAAGATTTACAATGTGCTGATGTAGTACAGAGGCCAGGTAAGTAAACGATAACTAGATGGCGAATACATGCAGACGCGTAGGTGGGTAGGTAACTGATAGATGATCAATACCTGCAGATACGTAGGCGAATGAATAGGCAGATGGATAAATTCCTTTAATTTCACTCTACCCCCACAGTTATAACCTTATTTCAAGCCAATGTCATCATCCCTCTCAAAATTATTTCAGCAACTCTCTTAGCTGGTCTCCTTGCTTTCTCCTCTCCCCTAGACCCCTTCAGCTTCTCCAACGTGGGAGATGATCCATCAGTAGAATTACACGGCTCACTTTTGCAGCTCCTTTGAGAGTCCCCCAAGGAACTCAGCATCAAATCTAAGATGTGTACGTTGATGAATCTCTTATTTTTATTATTACAGCCCCACTGCATGGTTCCTTCTAGGGCTCTGTTCCAATCACATATGACTTTATTTCCTTAAAAACACCAAAGTGTTTTGGGTCCACCCCCGAGACATGCACACTATAGGGCTGTATACCTCATGGCCTGTCTTCTTTCTTTGCATGGAAAGGAAGAAAAAGGGGAAAGGAAGCTCCATAGCAGAATTCTCTTTAAGAAATTTTATTAGTACATGTTTACAGTAGCTAGTGCTTACATTTCTTATGAGGAGCTGATACATCTTGATTCCCTTTTTCTTAAAAGAAATCATCCCCATCACCAACTTCATCTGCTTTGTGGAGACCTGGAGATACAGATAGAGCTCATGCACAAGCTGAGCTCTTCAGGTGCAGCAGGCCTCACCTCCAAGCCTTGCTGTGCCTCACACCTCCCTTCTCACTGCTGCCTTCAAGAGACAGACCCTCTCCCCGGGCCATCTGGTCTTTGGTCCTCTATGAGGAAACTGAGTGGAGTGGTCCAGAGTGGGCTCCAGAGTCAGAGGCTGGGGCTCCGCCTCAGTCCTGTCTGCTTCCTGGTGACTGACTGTGAGCACTGCAGGCACCTCTTCTGGCGCAGTCTTCTCAAAGGTGGAACAGCAGTGACTAGCAGGATGTGTTTCCCTAGGATGTGGCAAGGGAACAAAAGAGGAACCTCCCCTAGGATGAGGAGCCCTGGGGCCCAAGCCATGATCACCCTCGAACCCCTTACCTGCCTCCCACTCCAACAGCCCAGAGAGGAACTCAGTGATTCCCACAGTTTCCATAAAATGCTCACGCTCAAAACATTTAGTGTGAGAGTTCGGAAGGAAAAGGCTAACTTCGGGCAATGGGGGATGGAGCGCGAGCAGAGCCAATGATGGACTTGATTGCTGTGCAGCAGAAAGCTTCTAACTGAACGTTAGCAACAGCAGTGAATCCCTTGGAGCCTTCATCTCCCAAGGCTGCTGTTTCCCACCCACTTGCTCTCTTCACACCCTCTTTTCTATTCTCTCTACCCCCCACCACCAAAAGGACCTCAAGGTCACCTCTAAGCCAATCAGAACTGTCTGTGCACTTTCTCTTGCCAAACTGATTGCTGCCAAAGCTGTTTTTGAAGTCCCACTCTCCCTAAAGTCTTATTCCTGAGAGGCACTCTCCTTCCCCAAAATGGAGTTTTCATTTAATCTTCAATTTAAAAAATCTATAGGTTGCTACCATCATTCTCAGTACAGCAGAATCAACTAGGGCTAAGAAAGACCAACCAACTTGCCAAAGTTTGCAGTAGTAGTAAGTAAAGAACCAACATTTTATTTCATTTGCTTATCTCACAGTCTGCCCTTTTTCGTGAAGACTGCTACTTGCTTTATTTGAATCTCAATGAACTACTCGATGGGACCCACTGTTCTGCTGAGCAGCCACAGCCAAAAACCATCACAGCTTATTCGACCTTGCAATGCACAACTCTGAAAATCCCGCCAACAGAATTTCCAGAAGCTATTTTTAGAGCGAACTATTGGAAGTTCTACTGAGAACACAGTGAGGGTTACAGAGTTTCATTGCACGAGTTTATGGGGATAGCAGTGAGCCATAGGCCAGAGAATCAGCAGACTTCTGCTTACCAGAATCACCAAACTTGTGCCAAGAAATAACATGACATTCATCTCAGATTAGGGGGAAACACCTGGCTAAGAAATAGTGTCTTGTGACAGAACTCCTGAATTCCAAAACTCCTTTCTTCTTGGCACATTCCCACATTGTATAGTAAGGACTTATTACCTAAGCTGCATTCACTCTGTTCTGAGTTCCTCAAAGGTAAATATATCACTTAATTAATAATTTCCAATCATCATAGTCAATGGTTTGGCCTACCTCCTCTTAAATTTAACCTGAATTTTCACTGTGGTCAAACAGAGTAGATCTAAAAGGCATCTAATAGTAGAGCGAAGAGTGGAAAGTCCAAACTATATTCAGCTGACTCTAAATTAGCAATTCATTTCAAAATGTGCTAACAATAAACCCAAAGTCATAAAGATGCTTCCATTGTTTATCTGAATGCTTCCCCTCAGAGGCATTGGTCCTCCGCAAGTTGCCCCATGGAAGAAACCATAGGTAATTAACTCTAGTGACACTGGCATCAGTGCAAAGAGAAGATCCTCCTCGATAGTCTGAGATAGGGAAGTGACACCCTGACGAGGAGTTATATAGTGGTTACATTTACAATATCATGCAGCCCTTACAATTAAAATAATAGGAAACTGAGGGATATAGCTCAGTGGCATAAGTACTTGTCTGGTGAGTGCAGGTCCCGAGTTCAATCACCCATATCACAAAAAAAAAAAAAAAAAAAAAAAAAAAAATTATAATAGTATGAGTGACAGAATTCCATGAAAATGTGCCCAAGCTAAAACTTAAAGATAGAAATCATAACACCACAACAAGGCAACAATGACCATACACCTAGACAGAGATCACGTGGGAAGTGGCTAAGAATGAAGCTAAGAATGAAAGTGGCTTGGGGATAGTCATCTAAGTCTAAACCATTTCTGCATAGGAAATCTTCCTTTCCCCAACATCTTCAGAGAGTTGTTTGTGTGATAAGTTCAGAATAAGCACAAAGAAGGTCAGTGAGAGCTCAGAGTCTGTTCTGGAATGAAAGGCAGGCAGTTGAATCAGAGCCCCTGGGTGAGACAGCCCAGCTTTGCATGCAAGACATGAAGAGTCCCCTTCCTGGAGCCAGAGCTGCACCGGCTGGAACCAGTGATTACGCTCTCGGGCCATCTGCTCAGTGCTTGTGAAGGCAGCCCTGTGTCCTCCTGCCTGGACGCCGGGGAGGACACTGATCACTAGTCAATCTGCTTGAAATTGCCTCCTATGATTAGTGGGTAATGACTCAGGTAGGTCACGGCCACGGACGTTGCTGTTATTAATGCATTAGCAGCTGTAAATGGGCATTGATTTTGCACAGAGTACAGGTTTATGGAGCTGGTGGGGAAAGGCTGGCCCTGTGAAGTGCAAAAGGTCACTGCTGGGGGAAGAGACAAACCTGAGAGGGCAGTGTCTTTTGGGAAGAGGGAGGGTTAGGAGGAGTTCAGCTGCAAAAACCCTGGGCTTGAAGGAAGAAAGAGAGAAGTGTGCATGTATTAAGGGTAATCCTTGGCCTGCTCCTACATCAGAGATCAGGCTCTTGCTGGATCCTCTCTGTGACTGCCTAGTATATGAGGCTTCATAAAACCCTGGTTAATTGACTGCCTTTATATTTTCATCTTACAATGTTAACAAAGGGCCAGGGATGCATACTGGTTCACTGTTATACCCTCTCCCAGAAATATTCCAATACCAACATTTTTCCATAGGTACTCATGAATGAATGAAAGGCAGAAGAGACAACAACATTACCAGACACAGACAACAAGAGTACCAAGGAATTCTGTACTGGAATGTATCATGATACTATTTTCCAGGATAATCCTTCCTCCTTAAGATGGACTGAAGCTCAGTAAGAGCCAACTTGCCAAATGTAGGCACACATATGCATGCGCACACATGCCACTCAGTATTAGAGGAGAATGCTTCTCAGATACAGAATTACTCTGTGCAGTGATAACAGTAATGGTAGTTATCATTTACCTAGTCCTGGCTGTACACCAGGCAAGGGTTTGGGGCTGATACACTGTTAGGAGAGAATCTTTGAATGACTGTACACAAAAGAAGCTAACCACTCTTCAAGCTGGCTGTCTATCAATAGAGAAAGATTGTCTCTTTGTTAAGAAGCTCAAAAAGTTGAAAGAAACCTATAGCCCTCTACATTTGAAGAAACCCAATTCCTTCTTTCCATGGTATATCAACCAGACATTTCACCAAAAATTTTGTTTGTCTCCTTGCTACTTCTGTGGGTCCATATGGGTGCCCCAGTGCCTTACGTAGGCAAGCTCACATGACACAGCGGAATACTAAGAGAGAGTAGACTAATCTTCAGCTTAAGTGAAGGATTTAGCAAGAATATGGATCGATCATTTTTCTTAGGCCCTCCAACCAGGAACTGATGACTGCTTATGAGAAATACAAAGACTTCACTACAGTAGTGCTGAAACCCACGCAAGAGAATGCAAGCACAGCAGCTCGCGTTCTCTGGATTACCCTAACATAGCCCACAAGTATACATAAAACTGTATCAATATCCATTTATTAATAAGGAAAGAGCAGAAGAGCTGTGATGCTTTGGTTTTTAAACAAATACAGTGTACTTGTCAGAGGACATGGGGCTCATTTCTGTACACAGGTAAGGAGAGAAGGCATCACCATTGTCAGCTCCATCTGTCCCTGCCTCACTGAAAAAATGTTGCTCCCTTCAATCTTCCCTGCATGGCCCAGGCTCTCCCTTTCTTATTTATATCTGAATTCTGAGTTGGAAGAAGTTTCACTTAGTTAAAGATCTCTCAAGGTAATTTATTAGTATTACTATTATTATTACTATTCATTAATATTGTAGCATTCCACATACTTCCAAGGATCATGTAGTCATTTACTGTGCCCTCAAACCAAGGCTGCCTCTTAATTTTTCAAATATTGTTGGTGGCTGGGGTGATGGGACTGTAGGGAATTATGGGTGAGAAAAAAAATGGTTGTATAGTACAAAGAGCATGCCCATCGTTCACAGAATTAACTCACACAACTCAATAAATAATACATTCAAAATACATGTGGCCTTAGCGCTGTTGTATGCGAGCAACACGGTGGGAAGTCAGATGGGTGCACATCACACCTTCCTAACTCTGCTGGTCCAGTGGGAAAGACAAAAAGAAAAAAGCTTTAAAAATGGTAATTAAGGTGCAACGCGAGCTCTAAGGCTGCTTTATGCTGGAGAAAGGATGGAGCGATAACAAGAAGACCATGCTGTGCCACTTGAGGCTCTTACTAATCCATGCTTCTTACATCCTACTATTAAACAGCCCTTCCTTATAATTTCCATACTTTCTTATGTCTCTCTGTCCTAACAATGAGTAAACAGCAAAATACAGATGCACATTTCTCCTGTTGTTTCTCTGCCCATTCTCTCTTTGCTGTCATTCACAGATACACATTAGATCAAAAAGCATCCCCTGAGAGCTTACTCCCCTCCTTGTCATCCAGAAGAGAGAGGTAGAAAGAGAAGGAAGAATTTGATTGAGCTCTGCTAGGCAGCAGCTTAGGAGAGACCAGCAATGCACAGGAGGAATGTGTGAAAAGAATGTGCAGAAGAGGAGGTCAAGGGTCAAAACAAAAACGATGGTCGGAGAAGGTTACCAAGATGTAGACATCGCTTTATGTGCTCCTCCACCGGACTTGACCACTAGACTCTATATGCTGCTGGCATCAAGCCCACGCTACTCTTGGTCATCAAGCAAAGGAATGCCCTATGTCATCCCTGCTCTGGTTCTGTGTCTCTCTTGCATACCAGCTAAGGCCCCCTGACCTTTGCCATTTCCAGCTCATGTGCCTCTGAGTTGTAACTTGAGAGGACTGCATTCCCTAATGAGAATCATTGTCCTTCATCATGTTGTCCACCCTATTGTTCTCTCAGCTGTCCTTTGTAAGTTCAGATTATAATGTATTCTTATGGAGTCATCTTAGTGTTATGCTACAAGGAACACCCAAGGAACTGAAGAATGCAGACGACATTCATTATTAGGAAGGATTAACAGATATCTTCACAGAGTGCAAAGCAAGAGAATAGGGAGATAGACCCCAGGCTGTGAGAGCAAGTGTACAGAGAATTGGAATGTGGGAAACACACACATTCAGTCCTCAAAAGAGCAACCTGCAGGGTTGGAATCGGAAGTATTTGGGATTCACAGACAGTAGATGAAGTGCTACTTGGGAACTAGCTTATTGAACAATTAACTAGATAACATTCGTGTTTCAGGAATGTTAGTCACTCAATATGTTGGGGAGAACCCATGAGGGGTGCTGAGGAAGGCTCCATAGACATGTGAGTCAGGAGAACAGAAGGTAGGAAGGGGGCTTTTAGGAGGGCAGATCACAGGTTTCCCCAACTGTCTTTATTAGATGCAGAACAAGGCAATGTTGATGACTGAAGTTTCACACCAAGGTAGGTAGGAGAAGAGCAGTGTCCTTGGGTGAGTGAGTGGAGCTTGATCTGATTTCGAGTGTCAAGCACATCAAGCCAGGAGGTGACAGGCAGAAGTTAGTGAAAGTCAGTTGCAATCTTCTTTGCACATGATTCTAGGATGTGGTAATAGATTTGGATCCTGTTATTCTAGACCTATCAGAGTAGAAGTGGAAACCTGCCCCCCCCAAAAAAAAAATACTGAGTAAACAATGACAGTAATAAGGAAGGCTGTCTTGGTTACTTTTCACTCCTTGCTGGGACAAAATGCCTGGCACCCAAATTTAAGGAAAGAAAGTTTTATTTAGCTCACAGTTTGCGGAGGTTTTAGTCTATATTCGACTGGCTTCTGTGCAGAGTGGCTCATGGCAGAGAGCAGCCATTCATGGCAGCAGAAAACAGTGGGAAAAGCAAAGGGAAGGGCAGCAGCTGCAGCTTCTGGCCAACCTCTCTCCCTCCTCTTACATGATAAACAAGCTACCCTGGGGCTGAGGTGTAGAACTCACACAATGTCCATGCCCTCCTCTTGCACAGGATGAGGATGCTCGCATCTAAGAATCCTGGCTCTCTGCTGAGTCACTTAACTAAACCTCTAAACTTCTCAAGTTGACACAATATATCAACTGGTATAAAGACATATGCTGGTCTCTTGTCTAATGTCAGTCTCGGTTCTCCCTCTTCACCACACTCCACACAAAGGTGAGAGGCACACCTCACCTAGTCATTCCTATATCCTGCCATGTGTTCTAGCACCAAGGAACCCGACAAGGACCGATGGTCTTCCCTGGCCCAGCAATAGGCAGCCTCAATGGATATAATCAGAGAAGTTGTGCATGGAGCAGTCAGCACAGGACAGGTGCCGCTCAGGATGAGTGCATGGAGGGGCACTGAGCAGCATCCAGGACCTCAGGCCCTTTGGTTCTGTACCAAATGTAAACATCAGTAGAAAGGGCATATGGGAGGGGAGGGGATAGAGAACACTGGGGACTTGGGACAGGAATATTTCACTGATCAGCATCCTAATTTATCCCTAGCAGCTTAGTGTCAGCCTAGGCTTAAGTATGGACAATTCACACCTAGCCTTATATTCATAAAGGCCTCTAGTTGAGCTGCCGTGTCTAATATAGTAGGTAGTCATTACTATCCCTGTGGTTTTTTCTTTGTTGTTATTGTTTGTTTGTTTTATTTTTGATACAGGGTCTCACTACTCAGTTCGGACTTGTAGCAATACTGCTGTCTCAACCTCCCCAGTACTGGAATTATAGGCGTGCGCCACCATGCCTGATTTTGGTGGCCTACATGGTGCATGTGGGATTCCAGGGCCAGCAAGGCATGCAGTATCAAGGATTGAACCTGGGTCCTTGCACTTGCCAGGCAGGCACTTAGACCTCAGAGCTATCTGCCCAGCCCTGCTCTGTGTATTTAAACTTCAAAATTATTAAATTTTAAAAGCTAGCGCTCAGTTATGTTAGTCACATTTCAAGCACTCAGTTTGCTCCTTGCGGCTTGTGGTAACCATGCAGGATGGCACAAAGAATATTGTTACCTACTCTGAGCAAGGTAACTAGGTGAAGTGGTAGGTATGTTAATTAACCTGAACATGGTAAACATTTCACAGGGTATTGGTGCCAGGGATATAGTTCGGTGGCACAGCTCCTGCCTGGTAACCTCAAGGTGCAAAGTTTGATTCCTGGGACCAAAAAACAAGAACACAGTGAGTATAAATATATACATGAATATTGTATTATGTTTCTTAAATATGTATGATTTTATTAAGATACCAATAAAGATAGTTCAAAAGAAGATTACTCTTATCATATAAACAAGTTCTATTGGATGGCACTGAACTAAAGAGAAAGACAAATGTTAAATAATTTTCTCAAATAATTCATTAGTTATAATTAAGATATAGTATGACATAAAAATATAATTTCACAGGAGAAGAAAGTCAAGGATGCCTTCTATTGGAAGTTAAATTTGCAAGTTGTAGAAAACTACTTCGAGGTGTAAATCAAACCAATAATTCTGCTAATCTGAGCTTCCTGTAATATCCCTTTTAGATTGTAATGGTGTAGGCAGCTGAGGTACATGGAAACATTACAGGCAGTCAGACAGGGCTGGACCCTCAAAGCACCAATATGGAAGACAAGATACCTTGCAACTGTGGAAGAGACAGACGCTCCCACCGTGGGCCAGACCTCAAGACGAAAGATTCAGCAGGTACAGCCACATACCTCCTTAGGGACAGACATCAGCGATTGCTATTCTAAATAGGTATCAATCACCTTGAAAAAGCCAGGAAGAGTCACTAACCCAACCCCCTCCAAGAAAAGCCCCTGTTCTGTATTCAAGTCTCCTTTCAAAGTCTGTGGATTCCCCATTTGATCCTGATGTAATCAATTTTACCCAAGCAATTATACTTGTTATTTTGTTGGCTGACCATAGTTTTGTCCCACCTCATGATCACCTAGCAAGTTCCCATGTTTCCCACCTTAGACCATCACCTCATTGTTTTATTCTATAAAAATTCTAGAAAAGACAAGTTCCTAGGCAACCCACTCAGGTCCTCTTCTGTCCCTCTCTTGGACAGAAGCTTTCTCTCACCCAATAAATATATTCTGCTCTTAAGCTCTGTTATTCTTAAAATTATTTTTTTTGTTTTTAGAGAACACGAACTCATCTTAGGAATCTTTCAGGTTGGGAATTTCACTCTCCATATCAATAAGATTATAAAAGAATATGGAACCAGAAAATAGATACTGGTTCATGTGACTGAACTCTATATGTGTACAATGGCCAGTCTGGGTCCAGAGAGTCCCCACACAAAATGAACATTCTAGGAAAACTCAAACAATGAATGATAAGTAAACTTTGGAAATAGGAAATGAAAATTGATTCTAGAACCCTGAATGGAAATATCAAAACCCTGACTCAGAACAAAGCAAGACATCCACAGTACTTGAGGGCCAATGTCAGATATGCAACTTCCAAATGCAAATTCATTGCTCTTGGTAAAGTTCCAGAAGAAAGTGCAGTGGTTTTCTTAACAGCTATTCCTGCACATGTTCAGGTAAAGAACACCCAAGGAAGGTCAAGTTATAGAGATAACTCAGAAGCCAGGTTCTCTGACTGCCTGCTAACCAAGCAACTGCCCCTAACCCTATCTTCCTTCTAGAAGTGATCTCCTCCCCAGTGTCATCTCTCACTCTGCAGCACCCTAGCATTAGACAAGCTCTCTAGTATCAGAGAAGCAGCCAACACAGAGAAAGCATTAGAAAGGCTTAGGCACACTGAGACTGGGCAGTACCACTCAAACTCCTCCATAAGGCATTTTACGTTACTTCCTTTTGCAAAATTTATTTTCAAATTATCATATCTACTTGCTGGCTTGGACAGCAAAGTAATACTTTTTTTTTCATTTTTAGACTGCAGCTGAAGATATGAAGTACCATATGCATAGACAAATTAACACGAGTTCCCTTACAACAGTGTGCTAATTATCTTGGGGACCAGAACTTCCCTTAGGTTAGAGGCTTCAGCCCCAGCACAAGATTGGAACATGAATTTCTCTCTGAGAAGCAGCAAGTGTGTCATGTTTGGAAGACAGGGACAGGGAGGGTCATATGTAATCTAAAAACCCCTCTCTGAAACTTTTCTTTCTTTGTCCCATCCTGCCTGCCCCTAGTGTAGCAAAGGATCTAGGAGAAAGATGCTGCTTGCCAGAGGAAAAGCGAAAGCAACAAGCTTATTTAACTTCACACCAAATGGATTTGAACAGGCTTCATGGCAAACCTTCCCCCTCCCTTTTACTTAACAAAACCTCACCGTTTTGAGACAATGCTGTGAATCCTGAACTTGAAAGGCTTGAAAAGATAGATGTGGCAGTTAGGGAATTAGAGATAGAACTTCCTTTATTATTTGGAACAAAGGCCCGAGTCTAATCTCCTGTGTGATACACGCTTCAGCTGATCAGGGTTACAGGAAGTCGCTCTGAGGTAGTGAACAGCTAATGCACCATCTCTTCCCTTCTGTCTCCTCCTCCTGGTCCCTACTTGCATATGCAAATTCCACAGCAGGAGGAGCAGCCAGACAAAATCGCTGAGGTGAGGGCAAAAGAACTCCCTTTGATCAGTCTTTTCCAGGATTGGAGCTCCCCAAACCCAAGTCTACCTGAACCCTTTATGGCATGACATTATGTGATGAATCAAATTAGATTCTATAGCACTCAGAGGTAGAACACATTAAACAATTCCCTACACCTTGAAAAAAAAAATCAATATTTTCTTAAGTTAATCTTTCCAAGTTTTGATATTTATTCTTAAATCAATGCAGTTTTATTCATAAAATAAATTGTTGACCGATAGGTTACTGGCGAGGACAGCCAATGTCAGAGGCTCTGTGGAGGTGCTGCTCTCTGACATGAGGGTACATGAACAAAAAGAACTAGCAAAATTGGCCAAATACTGCTAATTTCACCACAAATGAAGTCTTTGTGTGCAATGAAAAGGTGAACGGTGGAAAAGCGCTTGCTGCATAAAAACAAATGAAATTTCTAAACTACGCCATGGCATCTTGAAGTACAGAATTTATTTTCTGTAGTAATTTTTAGGTAGTAGTCACACACATTTTTACTTAAAAAAGGAGTCAACTGAATCGTTCTTAAATGCCTCCAGAGTTACATGGTCTTTAAAACAGATCTCTGTGCGCTGGTCTTTCTTTCTAGTGACAGGGTCATGTGATTGGAAGAAGGAGACATAATATCTCAGGATGAGAAAAACTAGGGAACAAGGGAAAAAATGAGTCACAGCAAATAATGGCACAGTGAACCCACTGATACTCTGGGTGCTGCAGAGTGGGAGATGACGCTAGGGAGGAGGGTCGGCCTAGCAGCCCCCCTTCTTATCTCTGAATCCAGTGAAGTAGAGAGGAAAAAGACACAAGCAGATGAATTTCTGTGAGAACTGCAGGCCTGAACAAGAGAGCTGTCCATAGACCACATGTTTATGTAATGCACGTTCACCATAAGTTGCACTTACTGAATGTGGAGTCTGATCAAGGAAGCTGTAAGTGCCACTTGCATGAGTTCTCTGACCAGTTTCCTAAGGAAGAAAAGAAGAGAAAACATTAGTATTTATGATGTGCCCTTGGGTCAGGGGTGCATCTTTTTTATCAGAGCAGGCTTGGTTAACTCCCAAAACAGAGCCTGGCTGTAATGCAAATTTTAACAACAGTGATGCTGATGATGCTGATGGTGATGATGATGGTGGTGATGGTGGTGATGGTGATGATGATGATAAAGATGATGGTGTCACATATCTGAGACCCATTGCTCTGGAAATTTACCATGGTGGATCATGTACTTGAGCCCAGGCTGAGCAACTTAGTAGTTTAGTGAGACATCTGTGGTCTCAAAAATTTCAAACAAAAAAGAAGGCTGGGGATATATCACAATGCAAAGGTCCTGGGTTCAATACTCAGTATCACTTATCAAAAAAAAAAAAAAGCAGCAAATAAGAACGTCAAGTTTTATGTCTGTTCACATCCCAACAAAAGAGTGATTATTTTCTCATAGAAAATGGGCCTCAAATAGTTCAATCAAGTTGCAGAAAACAAAGGAGCCTGGATTTGAACCTGGGCTCCTGCGCACCAAGCCTACAATCACTATGTCCTATAATCTTAGAACATATCAAGAAAAGAACAGAAGTTGACATTTCAGAGATACTACTGAGGATTTGTCAGCACAGAGTTAGGTTGGAGGAAATAACTCTAAATCTCCTTTCAACTCTGGAACTATAGGAGTCCATAAAACTTAATTATGCTATAGTCAAAAGTTCAGAAATGGCAGTGACTTCCTTCTATAATAAGTAGTGCTGCGACATAAGGGGCCACCTGAGAACTAAATTTCTCAAGTGTACCTGTCATCACCTACTCAGAAGGAGTAAGGAGCACGCTCATTAATATAAGATAAACTTAATACTACCAATAAAGTTTCATATAATTCAGTGAGTCAAAGGAAAGGCCATTTTCAAACGCAAAAATCAAGACTAAAGGTTGCTCTTTTTTTGAGAAGAAATTTTAACAACAGAGAAAGAACCGGTTTGCAGGTATCTGGTATCCTGATCCAATGGTCACTGAATTACTTGTATAAAATAGCAACTCAATTTACACACAAGGTCAATAGAATTCACAAGGTTCAGAGCTTAATTTTAAATAATATTTGCAGATTCATTAATAAAAATGCTGTGCTTTAATGTGATATTTACATGTGGTGAGTTCATTGATATTACTAAACTGAAACACTTAAAAAAATCAAATATCTTCAAAATACTTAGGGGGAAAACCCTGTAAACAAGCCTGAGAGTAAACAAGGCTTTGAACTGGTAAAGATGGAGGAAATACTATATGCCTTAGTACCATTTTGCTTTATATTTTGATGGCTGCAACTTCTTTTGACTGATAATAATAAAGTTCATGAGTCAATGTCAATGAAGAGCAGTAATCCATCCATCAATCCCTCTATCCATCCACCCAACTACCTTTCCTATTATCCTTAGCACTACTAGCTAGCTTTGTGACTATGGCCAAGTCATGCAACTTCTCTTTAAATTTCACATTGGTAAAAATGGAACCTATATACTACGTAGAACACACATATGACCTAGGATTAATATTTTCATTAATAATTTCTATTGGGATTTCATTAATAGTAATTGCAACCTCTTATTTATTAAAATCAGTGATAGGCGCAGTCTATCACAACCTTCTTGCCCTCTGCCCCACTCTTTTATCCCCTCTGACCCTTAATACTCATGCATTCACTCTGAGATCCAGCTATATGAACTCCCAAGAAGACACAAGGTCATTGAACCCTCCAACCTTTGGCCACGTCTTTCTGTCTTCCTGGGCACCCTCCTTTGGCCCCAGGTAAACATATCCTCAAAGTCCATCTGAGTGTTCTCTGTGGCCTCCAGTGATCTTTCTAGGTGGACCAAATTCAGGGGCTGGGCTGCTGTAGCCGTGTATGGATTCTTTTGTCCTAATCAGCCCTGGATGTACTCTTTTACCCTTTATGGAGTAGGCCTGTGCAGGCTATGCTCTCTGGGAAGACCAAGGCCATGCTTGATTTCACTGTGCAGCCTTACTATCAGGTTAGAGCCCCACCACTGAGCAACTGCTTACCACACTGCACAGCCGAGAAGTCTTCCTTGACCCAACAGTCACAGCACCAAGGAAGGACCCTGACCTCCATCCCAGCAAGAGGTTTTCTCTGAGCACCAAGGCCTCCTTCAGTACACTTTATTTGGTACCCAGACAAAAACAATTTCCTCCCATGTGAGCTTGATGCCTATACCTCCACAACCTGATTTTAGCCAAACTCACAGTTGAAATTACCTCCGTTTTTTGATAAAAATTTGTTAAATCCTTGAAGTGGGTTGCTTTATACACAAACAAAGTCTGGGAACGATTGTCACATGATAAGAATAAAATCAGTCTTCAACAGGGCACCGGGCAATGTTAATATCCTAAAATGTGCTCCAGAGTTGCAGAAGAGTCATGGAATTCTTGCAGGAGGTGATTGCTTGCCTTAACTTTCTTCATCACCATACCCTCCCCACAGAGATGCAAAAACTGACAATGTCGACACTTTCACAACACCCATGCTGATGACCTTAAGCATCTTGTGCATGGCTTAAATTGGTGGCCGTAATTTTCTATGTAGGCTAGCCCTTACAGTTCTGCTTCCACACTACCCACTGCGGGCTGCCCCATGACCTCCCTGAGGATGATCTCAGTGAGTCTCCTCCTGTCTCCTAGCTCAGCCCATTCCCTGGACAGATCGGGCAGAACAATCTTTACAAAATGGGAATGGGCCTGCATTACTAGACTGCTTAATACCTATATCAATGGCTTCCTGTTTGACTGAAGGCCTATCTTGTGGTACTACATATAATAAAAATATACACCGAATGTTGAAATTTTAAAAAAATCTTACAATAAAGAACACATGGCAACTAATTCTTTCAGAATAGTCACCTTGGCTTAGAACACAACATATGCACCCCTTTGTTCTTGCCACTGTCTGAAGTGGTTGTAGAAGTCATCCTTCATGAATGTCTTTAGTTGTACTGTCGTGGCTGCTTTGATATCATCAATTGATTCAAAGCTTTTATCTTTCATGGTTATTTTGATTTTGAGGATGAGCCAGAAGTTGCATGATGCCAGAGACAGTGAATAAGGTGCACAAAGACACTCCACAATGTTTCCATGAATCTGTCTTTCCACTAGAGGACACCGGGCAGCAGCATTCACAGTATTTTCCTTTAAAATACTGCCTTATTAAAAACACTCATGATAGAGGACTTCCAGAACTGCTTCAGAAAATGGCAAAAAGTGAGGAGATAAGTATTGAAAAAGTAAGAGGGAGCATCCCACTGAGTGATGTATTTATTGCCATGGGCCTTTTACCATTATGAATTTTTAAAAATATAAATATTAACCATATATTTAAATCACACCTTATAATTTGACATTATTCCCATATATTGTGTCCCTGGCTACAGCTCCACCACTGTTTATTAATTAAGGGTCATGCTGTTCCCAATCCTTGTGCCCCAATCCATGGTCCTTCCAGGTCAGGAATGTGCTTCACTCTCACCTGCACAGGGCTGCTGTATCTGCTGCATCTTTCACCCTGAATGCTCCTCATACCTAACTACCTTTCATGAACTGCTCACCCCCCATGGAGGCCCCTACTGTATGGTCTCATGAGTGCCCCACTCATGAGAATGTTGTGATACCCTTATCACAGTTGCTGGGTTACACTGGACTAAAAAATTCACCTTTCTCATCAGCATGGTAGTACCACAAAGACAGAGACTGGGTAGACTTCATTCACCTTCCTAACTCTGCCTCTGATCATGGGACCATGGACATGGATGGCGTTTAACAAGCATGTAGGCAAGGAAGGAGAGATGGAGAGAGGAAGGAAGGACCTAAGACAGGTTCTATCTTCCCATGGCTCATTTCAGACACAGTCCAGGTGCACACAGAGTTTCTCTAAGTTCACCTCCTTAGTCCACTCCTGTCTCTATCTTATGTAGTCTCAGAAGTTCTGTCTGAAGTGCATGGTTCTTGCTTAGGAGCTAAGGCTGCTTTAAGCAGAGGCAAAGCCTTACTTAACTGAGGCTCAATTTTCTCTAGGAACTTGGAAGACACTCCTAAGTGTTATCAGTTTCCACTAGAGGGAACCTAACATCTATAGGGTTTCTGTTATTTGTCCTGTGTGCAGAAGATGCAGGATTGGGACCCAGAACAATGAGGGAATGGAGGAAGAAGAGAGTAAGGGGCTGTGTGGAAGGGCAAGAGGAGGCAGAGGTGGCCTTGTGGCCTGATGACAGAGCAGCAAGATGTCCATCTCTTGGAGACCCAGCTACCTCCTACCTTCCAGGGCCATGTAAAACACATCCCCAACCACTAAGCTGGTGTGAGTGGCCTTCTGGTGCTTACAGACAAAGGAGCCATGTGTGAGATTCCACCTCCAAGGTGGCCCCACACCTGCTGGGGGCTCTTCATCTACCCCACACTGAGGTAAGCAAATTGTCCTGACCACATCAGTGGCTGTGGCCAGGTGCACACACTCCAGATTTCCCCTCCATCTCTGACTTCGTGAAGCGCCTGGAGTCAAACTACTTTTGGAGATGTCCTGAAGCCACCTCAACAGGTGGACAGGTCCCTGTAGCCAGCTCTACTGGATCTTATTTTGTAAGATTTGGTGACAGTGATATATAGAGAGGTAAGTGCGAGTGATCATGACACATAGGAGGCAAGGAGAAAACCTGGTAAGGAAGGCCACTGAGATTCCCCAAGATAGGAGCCAACACCCTCCCCAAGTGAAGCTGATGACTCCCGGCCACAAAACAGAGTGGAAGCCCTTGAGTGACTCTAATGCACTTGAGCATCTGACCCACTCAGCCGAACACAAGGGCTAGCGCAGCTCCAGATTCTCTGCAGGATCACAGTGCCCTGACCTCCAATGTGCCATTTTTACTGAAATCCTGTGGCTTATTTTCCAAACAGAGCCATAGATGTTAGCACTATTGCCCACTGTAACCACACATAAGCATTCTGTGTGGCCAGGATAGCATGGAGTATCCTTGGGCTTCAGGTATCGACTCTCCCCAGTTAAGCCTTTAGCTTCCCACTCTATGCCCAGGTCAGGTGCCTGGTCTCTGTGTATTAGCTGAATATATGTGAGCTGAACAATAAGACCCAGGACCCAGCAACTTGCGACCAAAATGAGACATGCATACTCTGTAACCTGCCCATACTTTTGCACAGGCTATGCTACCTCCCAAGGATGCTATTCTGCCTCTTTGTGCCATTGACTGTGCCCTATTCTTCATGTCTTCTCAGAGCCAGCATCGACCCATGCCTAAGTGCAAAAAAGAACTCCCACTTTTCCTTCCAAGAATCCAGTTAGCATCTCCAAGCTCACTCTTCACCGACATCTCTCTTCAGGTCTCCTTCCATGTAGATCTTCGGCATCTCAGCCTTCACATTGCACCTTCTCGTGTTCACAAATGACAGTGTTGTACGAGCACAGACACTGACTTGGATGCCAGACCTATTCCCCTACTCATTGAGCTTTGGGGAAAGGGTTATCTTCCCCTTTGGGGAAGTGGTTATCTACCAGCTTTGGGGACTGTCTTATCTATAGTATAGGGCTGGTACCTCCCTGCTTGGAGGGTCAGCATGAAGATCCTCGACAATGATCTCTTGGCACTGCCCCTCCATATAAGCCTTTCAAGTCACACAGCCAAGACTGATGACTGTTTGTCCACCAGCGGCCTTTTTGTACTCAGACTCTTCATGTCATATTACTGCATCTGGAGCCAACACTGAGAAGCCTGGCACCAAGCAGGTGCTCTAGGATACAATTCAGAACACAAAAAACCCATGGGGCTCTTTTCTCCTGATGAAATAAAATTGTAGCTGCTACTCCAAGACTTCTATTTGACTTGTCATCTTGTTTAAATGCAGTAAGTGTCGATTAGTCTGTCTGTTATGTTTCATTTGGCTGTGCTCAGCCCTTCAGTGGTTGCTCCAGTACCGTCTCCATGGTTGCTTCTTTGAAAGGCTCCTCCCAATCTCCTTCTCCAGGGTAGCAAACTTTTACCCTAAACTCCAGGGACCTCAGAGAGCCTAGAGATATTATACCCCACACAGCACCCTGCTCCAAGCCTTATTGTTGGTGTGTTTAATTTCCTGTCTTGGCTTTACAGGAGATTTCTAATGTTTGGGCTGTAGGGTATGTTCTGATTAAAAATAATCCTCCCAATTATGGGTTGGCATGAGCCTCCTGTCACATGCACTCTGCCACCAGCCTCTGCGTCCCTGTCAGCAATAATTGTGTCTGCACTGCCTAACTGTAAATGAAAACCCAAGGGGCAAGTTTGGGTCCCTGGCTCATGGGCCGCGCCGGATCTTTTAATTTGCACTGTCTGTCAAAAGGATGTGGCTGTGTGTACACCAAAGAATTCCTCAGATTCTCAGATTCAGGGCCAGAGAGAGCAGGGATACAAGTCTGCTCAGAGAAATTGCATTTGAACCCACTAGAGATAACAGAGAACGCAGAAGGTGATGAGGCTCTTTTTAGTTTGCTCCAAACTTTAGCTAGACCAGGTATGAAAAGGGAGGCTGAGCTCCAGGGAAATCTCAAGCTCTATTTATATTATTTTTGCACCGTGTACATAAGACAGGACATTGAATTCAAAGGATGGGATTGCAACTCTTTGAAAGAAAATATACACACGAGACCTGATTATTTCAATTTCTATAAAATTAAAATTTTCTGAATATGGGATGAGGGGAAAGAAGTATGTGGGCAATTTCCCAGACATTTTACCAGGGAAATATCATGAAGGTATACTCAAATAAACAGAGGCAAGTCCTTGGTCAAGCCTGATTTGGCACTTGAAATACATTGTGAACCAAAAACTGTCACTTGATGATAGTTACTGAGCATAGTTCTGTTTCAACGGTAAGGAGGGCAAGAGACTCTGGTGTCCCCCACACTCCCTATCCAATTTAGCAAGAGTGGTACTTGCTGGTCCATGAGGCATCTGTGACCCTTGTCCCAGCACTGTGGATGCCTACTTGTGCATGTGCTCTTTAGAGTCAACAGAAATACAGACTCTTCTTCCCAAGAAAGCAGAGTCAGGCCTTGGTGGGGGTCTGGGGCCAACAGCAGGCAGGACTAAGTTATCACAGAGATCAGAGCAATTTGGGGCTGGGCAAGTTGGCTCAGCATGTGCAAACACATCTGTGTGCCTTGGATGTAGATCAGGCCAGCAAATGCAACAGTGTCATGTATTCATTATCTATGGTGGCTTCCATTGTGACGTGAGAAACCCAAAACAACCACTTCCTTTCGTAGGAGGTGTTTACCAGATTCACACATAACCACAAGCAGTGAAACAAATAAATGTAATGATAGCAATCCTATTATTTTCATATATTCATTTGGATTATTTTATCATGTAACATAATAATTACTAAGGTACTATGTAATGATAATCATTGTTATTTATATAGTCTCAATTAGCACTATAAATTATTTACTAGTATTAGATAATAATAGCTATACTATCACTATACAAATATAAATTATTTTTCCTATTCGTACTGGGTAATGATCATAGTAGTTTCTATTTTGTGCCCTTGAACCGGGAACTTCCCTTGCAAAACATCCTTGAGGCACGGCACAGCACACACACACACACACACACACACACACACACACACACACACATACACATACCTGCCAGGGTGATGAACTAGGTGTTTGAGAATCTGAAAGCCCCAGGTTTTATAGCTTGTAATGTACAAAGTCATGATCCAAATCCAGTTCTCTGGGACTCTGAACTTTACACATTTAACTGACATGCAGTCAGCCTCTCATTTTTCCAACTAGACATACTGCCCAGTGTGGCTGTTTTGTGGGGCCCTGGGCCTTCTTATTTCTCTCAAGAAGAGAGAACGTGGAGCCAGTGACTTACCAAACCAGCTCTCCTGAAATATCCTATTTCAGTCCCAACATACGCATAAAGATTTCCACATTTCCCCCACAAAAAGGAGGAATCTCAGTGGCCTGTGATGTTGCCAGACATGTACTGGGGGTGGACAAAGCAAAACAAATCAGAAAAGTGAAAAATTTTTTAATCTGCAGACAGCTTCTTGGTTTGCACAATAAAAACGGTGGAGGTAAATGACAGGAGTGGGCTGGTTACAAGCGCAGTGCAGGATTAACACAGACAGAAATGCTGCTGCTCATGACCACAGAATCAACCAGGGAGTCTGCTCACCAAGAGGAGAAGAGCTCCTCAGCAGCTGCTCCGGAGCTCACACGCACACACTGAGCTTACCCACATCTATCAATGCTTGGAGCTGATTGGGCAAGTGTCTGCTCTTAAGAGGACAGTGGGTCTCATTCACATGAAAAATCCCAAAGTTCCTACTTCAAAAAAGGAGGGGCAACCACTGCAGCAACTGAATGCAGGTACCCTGGCTCCAAATGCTTGAGGGCTAAGAGGGAGGGTATGCAATGTTCTCTGTGACCCAGTGAGCTCCAGGAGGAGGGCTTGATGGGAAAGGGGACACCTTGTCCTCCCTATATGGATTCTGTCCATCAATCAGCTCTCAGCTCAAGCAGCACCTCCCAGCATCCTCTGATCCTTCTCTGCTGCAAATCAAGGACAAGATCCCAAGCTGCTGTGTTCATCTCTGGGGTTACTGCCCACACAGAGGATCACAGGATCAGTAGCATCCCATTGGAATGAATGCTCCACGAGGTCTTGTGCTTAGAGGACTCAGATCCACTGAGAATGCTCTTCACTTACCACACTACCTAGAGCAAAGCTAATGCATGCTGCATCTTGGCCCTCCGAATGCATGAGTGAAGGACTTCAGCATGGAACTATATTTTCTCTTGTTTCCCAGAGGTTCCATCTGAGACCCAGAAATATGTTACGAACTTCCTTGTTCACAGGGCCCCTTCCATCAGCCCAGCTTCTTTCCCTACACAACTTCTCAGATGTCAGAGGGGAGACCATGACTTTCATGGAGACAAGTGTAGGTATGAAGAGGGAGCTTTGACCTTGGCCGTCAGATCCACTTGGGTGCAAATCCCTGCTCCAGCACTTCTGAGCTGTGTGACCTTGAAGCAATTACTTCCCCTCTCTAAGCCTGAGTTCTCTAGTGCATACATAATGAGCATTATCACAATCTGCTTACATCGAGTTTGGCTGGGGTGAGTATTGGAAAGACTATCTCTGGCTCTTAGGTTATCCTCCCTTAGGTTAATCTCAAGCTGCCCTTAAGAAACATGGAGAAGATTGTGGCTCAGGGGGACTCTGTAAATATTTAGCGGAGACCAGGAACATACAGATATTAGTTTACATAAAGATAAATTCAAAAACAAGAGAACAACAATACTAATGAAGAAGGAAGGAGAAAAGGCAGTGGACGAGGAACAGCCCCTGCTACTCTGGGCCCTGCATTTGCTGTATTTCCGTCACATCCTTGTGCCACAGGCATCTTCATCAAATTTCTGATAAAGCACAATGTTCAGAAAGCATAAGCATAGCTTAAGAGTCCATGGGGGAAAAGGCAGAACTTCAAGCTTGGTCTGAATGGCATTCAGGCTGTCCTAGAACTCAGAATGTTCCCATTCCACCTTGTGTGACTATAATGAGGAAGTGTGGGATGTTCCGAACTGAAGCCAGACAGGTCCCCACACAAAAGGCAAGCTTCTGAAGGCGAACCCACTCCCCCTTCCTAACCAGGTCGCTCCCATTCCATCCACCATTGCACCAATTCTGCTGACCTCTGTCATGGGAGATTAACAATGCAGGTTAATCAATAGGTAAGAGAGAGGCCTTGCAGATGACCTAATGGTGGTAATGACTGTAATATGACCTCCCACTGTGTGGTCAACTTCCCAGCTTGTGGATTCACTTAGCCAGGCACCTAGCTCCAGGAGAAAAGCCTCTCTGAAGTTCCTACTGCTGTCCTCCTCTATCCATCACTCCAGGCTGGTCAAGGGGCTAAACCACCCTGTTCCATGGAGGTGAGATGGAGGGTGAATGGCGCCATCATAATTCTCAGCAGAGGATGAGATGCAGGCAGATTTATGAAGGTGATGCGCAAAGCTTGTCATTGGGAATGCATAACACTTTTGTTCATTAATCATCTTTTACTTTAAATCTATTTCTCAATGAAAAGCAGCTTTCCTTTTCTGTTACCAAGATGAACGTGTCAGCAACACACACTAACATATACCAGAACACAGAGGGGATAAAAAGAGACAAAAAAAAAAAAAAAAAAAAAAAAAAAAAAAAAAAAAAAAAAGGTGGAGGGACCCTCAGTACATAGTGTGATATATTTGCTCAGATTACAGCTTTATTTACATTACTAAAACACTTTTTATTTGAGCTTCATAATTCATTGCTTTATAAAGAAAAAGAAAGTAGCTAATGCCCACCTACTTCTCATGGATAAAGGAAATGTAACATAAAGAAGACCCATCCTCTACACTGTAGGTCTAAATATTTTTTTTAAATTCTATTTAATATATGTTGGACTCAAAGCACCTTATTACCTTATTTAATTCAGACTTGGAAAGATGTCTCAGAATAAAAATGGCACTAAAGTGATAGGAACCATGCTACAAAATGTGGACATCATATTTTCTTCGAGGAGATAATCAGCTTATCAAAATTCATTTCAACCTAAAAAAGGTCTCACAACTATACTGAAAATTCAAGCTGGTCTCATCATCTCAAGAATGTAATCTCCGGGAAATAGTAAAACCATCAAGGCGAGCTTGCTGCAGATAACATTATGTGCAAGAGCTGAAAGCCTTGGACCCCAACAGAATTACTAAGACAGGGTCTACTCCCGTGTATGGGAGATGCCTGAACATAAAATATGTGAAGTGCTGCCACTGAGAAAGATTTTTTTTCCCCGAGTCACTGGGTATACTTTTCAACGACTCAGTGCTGTATTTTTAACATCTAAAAATTTCCCCTAAATTTGGTGTTCTATAAAACATAAGGTTTAAAAACTGTTTTTACTAAACTGACCACTCGAAAGGTATGGGTTTTGAGTCCAATCTTGCTGTTAATTAGATGTTTGGTCTTGATTGCATTAGTTCATCTTCTCTAGGCCTACAGGCCTTATTTGTATAAAGAAAAAAGTAGGACTTCTTGTTTTAAGGAATATTTATCTTTTGCCCTCAACCCGATTCTCATGCAATATCATAATAGGGAAAATCAATACAAATAAAAATAGACTCCCACAAGTGTGTATAAGGTTTAACATGGGTCAATAGTGAAAAAGACTGAAAGATGTTCCTCATAGTACTAAATGTATCTGATGACCCAACAAAGAAAATTTAAACAAAAATACAAACATCAAAATCTAGTTTGAAAAGAATACTATTTTTTTAAAAAAGTGCAATGGGTTTTAGAAGATGAAAGATAATTCCTGAGAGCCAATCCTTCATGTTGAGCAAAGAACAACCGAGCCATTTGGTACAATGTTCCAGAAAAGCAGACAATGAAATGAAGGAAAAATAGCCAGGCAGACAGTCGATCAATACAGCACTCAAAGTCTGCATGTGGGAGTAGGGCAAGCCATAAAACTAGAGTGAAGTGGTGCAAAGTTTGGTAAATAGTCAGTCATATCATAGCTCCTAAAAGTTATGTTTTTAATGTGGGCCTTTAATTACATGTCCCTGGGATGGTAGTTTCCTTAGAGAACACTTTAAAATAAGGGATAAATATTTTGGACAATGAAACAGGAAAATAGGAAGTTTCCAGGAAGAAAACCAAAACAAACATTTGAATCTTTGCGGTTGTCATGAACGACAGTAATACACAATGGAACCAACCTAGGAACTACGGCACATAAAACTTGAGTTCTCCTTTTTCTCTGTTGGCTCTTGGGACACTGTTTGTGTTCTCCTCTGTATACCTGAGTCTCCTAGCAAGTAGCCAGCAGAATCTATGCCACTGACTGCTCTGCAGAACAGGTACAGTAGGACAAATGCAATACTTTTTCCTTTTTTTTTTGTACTTTAGGGAAGGGTCTACAGGGTGTTCAGGATCTCACCACTAGATCGGACTCGTAGTGATCCGCTTGTTTACAGCCTTCCAAGAGCTGGGATTAAAGGCACAAGCCACCACACTCAGTCTCAATCGCATCTCAGTGCGCCCTGGGGGTGGGGCCAGCACAGCAGGCCCGGGGATCGAATCCCCGGCCCCTGCCACTGCTTGCAGGTGCTTTAATCCACTGAGCTATTTGGCTGGCCCTCATTTTAGGTTTTCTGTCCTCATATTATTATTTTTGCTGTGCTGGAGGTTGAATTGAGGGCTTTGTGCATTATACGCATGCCCTCTACTGCTGCAAGCCAATAGGCTTCAGTTTTTTAGAGCAGTCTTAGGGACCTCCTATATATGTCCTGCAGGCATCTACACAGCCTCCCTAAGCTTCCCCTATAATATACTTTCAATGAAATTGTCCCAAGAGCATTATACACTACTTTACTAACATTTCAGCGAATGAAGTATTATAATTCTCTATATTATTCTAAAGTGCTTCAGCTCTTCACAAAAAGCAAAAAGTATATTCACACAGGTACTTATTTTAGTAAGATCCACATCATTTTATAAGAAAATTGTCCTTTATCCTAATAATTCTACCTAGACTATTGGAGAAAAAAACAAAAGCAAACCAAACATCCTCCGTTCTGTCCAAGGTTCACATTTTTCAATATCACGTGAAGCCCATGGAAACTATAGAATTCATGCATATAAAAATCTGAATAATTTCCTATGGATTCAGAGTCTAGGCATGCATAATTTCTTTCCATTTTAAAATATGTAAAGATATTAAATTAGTCTACAACTTAAAGGGGGGAAAAACTATATTCCCAAATTTCCAGGTTTTATTTCTAAGCCTCAAGAATTTTTTTTAAAAACAATTCAGAGGAAGTAAATGTTTAAAAAAAAAACCCAACTTAATAAAAGTTTCAATTTTTGTTATTTCTAATGTGTACAACCTACCTTCTACTGTTGCTGGAAACTATCATTTTGCTTCCTCCTTCTATGAGATTTTTCTTAGATGTTCCATTTGAGAGATCTTGAAGCACTTGTCTTTCTGGACCTGGCTTATTTTACATAACATAATATCCTCTAGTTTCATCCCTGTTGTTGCAAATGACTAAACTTCCTTGTTTTAAGGCTGAATAGTATTCCAGCCTATGCAGAAAGTGGGTGTGGATTTTTAACGTCATTTTTGCACTGAAGAAAACTAAGCTCAGTGAGATGAGCTACCTGAAGATGTCCAAGCAGTCGGAAGGCAGGCATGACCTTAACAGAAAGCATTACACTCCCAGCCCAGGCTTTTAGACCCTGGAAATAAATGAGCTTCATCTGTGGCAGGTAGTCATTAAGGATGCACTAAGGAGATCTGAACAAGGAAGTGGCCTGCTCTGAACTGTATTTTAGGACAATTGAACACTGGCTACTCAATGGCCTGGAGGCAAGAGGTGGAGCCAGAGGCCAGAAGTTAATGTTAGGTGCAGACTGAAGGCACCTTTAGGGTTGCATCATTGTGTCCTTTTTTTGCTGGCTTCGTGATTTGGGGCAAGTTACTAAAAACATTGAGCCTCCATTTTTCATACCTGTAATATGAGAATATAGATAACATCACTCACTTCAAAAGAGTTTTTTGGGGGGTGGGGAGATGGCTCAGTGGAATAAGTGCTTCCCTGGCAAGCACAAGGGCCTGAGTTCAATCCCCGGTTCTGCCTCTCCCCCCCCCCCACCAAAAATAAGGAGTTATTGGAGGATGACATGAATTAGTGCATTAAAAGAAATTAGATCTTCCAAAGGAACTATAACCAGTTAATGGTTAAAAATTTATTTTAAAATATCCTGAGGAATACAGTTGAAGAAGCAGGAAAAGAAGGGCCAGCCATTCTGGGGATGAGTTCAGGGGTTTCTGGCACTTGCGTTTTAGTTTCCTGTTGGTGGTGCTCAGCCCATGCTGGTTTTGGAGGCTACTGGCATCTGCACTAGCAGGCACCTTCCAGGCAAGCCAGACTTCAGGTTGCAGGGGAGATGAACTTTAAGTGGGCACAAAGACAGATTATCAGAGACTAGAAGCAAAACAGCAGGAAGGAACAGGCATGGGGTTCCAAATGATTTTCCCTTGACTCCTACCATGCTTCAAGCTACACAACCAGGAACCCCCTTTGGGTTCTTAAGCTCCCAGCTACTGCATGGAAACTCCACGTCCTCCATGAACCACCACAGATTGCTATTTCCAATTCTCCGCAGACACCCAAAGGTTGAAGGGATGCATTTAAACATCAGATTGCATCCAACAAATATGTAAACTCGCTATCATTTGTTTTAATTCCAAAACTAACCTTGGAGAGCATTCTCTTGAGCTGGTTTGCCATTCTTGAATGTTCTTGGCAAATTAGACTATGGTTATTTTTACATTTTAATAACCATTGCTGGCAACCCAGGAAACAGGCATTGGTGAATCACATGTGTGTACAATGCCAAAGGAGCCCAATAGGATCTGCCTAGCTAAAAGCTAAGTTCAGACACTTTACAGCTGAATTTGAAAGGAAGCATCAAGCCTCCCAGCTGTTACACTCTGATTATTGTGAGATTTTAAAAACAAAACAAGAATTTGTCAAATAAATTGACAATTGTTTTCCACATCTTAGGGACACACTGCTTACCTGTAATGCATAATAATGGGAGACACCTGGGGAGCCACGCAGCGGCTTTAAGCCAAGAGAAGCACCTGCATGCCACGGGAAATGATCACAGGCAATTGCATGTGGGGAGTACGCAGTGTGGGGCTGGAATAACAGACACTAGGAGGATTCTCCTTCTGAAGATAAACAGATTGAGGTTCTGAAAGACTTTTTGCAATGTGCAAGGTCAGTCCAGGTGTGGTGGCACACAACTGTAATCCTAGCATTCTGGGACACTGCAGCAGAAGGCCCTCAAGTTCCTTCTCAACTTAGTGACTCAGTGAAACCTGGCACCAAAATTAAAAACAACAACAACAACAACACAACAATGGGCTAGGGATGTAGCTCAATGCAAATGCCTTGGGATCAATCACAAGCACTGAGTGCTACTCTCCAAAGCCCAAGTTCACAGTTATGTTAAGGCCATCAGGAAGTGCCAAAGGTGGTGTTGTAGTGACTTTCTTATACAAGATCTGTTGTCAAGTACCCTTTGCTTCATTATGGTCAGTGATAGGCATCTTTCTCTGGACAGTGAGCTTATGCAAGCACAGTTACTAACATTTAGCACTGTGTAGGAGACTAAGCTTTCTTAAAATGTTATCCCATAATCATCACAGCAACCCATAAGGAAGGAAATACTTTTATGCCCACTTTTCATATGAGCAAAGGAAGACTCTAGGGAAAAGTCCTCAAGTTTTTTAGTGATACAAGACTCAATTAGTCCTCATTCTTCCTTTGATATCTAGCAAGGGGCCCAGAACCATAGACAGAAGCCAGCATCTTGGGAAGAGACGAGTATGTGGATGACTTGAACTTCAACAGAATCTCTGTGAAGTCAGGGACCTTCATGCCTGTGCCTACAACCTCCACCAGCATATGATATGGGTTTGTGGAAAGAAGGATGCTTCTATTGCTGGGCAAATGAAGACCCTGAGCCACCCTGATTCCTCCATATATGAAAGGGAGGCTATTGGATGATTATCACTGAGGGCTTTACATTCCATTTTTGTGCTGTATGAAAGCCATACCAAAATGTATGAATAAAGTGGCTGTGTTTCACTGAATGTCCTACTAGAATAGCTTGTGGCCCAGGGGACATCATCAGGGCCAAAGACCATAATCCTTCACTCTCTTTCTCTTTGCAAACAAAACTGATGAAGCACTCCCAGAGCTCCCCACAGAAACCTTCTCATTTGTGAACTGTGATTCTATGTGTTTTCCTCCTGCGTGGTGTCACCAATCCCCTTTCATTCTAGGAAACAGGGTCATATGCATGTAATGGCACCTTCAGTGTCACCCCAGACTCACTAGCTTCACCAATGAAATCTGACACATGAGAAATGAGACCACTTATCAATAAAGAAAGTGCTCAATATCTTTTAGGGATGCAGACAGTACCTGCCAGATGCAAATCCCTTATTTGTGTATTGGAGTTTGAAACTAAGTATTCAAACCCAGTGGCAGGATGGGCACTCAGAGGACCAAACTTGGTAATGGCACAGAGCTGTGTAGACCCAACGGGTGATATATACAAACCTCTGGGGGTAAGACTCCTTAAGACTTTCTATGATAGATGGAGTTGGAGGGCTGTGAGGAAAGAAGAGAGACAGCAAGGGGGAAAAGGAAAACACGGGCATGATACAAACAATCAAGATTGTCACATGCAGATTCTGCCTGAAAATCCCCAAGTGGAATTGAACAAATTGATAGTGCTGGTGGGAGCTAGGGAAGAAACACACTAAATAAAATATATATGTTTCTTACCAACTTATCTCCTCACATCATAGGGAATCACATAAAAATACAGCACGACAGCTCATGCCTCCTGCTTGCATTCATTGTGCTGGTTCTCATTATCTTCCCCACCAGGGACTAAAAAGAAGGAAATGTTTCCTGAACCACATATCATAGCAGAGTGGTATCTGAGAAGAGCTAGCACTAATGTACCAATTGGCAAAATAGGCTTCTCCAAGCACTCCTTAAGCGGAGAAGTCTATGCCATTCTTTAACGTCTATGTTCTCTCTAGAACCTCATGCAGGTGGCAGCACGCAGTCGGTGCTCAATAGTTGCTGATGGCCTCGAGCTGGTTTTTAAGTCTCAGAAATTTGGAGCCAAACCTGCTTCATTGATGTGAAAGACTACATGCTGGAGGTAAGGAGGTCTAAATGACCCCTATCTATACCACATCTGAAACTCTTCAATGGTTAAAGCAATGTATGAAAAACTTGCCAACATTTAAAACTCTATGCTAAATGTCTGTCATTCTGACTTTTCTTGATAAGCCACAATCCACAAAGACACTTGGACTACGGTCCTGTGAGGGTCAGTCTGAAGGTCAGAGCGGCTGGGGCTTCCCGCCGAAAGTGGAGATGGTGTTGTCTGGAGTTTCACCCATCTCTACTGCCTCTCATCTTGGCGCTCACACTGTAGTTTGATCTCATGGTTAAATATCTGCAGGGTAATACATGCAGTGTATCTTCATGTTATTCTCTACAATAATTTTTCTTTATTTTAGGGTTAAAAATTCCACATAATCTCTCTGTTTTTCCACCTTGAATTCTTAGATGGTACCTGTAGGTACCAAGGCCTTAGGAAGAAAATTAAAGATAGACAGACTCTGATGGAATTCTATGCTAGGATATCCATGTGTCCCTTCTTGACTTTATTATACTTGCAGAAATATTCCCAAAGAGGGAAGAAATTTCATCCAACAGCTGAAATTTATAAAGCATAGCTGTGAAGACCATGGCTTGCATCTGCAACCTTCAAAGGTACCTACTAGCTTTAGGATGCTGGGAAAGGCTTTTCCACCACATCTCTTCTATGAAACAAATGAACTGACCTCTCCTTACCTTTGCAGGATTTGTGTCCCTTGAAAATTTCATGTTGTTCAGTGCTATCTAGCCTCAGGTATTCTCAGATTTTAGGTTTTACTCAACCCATTTCCTTTCACTGGAATCACATGCATGGACCTTCCATATGAAAAAAATCACATTAATGCTTAAAGGGCGAGGTTAAATATGGCTTCCCAGTAGGGCTCTTCCAAGCCCATTTGGGATGAATCAGTCTCTCTCTCTTTCCTTGTGTTTCATTGATCTTGTAATTATCCAGCTCCCTAAGATACACAAAGATACAACCCATCACACAGAGGTATCCATCCCACCACTGTTTTTCTCAGAGATTTTTGTTCCTTGCTTCTCTGTGATTCCAGACTACGAACTTCTTGTAGGGAGGTAATTATTCCACTTTGCATTCCCCAAGTTTATCAAAAAACCTGACAATGTAGACGGGCAATGCATATGTAATGAATATCCTTACAACACATATTCAAAGACAAAATGATGAACAGAAACAGAGTGATAGGGGTGTTTAGAAAGGAGGCAGAACTTGAATCTAGCAGGGCAGGCCTGCCTGCCAGCCCTGCCCTCTGGGGCACACTGAGAAGGCAATTTTTTTAAAATAATTCTATTAAGAAACAAATAGAAATGAGACAGTTTCAAAACCGATTAGTAGGACAGTTAAAATAATTAATACATTGTATATTGTTGTCTTCTTAGTGGCTATTCATACTACAAGATGCAGACACAATATCATGTCCACAAACACTATTAGTACAAATCTATTCATTGAATTTTTTTTTTTTTAATTTTTATTTTTTTTTTTTAGAACTGGGGATTGAACTCAGACCTTGCACTTGCCAGGTAAATGCTTATTCTACTGAGCCATCTTCCCAACCCAAGCCATCTCTTGGCCCTCTATCCACTGAATTAAGAGAAAGTAACTGTATATCTATCCTAACTATTTTGA
>NW_004524597.1:5405977-5434319 GCF_000260255.1 Octodon degus
TTTTTTTTTGGCAGAATCAGGGATTGAACTAAGCCCTTGTGCTTGTCAGAGAAGCACTTATTCCACTGAGCCATCTCCCCATCCCCAGTCATTCATTTATGTTCCCTTTTTTTGTTTAGTTTTGTCAGAGATGGGTATTCCATTGTCATTTAAATATTGTAGGTGTGTGAATTCAGCAAAATATTCCCATATAGTCCAGTAGTCCATAATAGTAGTGGTTTTTCTGTAGGATTGGCAATGTCAGAAGTTGTTCACTTGAGCCTTTTACGACTCAGCATATTAATATGGCTTTACTTTTTATACTTTGTTTTTATACTTTTCTGTTGGATGGCTAAGACTCAGCCACATGGTTGACACTGACAAAGTATCTACAAACTGCAGTATATGGTTTCAGGACAAATCCTGAGGGGATTTGATTGACCTTGTCAGATACAAGTTACCTTGGTCTTTTCTGGGGATTGAGCTCAGGCCCTTGCACTTGCCAGGGAAGTGCTTATTCCACTGAGCTATCCCCCCACCCCACCCCCCGCCCTTTATTTTGGTCTTAACCATCTAGAGAAGGCTATTGAGACTGGGTGTGGAGGCATATGCCTGTAATCCTAGCACTTGAGAGGCTATAAACAGGAGAATCACTAGGAGTCTGAGCTAGCAGTGAGACCTTGAACACCCTGTAGACCTTCCTGTAAAAATACAAAAAAAAAAAAAAAAAAATCTAGCTGGAGAGGGTCAAGCACAGGTGCATGGTGGTATATATTTTAAAGGTAGTTTTGGATAATCAGTAAGAAGACTTCAAAGCTAGACTGTGTGGCTTTAAATCTGATATCCAATACCTACTGAATTTATGATTTCGTGCAAGTCATTTTTCATTCTAAAATCTTTCTTTCACATTGCTAAAATGGCCTAATTAACAATATCTACTAACAACTTTGTAGTAGTCAGAATATAAATTTTTTTTTACTTTATTATAAATAATGGTGAGCAGTGGCCAATAGTTTTATATTCCTTTAAAAACAATGTCTACTAAATAGGACATTATAAAAATTAAAGAATCTGCATATATAAAGGATATAGTAAATTTAAAAAATAAAGGATATAGTAAGTACTTATAAATATTAGCAAATTTTTAAAACTTTGAAGGCTATGCAGGGTGCACAGGATTTGGAAGTAAAGGGGGACACATTCACCCAGGTGGGAGGAGCAGCACAAATACAGGAAAGAAATCCTAAGAGTGCCCCGAGGCAACAGCACTGGCACCTTTGGTACATCCCTGTGCAGGGTGCAGGACAAGGCTGAATCAGATTGGAACCAGATCAAACAGGACTTTGAGTTTCAGTCTAGAAATTCTGAATTGTATTTTGCGAGAAGTGGAGAATGGAAATGTTCAGAGAGTCAGCTCCCTGGGCTTTTGTTAACTATATGGGGTAAATGAAAAATAAGGTAGATGTTTTGATTTTTAAAAAAATAGATTACAGTAAAAGACCCTTTGCCATGAATCCTCAGAATACTCCCCCTTGCTTAGAACACACTTATTCCATTGCTCTTGGGACTTTCTGAAGTAAGTGTTAAAGACTTTTTACTTAGTGTCTTTAGTTGTGATCCTGTGGCTGCCTTGACACCTGATGTGATTCAAAACATTTATCCTTCATGGCCATTTTGACTTCAGAGGAGAGCCAGAAGCCATACATCAGCAGGTGTGGGGAATAAGGCGGGTGAGTGCATACCACCAGATTTGTAGGAGCCAGCTTTTCCTTAGGAGGATGCCTGGCAGTGGTGTTCATCGTATTTGACACCACACCTCATTGCGATACTCATGAAAGCGGGTTTCCAGAACCGCTTCAAAAAACAGTAAAATAATGAAAAGAATCACGTATGTTCAAAGTCAAGAGGAAATATTTTGGGGGGATTCATAGTAATATATCTTTTACTATAATAATTTTTTAAGATTTAAATGTTGTATTTATTTCAAGCAATTTTTTTTTTTTTTTTTTTTTTTTTTTTTTTTTTTGGCAGTACTGGGGATTGAACTCAGGACCTTGCACTTGGTGGCAGGCATTTATGCCACTGAGCTGTCTCCATGGTCGCAGGCAACTTTTTTCATACCCAAATCCAGAGCACCACAAAACTTGTAGCAGGTATGTCTGTAGTCACCAGAAATACATATAACACAATATGTGCAAATAAGACAATTAATCTGGAGAAGCAAAAATCTGAGTACATGAATTTCTAGACTGAAGAAGTTGTTTCCCTTTCAACATTATCTAAAACTCTGCAACACAGAAGAAGAGTTTGGGGCCAAAATGAACCTACGTATTACTAGGCTGTTTTCAGGATTAGAATCTGTGACATTGAATTATTTGGGAACTTTAATTTCAGGGTAATCTCCCAGGACTGCATCCCACCAGAGAAAAATTCACATGTAATTAAGTTGCTTTTTTGAAAAGGATTTCTGTGGAGCTATTTCTTCTCATGAGAAAACATGAGATGCTCTTCCCCCACAGAGCTGGTTGTGATGCTTTATCAGGAAGCCAGATTCCTTCCTTAACTGCACTTTTGCTTAGTTTAATACCCAGGTCCAAGGAGAATTCAGCCAGCATTAATAATGTCACAAAAATACATTATTTTGTCTGCGTGTTATAGACATGAACACACGCATGAGCACCCGCACCAGGTACACACACACACACACACACACACACACACACACACATGAAATTTGTACTTTTGTTAAGTCTTAGAAAGGAAAGAAAATAAGAGTAAACTAAGAGGAGATCTGGGATGAACAGCCCATCCCTCTAAGTCCTCTATCTTCTCTGATTCCGTCCTGCCAAGAGAATACCCGACCTTTCTCTAGAAAAGTTCTGTTGCCCCTATGTTCTATGGTGCAAATAATAACACCCTTCATTTGTAATTGTATATTTTACATAACAATGAAACCAGCACCACCAATCTTAACTGAACACTAGCTAAAGTCTGACTTCTTTTCTCCCATAGGCACTGAATTCTTTTTAGCCACAATAGAAAGACTGTTACATCCTTACTTTCTTTTGCTTTCCACATTCCATATTTTATTCATATGACATTAATGCTATTTATCATAAAAATCCATGTCAGTTCTTATTATATATAAGGATAATTTTCATTTGCAGGCAAAGTGGCAGAATTCACAAAATGGTTTTTTTTTTAAATGCAACGATATCTCTCTCCTTGTCTAAAAATGCTGTCGCCACAATCTTCTGCATTTCTAAACTTCAACTCATTTTTCTTAAAAGCATTTGTTATTGCTTATGATCTTGTTACCTATTCTCCTACCCCTACTCTATATTCCCCTCATTAAGCTGTTATAGTCCCATTTTATTCTCAACCATCAAAGGCATTTAGATTCCCAAACTTTCCTTCTCTTTCTACGCTTCTTCATGAAATTACTCTTTTCTTATTGTGGGCTGATTCGTCATATTACTCATTCAATTTGCTCTCTTTTACTGATGGCTTTCAATCCCAACTACATGCAAAAGACATTTGTGTTATTTTGTTCCTTCAAAGAGCCTTGAACGGTATTTCTCCCCCATGATGCATCTATTCCTATTTACAATTCTCACTGGATGCATCTTCTGCTACCACAGCTAGCTATGTTTTAGGTCAAAATTAGTTTTGTTTGTGGAATTAAATAGATGCTGGACAGCCAGTAGACAGAGAGATGCTCAATTAATGCAGCACAAGGGACCAGAGGACTGGCTACTTTCAGCGAACAGCTACAGGTCTGTAACACAAGTGTGAGCAGATGCATGAATATCTTTCTTCCTCTGACTGCTGTGATTCAAATAGGGCTGATTAGGATGGTGCCATCCAGGACCCCAGCTGAAATGAATGACTTCCTCACTCCCTATTGATTATGCAAAAGGTATGCCACTGGGGTTTTATGCTTTGCAGCACCAATCACAGACAGAACACCAACTTATTCCATCAATCTATACCACTCTTCCCAACAAATCAATGAAACAATACCTCTGTGACATCTTCACAGAAAAAGCCTATTGTTCGAAGATCGCTCAACAGTGTCATTCGGAGGCAAGATCATTCCCATTACTAAAGAGATCTGTGCATTTCTTTGTTATTCTAAAAATAGCCCCCCACCAAAGTTATTCCATAACTTGTGCACAAATCAAGGGCATAGTTGGTAAAAATGACAAAAGCTTGTCCTGTTCAAAGTTGGAGCTGAACTCAATTGCTGCCTACTTTTCTCACAGTGCTGGGAACTAAAGAGATTGGTTCAGTATCCTCCTGGGGGTGAGAGTATTAATGAGAAGCACTACCTTGAAAACTAATGTCTGGGAATTGCTGCTAGTTCCTGTAGGCCAGAAAATCCCAGGACACCAGTCTGGCCATTCCAGACAGGGACTGCCAAAAACATCTCTAAAATTCACCCAGAAAATTCACCCAGAACATGGAGATGTTTACCCACCTTTTGACTACTGACCAAGACCTCGCTCCCGCCACTGGAGTAATGACCATGGGAGTGGACAGAGTGCCTATCAGCCTGAGCTTACAGCCCAATTACCTGAGTTCAAAACCCCATTCTGCCGATTCCCAAAAATGAGACTTAGACAAGGCATCTTACCTAAAGGAATGTCATTATTGTTTCATTCCATAAGGTGTTGACAATAAAAATGATAGCACACCCTTCCATGGCAGATTTATGTGAATTGTAATGAAATAATATATACCCAGTAGTCAGTGTGGTTCGTGGCACTCTCATGGTCAAAATCCTTGTTACCCAAACTGGGGTTTAGGGTTTCGTGAGATCCCAACACTGGAAGTTCCTTAAAACCCAGAATATTAGGCCCTAACTAACATGAGTCTGATCAGAATTTGTGTTTTAACAAGATCTCCTAGGTGGTTCAGATGCACAGTACTACTTTAGACACATTGCTATAAATAACTTTTCATTATCATTCGAATAAGCATCGTTGACCACAAGAATTGTCTCCATACATTTCAACAACACAAAGATGAATTTTTAGGATGAATATCTTATCTGTATGTAAGATGAATTAGAACATGCATATCTCATCTGGGTGCCACACGAAGCTGAGTGACATCCACTCACAAACTGGAATATGAGCTGCTTTAGCAGTGTCACCAATACCTTACAATGGTTGTTTACAGAGAAAAAGGGTGCACTATG
This sequence comes from Octodon degus, assembly GCF_000260255.1. Classification (NCBI taxonomy): domain Eukaryota; kingdom Metazoa; phylum Chordata; class Mammalia; order Rodentia; family Octodontidae; genus Octodon; species Octodon degus. The sequence goes on from NW_004524597.1 coordinate 5,411,160, forward strand.
CAAATTGTACCAATACTTAATACTGTTCATCTTTCTTCAGTACAACTTCAAAGCTTAGAAGCTGTCAGGAAAATAAAAGCATGTAGAAGACAAACCAGAAAGAACACCTGAAGATTAAGCTCTCCCAGTATTTCCTAACAATGTTTTTACTAGCTCAGGAGCAATACATTGGGAATTTTGCAATTTCCTCATACTCCAATAAATATGTTCCATTTTATTTTATTTTAATGTATTAGGTACAGAGTCTCACTGTGCAGCTCAGACTTGTAGTGATGCTACTGTTTTCAGCCTCCCCAGTGCTGGGATTACATGTGTGTGGCACCACACCTGCTCTCCATGGCCAGCTCAGCGCGCCCGTGGATGAGGCTGGCACGGCCTGTAGTGTCGGGGATTGAACTGGTTCCTGAATATTCTCAATTTTAGACAACTAGAGTTTCTCCACATAAATATTCTCAGGTAGCCAAATAGTAAGGGATGGGGAAAGGTTTGGCCAATGGTTATATATGTATATGTCTCTGATGGACACATATACTCCGAGACAGCGATCTGCGAGATCGTCAATTCCTATTTTTCTATTAAAAATTTGGTCACATCAATTGTTCATGAATGTTCAACTGCGTCTAAAGTGTTCCCCACATTAGTAATTGTGAGGGTGATGCTAGAGGCCTCCATACTGCTAGGACTGGCGTGGTATTTGTCACTGCAGCCCTAATACCTACCACCATACCTGACATTCAGCAGGTCCTCGAAACACATCCATTGGCCAGTTAAGTGAAAAACATATTCTCATGTACCAGTTATAATATAGGGCTGTTAGCATGTTTGTTTTTACTGAAAATACAACCAGCATAATTTCAAGCTTGAACAGATGGATGAGATAGAGCAAGTAACACCACGACTATTTTGGGTGGCATTCGTTGGCCACTTCAAACACTGATTAGTCACTTTGTTCCCCTAACCCTCTCTTTTAATCTGGTAGCAGTAAATTCACTGAGTTCGTCTGTAGAGGTACAATCCACAGAGAAATATGTTGCTTTGTGCCTGACATAAGTAATGATCAAATGGCTGTCAATGGGGGCAGGACAGATAGCTCAGAGGAGTAAGTGCTTGCTTGGCAAGCACAAGGTCCTGAGTTTGATCCCTGTTACCTCTCCACAAAACAAACAAACAAACAAACAAACAAACAAACAAACGGTTACCAATGTCCTTGCGTATGGTACTTGTGCTTTGGCTTTTCTGTGGACTTTGCCACTGTTACCATTCTAAAATGTGCATAACTCTGTTCATATTTGAGTTTGAGGATATTTGTCTATACTTTATTGATTCATTTAAACATATTCTTCAGGTCATCTCTGCACCAGCCTGATCATCAGCTACTGAGCAAACGGTGCCCTGCACAGGAAGCTGTGGTGGTCATTCTCACAGACCTCTGACTTTACCGCTGGGGACAGAGACCTCAACAGTCACATTCCTCCGATTACTCTTTCTTGGATGATGGTCTCCTGGATGGGAGGCATCCGATGTATCTGTCACCCAGTGCGTAAAGTCCCAGAGGAAGTCCTTGTCACTCAGGGGCCTGGTGCCCAAGGGGGTGGCCATATTTTCTTTTTGGGCAGCCCTGGATGTTTCTCAGGAGGTAAACAAGAGGACCATAATGGAAATTCCTCATAGCACAATAATCACCTGCTCAGAATCCATGTAGGAGAACTACAGAGAAGTCAGGCATGTGATAATGTGAGTAAAAGTAGCACATATTAAGGAGTGACGACCTGTGCCCCAAAACTCTCAAAAAATAAGCTCACTAGTTACCAGCTGTGGTATTGACCAGCAGAACTACAATGCCTACTAGAAGACAACTGCATTGTAAGTCCAGTAAATGCATCGTGTCTCATCCTTATGACAACTTGCAAGATGGGCACTAAGATCTTCAATACATTAAGAAGGAAAAGGAGACTCGCCCACTTTAAGAAACTCATCCAGGGTAACCAGTAGTAGGAGCCTGTGTTGGCTTCACACAAAGGTTGTAATTTTAAAAGTTTTCACACATGTGAGTAAGATTTCTGAACTTTTCCCAAGTTATTGGCAGCGCATTTGCCACTGACTGGGAACACGTCTTTATGATGTGTGTTGGATACAAGGAGTCCTGGCAGTTGGAACCTTTCGAAGAAGACAAGAAACCAATGCTGGAGATTAAAAGTGGGTGTCCTAACTTTGATGTCAGTGGGGCCCTCCTGCAGAGCCTCAAGAGCTCCCTTGAATTATTCCAAGCATTGCTTTGAAGCATATTTCAGCATATCTTCTGGAAAGAAGACCATTATGAGCATTTATTATCAGTGCCAAAGTGGAGCGTAATTAATATTTTCATGCAAAGTATTCACCTGACTTCATGTTTACTACAAAAATATTAGCTTGGCTTGAAATAAATGGTGCTTCACCGACTGTGTTATCCTACTTTTGGACAAGAAGCTTCAATTTATTTAATTATGTGACTGGTGATTTGCTATTGAGGTCCTCTTTACGTGGTATATTGTGTTAATGGGCCATCCGTGCAAACAACATGCTTCCTGGTAGGAACCAGTGACCCCAGGGAAGCAACAGCATCTACCAAAAGCATCGTAGGAAAAAGGAATCTACCTAGAATTAGTCTCCTTTGATGTTGCTAACAGATCCTGTCTTCCCTTCTTGGCCATGAAGACTGCAGGAAATGCAAAGATTGATGATCTAGTACTTGGGGACAGGAAAAGCAAGGAAGAGATCCAAGCCAAGGTGATGGTCATTCATATCCCAAAAAGAGCTCTGCTTGTCCTTTACCAGAAGGAAAAGCAGAGCTCTTAGGCACTTCAGGATGCATAAGGCAAAAGACTAGTCTCATCTTTCATTTCACAGAGCCATCATCAATCCCCTGAGAGGTATTTTGGGGATAAAAATCTTTAGCTGGATATAGAGATGTGCAATTTCTGGGTGCTTGGCTCCCATAAACTCTGAAATACTCTGTCAGTATGAAGTCTGTACTTAACTGTATGAAATGAATGGTCCCTGTCCCATTTGCTTGGCTCACAGACTGTGCAAGTTCATGCTCTAGGAAGAGTCTTAGACTTTTCACTCAGTGGTTCTCATATTTCTAATCAAGTCCCTTTGTCATGGTAGTTGGCCCAGAATTTATTCCCTACTTTGCTTAAGATATTTAGTACAGCTTGAGCATACCTTATTCGAAATGTCTAGGACCAAAAGTGTTTTACATTTTGTTTTGCTTTTGGATCTTAGAATATTTGCATATATAACACAAGATGTCTTGGGAACAAGACCCGAGTCTAAACACGAAATTCAGTGATGTTTTATATATGTGTTATAGAGCCTGAAAAAATATGATGCAATATTTTTAGTGTATTCAAAATAACTGTGGCCCATCCCATGAGCTCAGATGCTCAATTTGCAGCCTATGGTGGCATTTTGCCATTAAAAATGCTTCTGATTTTGGAATATTTTGGATTTTACATTTCAAGATTAACAATGTTCACCCTATAGCTGGGATTTCAAACCTGCAAAATGATAGGACCTCCATCCCGAGTAGCACTGTGATGGTTTCTTTAATATTTTAACCATTATTTTTCATTTTCCTTTTGGGGGCACCCTTGTATAAATACAGAAAAAGAACGATGGAGTAACGTGAACACTTCTGATGTGTACCTTGCTATCACAGATCAAAGCTGCCTAATTTTGAATGTTTCTTTTCAGTTTTTGTTTCTGTATTTTCCACTTAGGCCCAAGGGTTTTTGATGTCAGGAAAGAGAATAATAAACATGCTAGCCATTTGGAAATGTATGTGTTTTCCTGACATTTCACAAGATGCAGTTACCAAACCTTTAATGAAAAAAAAAATGCATTCTCCATACCACCACAGACAACGTGAACAGAGCCCCAGTACCTCTAAGGCAGTTCAGCATGAATGCCACTTAGCTCAACACCAATGACTCATCAGGAAAACTCATTTCCCTTTCTACCAAAGCCTCCAAGGTGAAAGGCAATCTGCACCGTGATTGTACTGCTCCTCTGCTGTACAAGGTGGCAAGAAAGAAACCAAGGGCCTCATCACCACTGGGAATCATGCCTGGTTTGTCCTGACTCCAGAAAAACACCAGAACCTATTAAAAGCTACGAGCTACTCTTGTGCTTCTCCTTAAGGCATATGAGGGGAGATGATGGCATTCAGTGAATGGAAGCAGAAGCCTCCTCTCCGTTGCATACTACCTGCTGTTCTGGGTGCCAAACCCTTCAAGGCATCATTTACACAGGCAGTATAAGTGAGGGCACTATATGTTAGGGCCTCATTAACACTGCAGCTCTTCCAAATACTGGCAGTGTACCAGCAAGTATCCTTGGTGTTTGCTTTAGGTACAGGTGTGAACTAACTGAAAATTGATTTCTGAACTACCCCCAGAGCGGTCCTGACGGCATAAAGGCAAAGAGATCTAGTGAACTGGTTAATTTCAATGCCATTAGCAAAGCTACAGAATGAAAAGAGATAAAAATTGCAAGAAGAATTATGTTTTTTGGCTGCTAAGTAGATAATATGAATAATGGGGCAAAATGATTACCATCTACCATTTGGGCACCAACAACCTAGATGCTGTGTAACTTTAATTCAGTCAGTGCTCTCTAAAGAATGACATTAAAGACAAGTCACATCTCTCCCTCCACAAATCCCAGTACTGTCTACACCCCACCAAGATCAAGACAAGGCAGTGCCTTTCTGCACTACCGCCACGTACACAAAAAACCTTTGCCCTTCTCTTTACACAAGAACAACTTCAGGAACAATGTTGGTTCTCATTAGACAAGCTCAGTATGGAAACAAATTAAAAATGCCACCAGAAGTAATTCTGCCACTCACTGTCAAACCACAGAGAACCCACCAGAGATATGCAACTTCTAATTAGAAGACTAAGGAAATAGGTAGGTGCAGGCTGGGGTGTTATCACTGCCACAGTATCTCTGTGTGTCCCTATGACTCTCTGTCACTGCTACATTAATGGCACACAGAGTCACAGAGATGAATGAGGGGCGGCGGCTATGAAGTGAATGAATCTTTTCATCAACTGAGTTTCAGGGGGATTTACTTTTGTTTCTCCTGTGGGTGATGCTGAGTGATACATTGCATGTTCTATTTGAAGTTTACCCATTGCGACCCAACCAAGGAAATGGACCTCTGATTGTACAGGTCTCCACTCTAATTGAAAATCTGCTTGAGAAGAACTGAGATAACACAGAATAAATAGACAATTTCACCTTTCCTCTGCAGGGTACAATAATAGCTCAGTGTACAGATTTTCCAGTGAGACAGATAGAGGCTGGAATCCTGGCTTGGTCGCTTTGTAACAGTGTGACAATACATATCAACTACTTAATCTGCTATAATGTAGGTGAGCTGTCAATCGAGGATACTAGCCCTTTGACTAATAGGGTAAGTTAGATTGCAGCTAAGGATAGATCAAAAGAGTTAATATAGTCAAGCATCTTAGTGAACTGTTGGGCAAATAATAAATTCTTGATAAATTATTGGGTCTTGGTGTTATGCAAAGCTTATTTGTTCTGAGAACTTATAGGTTATAAAAACTGGGCAGATTGTTTATGTATCTCTTAAGAAAAGAAGATTCAAGGAGTAGAGAGGGCCCTAAAATCACAAACAGATGTCAAATTTGCTGATCAGAAAAGGAGACAAAAACTACCTTGTTAAAATTTTCCCTAAGTCTTTTAACTTTTCAATTACAACATGTCCAACTGCCTCAGACATCAAGCTTGCTGGTCTTCGTACAATCTGGGATTGTTCCCAAGAACTCATCAATACTTGTGAATTTAGAAAAGTGCAGCTTCTCCAAAGAATAAAACTAAAGGAGTACCTTGCATTTGGAACTTTCCCTTCACAGTAGAAGCAGATGACGTACTTTCTCTACACAGAAGCAGGTAATAACTTACCAGTCCAAAGAAGATACCTCTTTGTTTTGCCTGTTATCACCTTCCTAATGCCTGTCCTTTTCTGGCCCCTAGAGCCTCACTTCGTTCTTTCTCTCCATGCAATCAGGCAAGAAGGAAGATAACTTGGCCAAATAGCCTGGGTTCAGATCCAAGCAGCGTATGGAGTAACAGTGGCTTCATGGCCACAACCTTCATTTCTATGAAGAGTCAATGAAAAGTGTCCCCAAAGCATCAACATTCATGGATCCCTGAGAACACTCAGAAAATTCAGCTACTGCTCTGATCAGTACTGTAGGTTCCACCAGAACTGCTGCTAGTCTTTCTTATTTCTTAAAACAAAATAATGCAAAATCCCCACATCATTTCTATTATGTTCTCAACTCCTTGCCCTGCCATGAGTTCTAGAACAAAGCACTTCAAATCCCCTATCCTCAGCGAAGCCATTTCTCCCTCGACACACTGTAATTTTCTGAATTGCTGACTCACTGCTATGTTACTGAAAAGGGAGGATGCTGAAGTCTAAAGGCAAAATCACCTTCACACTGCAGGACAATGGCCAGAATACACAACCTCTCTGAGGTGCACTTTCTCTATCTGAAATAACACCATCCACCTCTTTGCCTTTTCCTAGCAATCAGTTGGACAATAACTTTAATGCACTTGCCCTTGCCTTTGGAACAGAGCACAGTACTCTTTTGAAGTTATCAGTTTAATATTAATACATTAAAATGTATTTAGTAAGGGTCTACAGCGTGTCATGACACAGATCACACTTGTAGTGATCCTTTATGTTTTTCAGCCTCTAGGTGCTGGGATTACAGGTGCACACCACCATGCCCAATATAATTCAGGGGCAGGGCCAGCATAGCAGGCCAGGAGATGACAAAATATAATTTATAGGTAACATCCTCCATCACCTGTATACTAGCTGTCATATCTTTGCTTTCCTGTATTTCTGTGTCAATGGCCTACTGATATGCACATGTGCTTCTAAAAGTTTGGGCTGGAGAGATAGCTTAGCAGTCTAAGCACCTGTCTGGCAAGCACAGGGACCCAGGTTCAATCCCTGGTAGTGCATGCCATGCCATGTAGCACACACCTGTAATCCCAGCACTGGGGAGGCTGACACAGGAGGATCACTACCAGTCCAAGCTGCATAGTGAGACCCTGTACCAAATAAATAAATAAAAGTTTTTTTTTTTTTTTGAAGGAAGCTAGACTAAACACCTTCCTAGTATACATACACAGCAAAAACCAAAAAACTCCAAAGAAGAAAGAGCCTCATACTTTATAGGTAGATCTGCTCTGGGAGGTTTCCTGTTCATATGTGAGCAAGAGTCCAATGCAGTCAGAACCTTCAGAAATGTCTCGTTTAGGAACTGACTGGCAAAGACACATGGACCGGTGTGTTTCCAACACCCAATTTTCTCCCACAATGAATTTTGATTACATAATTTCCCTATCTTAATGACTTCTGGCTGCACCTCCGCTCATGGGCCTTCATAGTGTCACGGCCGCCTTCCTGTCTACATCACCCGGGTGCCTGGACACCAATGTCCTCCCTTGGATGCTGCTTGGCGAAGTGATGCAAATATGACTCCTTCAATCTCTTCTCATAAATCAAACTTTCCCTTTCCCTAATCTGTTTCATTCTGCATTGCCAATTTTTCTCCAATCTGTCTCCATCTTTCTCCTACTAAAGGTACCAGAAATAAATGCTACAGACGAGGGGTGGGTGAGTTGATAGATAGGAAAGAAGGAAAAAAAAATGGGGCGAGACAGAGAGCAGAGAGGCAGCCCCAGAAGTGGTGAGAAAGGAGGATCAACTATATTCTAGGAGACTGTAGCTCGTTTTGTTGAGGCAATAGAAGAAGAGATGGCCTTTGGGAAGATGCCACCAGTGCACCCTTACAAGATATTGTCACATCTTTCCTACCCTGGTCCATATTTTACCCTCTGACTTCTCACATCAGTTCCACTCTAGGATTCATTTTATTTTCTTCTCTCACCTCCCAAAATGTAATAGCCTGTCTCTTCTAAGTTTAATCGGATTTTAATCCTTTGTGTCCATATTTCTATCCTGCTTATGGAAGGTTTGTGTAATGTCTTCTGTCCACACTCCTGTTTGCAACACCTTCCAATTTAATATTGCCTGCAAATTTCATTAGCATGCAATTTACTTTCCCTTCCAGATCATTAAAAAAAAAAAAAAAAAAAAACCACTCACCTAGACCAAGCTATTATGAATCTCTCTTCCATTCTCCCCTAACTGTAGCCAAGTGGGAACATTACCATTTATCATTATCTTTTGTTTATAATCTTTCAGCCAGGTTTCCTCTAAGCCGATTAGAACAAATCTTGATAGCGAAAGAAAATTCACATAAATAAAACCCAAACCAACATCAAGAGCTTCACTGAAGATCAAACGTATAGTGTGGTAAATGGTTAATATTTCGTTTATCTATCTCTTTCCCCTAATAATCTTCCATATGGCACTTTCAGTATTCCTTCTTTAGTGCCAATTGAGAATCAGATTTACATTCACTGGCAATTTCACAAGTACATCAAAGGGATTAAATCCCTCAATCCCAATTGTTTAAAGTATTCATAGAACCTACATCCCTTGCAATATTTTTAAACTCCAAAGTGACAGGGTACGTTTCTGCTGAAAAAGCATTTCACAAGTTGTCAAGGACTTGATTATTTACCTTCTGATACTCAGGAATCTAGCTTCCTTCAAGGCAGAAAGGGTTTCCACCCCAGCCTTGGCACTTGGTGTGGGCTAGTTAATAAAGTTCTATTTATGGACTTAATGAGGATAAAACAGCTATTTCCTTAGCTAGGTGCCAGACACAAAGATTGATAAGCAGACTAATCCTAATATAATTCCCTTAATAATGGCTAAAAACCACTCAAGTGCCTTAATACATCAAGATGTAAATGTTTTATAATACCTATAAACACTCCCAGAACCTAATAGAGTTAATTCCACTAAGATTGAAACAAGTGAGAGCCGGTGTAAAAAAATCAATCTGGCTTCAACGCTGATGATTTATCACCCCTCCCCCCAGGATCAATTAATTTTGCTCTCAGAAAATGTCTAATGAAGTTTCGGGCCAAAGAAATAGCTAACAGAACACTAACCTTGATTCAAATTCAGATGAACAGTCAGACATATTTCAACCTTCATGATGGTAAAAATTTTTTAAAAAATTTCACTAAATTACAGTCACCAGTAATTTAAAATTTAATATCAAGAATAGTTATCAACCATTAACCCCTCCTTAGAAAACACCTGCATTCCAATTTCCTTTCTTTTCGTATGGCTCAAAGAATTCCCCCCTACTTTGCTCTGAGTTCTATGCATTATTTCTTTGTGTTTCAAATTGTTGGTAAAGAACTATGAGGAAAAATAGAGCATGGTGTAACCCTGCTACATCCTCATAAAAACCAGACACACACAGGTAAGGACTGGAAGATCTCACTTAAATGTAGGCACTAGGATGCAGGTTGATCTCATAGAAGCTGGTTACCTGGGGCAGAGAGAGGGAGACAGGGGAGAGGGAGAAAGGTTGATGGGTACTAAGTTATAGTTAGGTGGCAGTAAGATGTGCTATTGTGTAGCAGAATGACTACAGGTAGCAATACTGCACTGTGCATTTCAAGAAGCTAGGAGGATTTTAAATATGTTTACTATGGTGAAATAAATGCTTGAGGAGATACATTTTACCTTATCCACCATGCAGTGTATACATGGATTTACTCATGACATGCTATTCATTCTTTATGTTTTTAAATCAGCTAAAAGTAACTTGAAAAAGAGTAAAACAAAGTCTTATTACCCAAGCTAGTAAGAACAAGTTCCCGAGAGAATGTTATCATGCTTAAAGATAATATTACTACTTTTCCTCTTTGGGGCTCCATTTAGAAACACTGAAACTCACGAGCAGTTTCTTATAATAAGAAATGACACTGATTTCTACACGATGTAATTAAGGGAAGCTCTTGTCAGGTTGGACCTTTACTTTTTGCTGAGCCCCATAATTTTGCTAGTTTGGAAGGGAGAACAAGATTGAAGGAACCTAGGGAGTCATTTTTAACAGGAAGGACTTTAAGGGACACATTCACTCCCTGGCATGGTGGCAGGAAACTGCCTACAAGGAATCCTTGCTCGAAAGGGGACACAGCCAGAGGGATGGTGTGGTCACAAAGAACATGCCTGTAAATTTACTGCTCCTCTTTATGGCCTTCCATAAAGTCTCCTCATGCAAAATGGCAAAGAGATGCCCCATTTATACAGCATAAAAATTAAGTGACTAATGGGCTATGTCCAATGAACTCCTACCCACTTACTGACTAAGAGAACTTCAAATTTTAATTCGTTCAGCTCAAGGAATCAGCAGAACATCATCTCCTACCCAATGATGACTTGAAATTAAATTTCTGGCCAAGTAAAAGTGAAGCATGAAAGACAGATTAGATGATAGGACCTATATTTCTTCAAGGGCTTTGCAGCTGCACAGTTAACCTAATCCAGGCAAGTCACATATTGGTTAAATAATCCCAGTCTCAGTCTAGATTGTGTACATCCCTGTCATGGGTCTCAAATGACCACCGCCCCTCTCTATACCCCACATTAAATGACATGGGATGAGAGATGTCATATACGATATTTAGAATCCAGTGGGATTCTATGGATTTCTGATCACTGGTTTTCAATGACACTATATATACGGTATTACAAACTTGGATTATTTTCTGACTCTACAGAAGTTATTACATGTAATATAATCTTGCTGGGATGGGGTTATCTGCTTTACAAAGTAATCATCCAGGCCCTGTTAACAGTAGAGCACATTCAACTAGAGAAGTCCTTTTCCTAGTCCTGCTAAAAAAAAATAAAATAAAAATAAAAAGCGATGAATTTGGGAAAAAATTAAATTAAAAGGAAATTTTAAAAAATGTATTTCCTTTTGTCAGTGTGTCCATCCCTCCTTGCCCTCTTTCCTAGTGAATATTAGGCTTTAATCGCTTCATTAAAGCTTCCCACTCAACCCCCCCTAAAAAAGAAAGATAGCTTTAAGTTAAATTCATTTAACTGATGGTTATAAGCATCTGTCAAGTATTAAAGACTTTGAAGAGCAGAATAAAAAGCATGAAGTAAGACAAACATACTCTACTTCTCTTCAGGTTTTATTCCTATAAGAAACAGAGATAAGCCAAAAGAGTGATACCTACATACCAAATCAGCGCGCTGGATGAATTTGAATCCAACATTAAGAATGGACACTCCCTCACCCAATCCATATCTATTGGCCAATGAGCACATGTCCCCCAGTGGGAGGACCTAACAGCTCATTCTGTGCTGCACCACACCTTGGACCTGTTTAACTGAAAAGATTCTAATCACGCCTCTGAAGTCTGTTACATCTTCACTTCCTACCATGTGGGTTTAGCTCTTCCTCCCTGTGTTTTAGTTCACCACACATAAAAGTTACTCATCAAGTAAGAGGTGATTTGTTGTGTTTATTAATTTTTGCTGAAATAATATCGGTGCCTCTTGAAGGAGCACATCGTAATAGTTTGACACATATGATGGGTAATGATGACATCAGGATAACTAGTACTGCCACTGCTTGAAAGTTGAATCATTTTCTAAGTTAATAATTCCATATTCTTCTGCTTACTATGAAATATACTACAGATTTTTATAACACTTGGTTACCCTACTGTGCTACGGAAAACCAAGCTAATTCCTTCTTTCCAACTGAATGTTAGTGTCTGTTGGTACCCTTGGTGCCCTACCTTCCTGCCTTGTCTTCTTTCTGCCCTTTACAGTTTATGGTGACCGCTATTCCCTTCAGTGAGATGTATGTTTTGAATTTTTGTCCACAAACAAATAAGACTATGCAATGTTTGTCTTTTCTGTGTGCTTTATTTCATGCCCTCTTGGTTAAACACTTTGGTGGATTCCATATACTACCGATTTTGAATAATGCTACAATAAACATGGGAGTGCATGTAGAAGTGATGTTTTAAAGAAAATATATATTTTTTATTTTTTAAGAAAGCACAATTTTAAAAGGCCTTCATAACTACTCTCTCCAATAATGAGATAAAATCTTCTATCTGTAAATTTAAAAATATTGTAAAGCAATTACAAAAATCTGTACTATCTACATTTGATGTTAATTAAGCCAATTGGATATACAGAAACCCATTCTGGCTTACATCAAAAACACATCAGGGGCCGGCCAGATAGTTCAGCGATTGAAGCGCCTGCTTAGACAGATGCAAAGGCTGGGGGTTCAATCCCAGCCTGCCTTGATGGCCCCTCCCCCAGGACAATCTGAGGCAGTGAATGAGACTGGGCGAGGTGGTGCCCACCTGTAATCCCAGGACTGGGAGGCCTAAAAGCCCAGAAGGCTCACTACGAGTCTGATCTGTGTAGTGAGACCCTGTAGACCCTGTGCTAAATACATAAAAATAACCCAAAAAACCAGAAGTGGGAGGGTAAAGATTATTTAGTAAAATATGCTGGTGAAATGGTTTAAAATAAAGGTGGAGACTAACATTTTCTTCTCAATTAGCTTTCTAATATTCACTGAAAGGAATAAAAAATACTTTCTGTTTATTGCTGATAAATATTGCTAATATTTGCAGCTAATATAATATGCTAATCATAGCTCTTTAATAATCTGGAAAGCAATTTTTAAAAAAGTTTGTACAGTCTTCCCATATAGCACAATGCTGGATCCCCATGGAAATAACTGTGGACTGTAGAGTTGTAGGTACCAGATTTAGGTCCCAAATCTAACACATGAAACACAGATAAGTGCATCACTTAACTTGTTCTTGTGTTAATGTCTTTATGTAAAAGGTGGAAACAAAGGTTTTAAATAAACCCTACCCCGTAGGGCAGTGGTGAGAGTCAAATGAAGTAAAGCAATTACAAAGTTCCAGTGCTCGAAGCACCTCAGAAATACCTGCAGTTGGCACTTCAACAAATGTGTGCAGGTGCATGTTGCCCAAAGATGCCCACTCTGCACCCCTCGGAGCCTGTCTACAACAATCCTTTGGATGCAGATACATAGAAGAGCCAAATGTACCATGAATGTTTAAATTTTAAAAATAATTACTGCTATAAAAGGCACATTAATATTACTTACCATCAAGACCCCGAAGAAGTGTGGATATTCTTAAATGAAAAGAAGTATTTTCAGGGGGTTTAATGACATAAACCTTTTCTACACTTAAACATTCAACACACTTCTCAAAAGCTCCTCATATGTAAGAACACTAAGGTGGCTTTACACTGGAAGGAGAAGGGCCAGAGATAGTTCAAACCCTCTAGACCATGGCTTGTGCTGTGCACAGTGTGGAGGCAGCTTGGAATAGCTCGCGAGTATTCTCCAAACCACAGGGAGTGATGTCCAACTATAGCATTCACAGAGTGATGTTTCTGAGTCTGTCTGTCTGGGAGAAACACTTTCTCCTCCCCATTCCTGACTTTCTTGTCACTCACAGATCAACTTAACTGTCATCTTCGGTAAAAGACTTTCTCTGGCACCCTATCTAGGTAGGATAAATTGTACTGCATTGCACATTCCTCTGTAGCACTTAGTTTTTAAAACTTGATGAGTGTCCCAGTGTAATGAAACATTTGGAGAGCAGTCCACCTGCATATGAAGTTGTAAGAAATAACAGAGATATTGTGGGTATTTAAGCCACACAGTATCTGGGTGCTACAAAATTGTCTGATCAGAACAGGCCACACACAGCTGCTTCCCATCAACAACCAGGATCTTCACATCCATACCCAATGCCCGCTCACTTGCTCCACCTTTAATCCTTGGCCATGACTAGTCTCTATTTCTAGTACTTCTGCTATCTCTGGAGTTTTATATATATTTCATCAGAGGACATGTGACTCTTTGAGACCAGACTTTTTTCTTTCTACCCAGACTAATTCTCTGGAAATTCATCCAGGCTGTTGTACATGTCAACAGTTCATTATTCTTTCATGTCTAACCCTTTACTTTTGAAAAACAATTTCTGGCTATTATGAATAGAGTTGTTACAAACATTAATGAACAAGTTTTGTGAGAACATAAACTTTTATTCATTCCTCTGGAAGAAATACCCAAGAAGACAATAACTAAGTTATATAACAGTTGTATGTTTAGTTTTTATTTATTTTTGTATTTTAAGGAAGGGTCTACAGGGTGTTCAGGGTCTCACTACTAGATCAGACTCATAGTGATCCACCTACTTACAGCCTCCCAAGAGCTGGGATTACAGGTGTGAGTCACCACGCCCAATCGAACTTCTGGAACCTGTACCTGCTTGCAGATGCTTTAGTCTGCTGAGCTATTTAGCTAGCCCTATGTTTAGTTTTTAAAGAATCTGCTGAACTACTTACCCAAGTAGCTAAGAGACTGCACTGTTTGATATTCTCTTCTATAATGGACAGGGAATCCTAACTCTCCACATCTTTGCCAGGGCTGATGTTGCCATTATTTTTTATTTTAACCATTCTTGTAGGTGTGTACTGATATCATGCTGCAATTTTAATTTCATTCCTCTAATGTTTAACATGTGAAGTATCTTTTCATGTGCTTACACTCTACCTATATTTCCTCTTCAGTGACATTTTCCTTCATGCATTTTTCTCATTTTCTAATTGGGTTGTAATTGTTGTTGTTGTTGAGTTTTGAAAGTTCTTCATCTACTCTGGTATGCTGGGCCATTGTCGAGCACATGGCTTGCAAAAGTTTTCTCCACATCTATAGCCTCTTCTTTTCATCCTCTTAGCAGGGTGTTTGGCAGAGAAAAACTTGTTTTTATATTTTAAAAATATATGGAGTCCAATTTACTATTTTCTTTCTTTTATGAATTACATTTGATGTGAGTTCTGAGAACACTACCTCTAAACCACAAAGATTTGTCCATCTTTTTTATTTCCTGAAAGTTTCACAGTTTTATGTTTTACATTCTAGTTAACGATCCATTCTGAGTCCACTTTTGTATAAGACATAAAATGTAGGTCAAGACTGCCCAATTGGATTTTCAGTTGTTCCAGGGCCATATGTTGAAAGGTTGCCTTTCCTCTATTGAATTGCTTTTTCACCTTTGTCAAAAATCAGCTGGGCATATATATGGAGATCTATTTCTGGGTTCTGCATTGTGTTTTAATGACCTGTGTCCTGTCTGTCTGCTATACCACTCTGGGGGAGTGTAGCTATATAAACCTTGTATTCAAGTGAATTTATTTCTCCTATCATACACTTTTAAAATTGGCAATTTTAATTTCATCACCTATAAAAATGATGTTATCTAGATCTCGAAAAATATCGCTAGGATTTTTACAAGAATGGCATTAAACCTTTTTATCAATCTGAGGAGAACTGACGTCTGTTATGCATAAACATGATGTATAAAGTTTCCCATAGAATATTTTAAAGGTGTTTATACAGTTTTGTATCTTTCTGTCTAGAAGTTGTGTTTTGTTAAACGCTTGCCTAATTATTTGAGTCAATGTAAATAACAGTATATTTTAATTTTTGGTACCTATATATCAAGTGTAGGAACAACTGTAGGCATGTTGGTCAAGTTGAATCCTCTATTGTTACTTTTCTAATAGCTTTTGTCAATCACAATAGTTATTTATCAATCACTTCTCATATCAATGTAAGTGTATGATCAACTGATTTTCCCCTTTAGTCTGCTAATAGGGTAGGTTATATAGGATTAATTGTGAATTTTGAGCCAATATTGCATCCCTGGAATATATTCATAGAGTTTGTAAAATTTTTCATACATTGCCGAATTTTAGTTGCTAATCTTTGTGTATATGTGTGTTTGTGTGTGTATGTGTGAATAGTGTGTGTGTGTGTCTGTCTGTGTGTGTGTGTGTGTGTGTGATAACAAACAGTATCAGTTTAAAGCTTATTTTCCTTTCTTAACCTTTTTGTACTTTGTTTGTCTGACCTTATTGTCACAGTAAAACTACCTCTATAAAAATAATTGGAAATTGTTCCCTTCTCTTCTAGAGAAAGGTTGTATAGCATTCATATAAACAGTCCTTAGATATCCAGTAGAATTCTCGATGAAACTTTCTGAGTCTAGAGATTTATGTTTTAGGAATATTTAGTTTAGAAAGTCAATGTCCTTATTATGTGTTGGTTCATTCAAATGACTTATTTCATGTGGCATGAAATATGGCAGCTTTTATTTTTACAAGAAAGAGGTTCACTGTGTCTAAGCTGTCAAATGCATATCTTGTTGTCTAATTATCCCCTTGATATCTGCAGGATCTACAATAATATCCAGTATTCACTTTGAAAATTGGTGGGGCCAGGGAGATGGCTCAGTGGATTAAGTGCTTCCCTGGCAAGCGCAAGGGCCTGAGTTTAATCCCTGGTTCTGAAAAAAAAAAAAAAAAGAAAGAAAGAAAGAAAAAAGAAAAGCAAATTGGTCACTTATATCTTCTTCTTTTACCAGTTATGTTAGTTTGTGAATTTTAATTCATATTGATAAAGAAAGAACAGACTTTCTTTTTATCTAATATTTTACAACTTTCAAACATACTCATTTCAACTTTTATAATTTCTTTTCTTGTTTGTTTTGAGTCAATTTTGTTATTCTTTTTATAAACTGTAAGGTAGGCATTTAGGCTAGCTATTTGATGTTTTTCCTTTTTTCTAATATAGTAGGTTATTGCTATAAATGTCCTCAGCACTATCTGAGCTGTGTCCTACAAATTTCGATGCTGCATTTTCACTGAGTTCAATGTACTTACTTGTTTCCCTTGTGGATTCCTTTTTAATATTTGAATTAAAAAAATCTGGCTCTTACTTTCCATGTGTTACCAATTTCTAGTTTGGTACCATTATGGTCAGAGAATATATTATGTATGATCTCAGTTATACTAAATTTCTTGAAGTTTGCTTTATGGCTCAGGAGATGGTCTATTTTGCTGTATGTTCCATGGAAATGAAAAAATAGGTATTATTCCGTTGTGTGGGGCGTGTTCTATGATGTCCATTTAAGAGCATAGGAGTTGTGCTCTTTAACATCACTGCTAGTTTTCTGTCTAGACATGTGGAAGTCTATTATTATTAATTAATAATAGTCTGACACTTGGTTTCCAACTATGATTGTGGATCATGTTCTGAGGTACAATCAAAAGATACAGTTGCTGTGCCGGCCCCAGCCCCAGGGTGCACTGAGAGGGCAACAGACACTGGGTGTGGTGGCATGTACCTGTAATCCCAGCACTTGGGAAGCTGAAAACAGGAGGATCACTGAGTCCGATCTACGTAGTATGACCCTATAGTTCCTGTAGACTCTGTACCAAATGCATTTTAAAAGGTACAGTTAATCATTCATAACAAAATTATTACCATAAAGGGCATATTGCTCTTCATTCTCTTCAGAATACTCCCTCTTACTGGGAACACACTTATCCCATCATTCTTCACACTTTCTGAAGCAGCTATGGAAGTTTCTCTTTCGTGAGCATGTTTAGTTGCATTGTGTTAATGTACTGAACCAACTTAAAAAGTTCATCTTTTATGGACATTTTGACTTTGGGGAAGAGCAAAGAGTCCCACGCTAGATTGGTGAATAAGGTAGAAGAGGACAAAGTGTCATGTTTTCACGAACGTGCCTTTCTGATGAGTGACATTGTGCAGCATCAGCAGATCACCATATTGTTTTTCTTTTTCTTATCATACCTGGTGAAGACATTTATGGAAGGACCTTCATAACTGCTTCATAATGTGGCAAGAAGGATGAGATAAACATGTTTGAAGCAGGGAGGAGTACTGTGAGGGAAATTAATGGCAGTGTGTCTTTTAATATAACACATTTTCAAAATTATTATTTAAACCCAATACTCTGTGATCATACCTCATATTTCTCTATTTAGCCCTACAATGCTCTGCTTTACCTATTTTGTTATTCTGTTATTGGAAGCAGGCAGAGTTGGGATTGCTATATTTCTTGTTGCACTGACAGTTTTATCATTAAGTGCTGTCTTTGTTTTTAGTAATTGTGTTTGCTCATACACCTTCTTTATCTGATTCTAACATAACTCTTGTACTTTCTTTTGATTAGTGATGGCATGCTATATCTTTTTACACTTTTTCTTTTAACCAGCCAACATGACTGCATTTAAAAGGAATTTCTTGTCAGCTACATACTGTTGGGTCATATGCATTAATTCACTCTAATGGTCTGATATAATTGATAGGCCACTGACTGGCATTCAGCATACTTATTCCTATGTTAATGCTTAACTTTGCCATTTTGTTATTTTTTCTCTCTTTTATTTCTCCATGTATCTTTTCTGCCTTTCTTTGGATTATTTGAATATTTTAAAAATCAAATTTGAATTTACTGATGTTTAGAATGAATCTCATTTCATAGATTTTTTAAACTCTTTTTTCAGCATCACATTACTCATACACAGCTTTTAATAGTCTTTTTGCATTTTTTTGTTTGTCTTTTAATTTTTCTTAAAGAGAGTACAAATTAGAATTATCCTGGCAACAACCCAGATGCCCATCAACTGAAGAATGGATGAAGAAGAAGTGGTATTTTTACACAATCAAGAATTATGCAGCTATAAAACAGGATAAATTTGTGTCTTTTGTTGGTAAACTAGAGAACATACTCAAGTGAAACAAATTAGACCCACATGTGCAAACATTGTATTGTCTCCTTAGTGTGAGAACCTGAAAGAGAAAAATGGAATCTGAAGGGTACAATAGGTACTGGGAAAAGGGAATGAACTTATTCAAAAGGAAAGACTTACTGAATTGAGCAGAAGGACAGGAGAGGGAGTGGGGGAAAGAGATTTATCTATGTATGTAAACAGGATGGTTTGGACAACTGTACTGTGCATTTCCGCTGGTCTGTAGGAAGAAGCAGTCAATGCTTTAATTTGTTTAATTTCCTTTTGTCAATTATTTGTACTTTTTCTATTCTTAATTTCTTAACAGTCTATTTGTGATATTATTTCAGCACTTTGAAAGACACGTAGTGGCTGGGGAGAGATAGCTCAGTGGTCTAAGTGCCTGTCTCAGTGACATGTGGAAGTCTTACCTCCCAATTTTGCTCCTCTACTTTCCAATTTACAACAGAACCACATTAAATATTTCTTCTACATGTATTTTGAACCTCATCTGTCCTATTATTTTTCTTATGTACAATCACAATTTTGAAAACAAAAGACAAGAAAAGTTTATTATGCTTAACCTTAAGATTTCCCCCTTTTCTATGTCCTAAGATTCCTTCTTTTCCCAAGTTCCTTCTCATTAGAAAAATTTATTTTGGCCATTTTTTAAAAAGTAGATTTGCCTGCAACTAATTCTTTTGTATTTTCCTCATCTAAGAGACTTGATTTCTCCTTTACTCTAAAGGATATTTTTGCTGAATGTAGAATTCTGAGTGGGCAAGTAACTTCTTTCAGCACTTGAAAAATACTCTTACTTCCTCCTCATGACAGTGGCTTCTGATGAGATATCAGCTTTCTTTTCAATTGATTTTCTCCTAAAAGTATGGGTGTCCCTTTTTTCTTCTTCCAAGATGATTGTTTTCTTTAGATTTCAGAAGTTTGACTACCATGTGCCTTAGTATAGACTTCTTTGAGTTACTCCTGAAGGAGGTTTACCCATCGATGTGACTCTCTGTGTTTCTGTCCAGGGATCTTACTTGTTCTTAATAGAAGGAACAGGGAAAGCTAACTGTATCAGCCTCATCTTCCCAGAAATCCACTTACAAATATGGCTCCTTATCTATCCTCATACTTGTGTACTGTATGTTTCTGCAAATGAATTATAATATCTATAAGAACAAGCACCTGGCTGGAGCCCTTCATTTCTCCCTGTATCTCAAGGCCCAGAATATAATAAATAACATACAATGACTGCTTGGTGCATATTCTTAAGGCCTGAGTTTACTATAGTAAGCCTTGAGAACTTTATTTACATTGTACATTCAATAGTGCTTCATCTCTGCCAGTTCCGACCCAGGACTTCTAGTGAAGAAACGTGTGTGTCTTCATTTTCAATCATATTCTACTTGAAATGCACAGCTAACTTGGATCCATCTCAAAGAATAATCCCAAATCATGCTCCCCGCAAGAAAACTGTGGTCTGTTCATGGTTCTAGAAGGTAAAGATTAGGGCAAGAGATGCAGGAGTCACTGTAGGTTTTCTGCTTTATTCAACCTACTCTGTAAGAGTTACCAACAAAATGAGTTCCTTTCCAAGCAGGTATAACTCTAGAGACACATATAGAACATGGGAACATCTGAACAAACAGGAGAGAAAACTGTCACAAAAGACTGTGCTCAGCTACGGAGAAGGCAGCTGGAACAACACACCCTGCCCTCCACTCATGCATTTTAAAACCTTTCATGGAAGGTTTGTGTTTACCCAGTGCAAGGCCATTAATACATTCAGCCCAAGAGGGAAGCAATTTTAATATTAATAGGCTCTTTATGAGAATTTAATAACAAAGTCATAGCTTCCTTGTGTTTCAAGACACAGGGGTTAATTACTTCAAATGGGTTAGCAGAGAAAAGGTCAAATTTTAATGCTGACCTTAACGGTTCGGGATAAATATTAACAGGTAATAGCCCATTTAAATCTACCATCCTCACTGTTCTTTGCACACAAAATCCATCCAAACTGTCAGTTCCACCTATATATGTTTAAAGGATCCACGCACTTGGCTGTCCCACCTGGTAAATCTAAGTCACTTAACCGGACTCCATATACTGTGTCTTAAGCAAAGAAGAAAGCAGATCTGGTGTTTATCTATTTTTTTAAGTGTGAATTTATTTTACACTTTCTAGGACTGGAGAATAATAGTGTTCAGAGTTTTCCAAGCTTCCATCCAGAGCTTCAGAAAAGCTTAAGGTGAAAACTGAAGTCTGATATTTGCGACCCTGGGACCTAGGCTATATGTAGGACTGCTGCTACAGTGCCAGGAGAAGCACAGAGAGTTACCAGGGGCTAGTTCCTGGTATGATTCTATTAACCTTTGGTAAGGGAGGCATGCAGCCCAACCAAACTCAAGTCCATAAGGGATGGCAGAGCAGAGACACACAGGAGACCATAGATATGGACTTTATTGGGAGTAGGATAACTGGTGGTTTTAACCAATCATCAAAAAGCCCAGGTTCAATTTGCGGGCCTGGAAAAAAAAAATGATATTGTCTTGTCATGGTTTGCTTTCTGAATTAAATGGATGTGAGTGATAGTTCTTCGTTTTGCTGCCTGTGGACTCCAGGGACATTTCCTTTTCTCATCACCCTGCATTTCTCTCTGGCTTTGGTTTCTTGACCACTGCTCAGGGTGTGCTGTGCACTGCTGGTTCAGTCTCACCAAGGAGGTATCTACATGCTTTGTGGTAGCTGGCACGATCTTTTAACACTGGTGTCAACCTGGACACGGAGGCCATTCTTACTAGAATTCTCATGAGATGTTCATGAGAGGGTGGAGAAGTAGATTTCTCAGCACTAACCCTTTCTCTCTCTCTCTCTCTCTCTCTCTCTCTCTCTCTCTCTCTCTCTCCCTCCCTCCCTCCCTCCCTCTCTCCCTCTCTCCCTCTCTCCCTCTCTCCCTCTTTCCCTCTCCCTCTCTCATTTATTTAGTGGTACCAGGAATTAACCCAAGGCAAGGAATTTTCACTTTTCTGAGCTACATCCTCAAACTCCCCACCTTACCTCATTTTTTTAAAAAAAATTCAGTCAGGGCCTCCTTAGGTCTCTAAGTTGAAGCTATGCTCAAAGTTTCAATCCCCCTGCCTTCACCTCCCAGAGTGATTCCAGAGGTTCTAGGCATGCACCACCGTACCTGGTTTTATCTGCTAATTACTAAATCCCTAGCACAGTCCAGGCATTGGGCACTCAGAAGTGGATCCAACAAATGTCTTGCCTGTGTATAATTTGTAGTCTAATGCAGGATACAAACTTTATGAGCTTTGTGACATGGTAGAAGATATGAGAGTCATGAGGGAATGCCAGTAAAGCACATGAGAAAGGTAACCAGTCCAGCTTTGAACAGTCTCAGGAAGCTTCTGAAGATAAAACTGGTTTTCAGGCAGGATAGACCAGATAATGCTGCCATAAAAACATGGCCCAATAGTCTTGGCGCCTGACATAACAAACGGTCATTTCTGACGTGGGTATCTTTGGACTCTATATTTGCCATGACTGTGCTCTGACATCTTCTCAAGAGTAATAGAGATGTGGCTGCCTGATTTCTCAGCAAAGAGGCAGAAAATGAAATGTATCATGTGCTATCTCTGAAAGTTTCTACCCAGAAGGGGCAGGAAAATAGGAGGATCACTACTAGTCCGAGATCCATAGTGAGACCCTGCACAAAATACATTTTTAAAAAATGAAAAAAATAAAGTTAAGAAGGAAAAACTTCCCAGGTATGGAAAAACAGCACAGGGGAAGAATCAGAAGAGACAGACCTGCCATGGATGGCTAATGGGAGTAAGAGCTCTGTGTGAAGAGACAGCGGTAGGAGTGTTCCAAGCAGACAGAATATTCCCAGCAAGGAGAGGGGAGGAGAGGAGCAAGCAGACTGTGTAGGAGAAAGAGGGAAAGACAGGGAGGTTCTAGAGAATGTCCTGAAGTGTAGCCCATGTGACAAGGCTGACACAGAAGAGCAAGGAAGAGAATGGACAGAGTTTCTGTCACACCAGGGGACACCAAAGCCTATGTGGGTGTTCACCTTGCAATCCACACAGAGAGGCCTGGAAAACACAGATTACAGGGAGACCCAGGTCTTTAAATGGGTATTTAGAATTAATCCCTTCCCTTTTGGTAATGAGTGTGGTGAGCTATACAAAATGCAGTGACAAGTGGTACACTGGAAAGAACAACAAGGGAATTGGGGACGAGTCTACATATGCAAATGACCTAGGGCTCTTTGAGCCTACCACCCACAGCATGACTCCAAGTAACTGCTCCATTGGTGTGGTTCAGGAAGGAAGGAAGGAAGGAAGGAAGGAAGGAAGGAAGGAAGAAGAAAGACAAGAAAGACAAGAAAGACAAGACAAGACAAGACAAGACAAGACAAGACCATGACTCCAAGTAACTGCTCCATTGGTGTATTAAGGAAGGAAGGAAGGAAGGAAGGAAGGAAGGAAGGAAGGAAGGAA
>NW_004524597.1:5434469-5439076 GCF_000260255.1 Octodon degus
AAGGAAGGAAGGAAGGAAGGAAGGAAGGAAGGAAGGAAGAAGAAAGAAAGAAAGAAAGAAAGAAAGAAAGAAAGAAAGAAAGAAAGAAAGAGAAGAGAAGAGAAGACATATTTGGACTACCATCCTGTAATTCCCTTACAATCTCTGTGTGAAGGTGTTGTGCTGTGGGATGAGGGAGGTGGCATAAGGTTGGAAGTGGAAGACAGGTTCTTGTCAGAGATGACCTTATCCACATAGCTCAGGGTTCCTTTATCTTTATTTAATCTTCGAATTGTTCTTCAATGAGCATTTACTACCTGTTAGCTAGTAAGCTATGTACTGAGGAGTCAGTGATAATCCAGGGAGACCAGGTCCCTCCGTGAGTCACAAATTTAATAAATACCAAAGTAATAATTGAAAGTTCTGGTACCACAATAACAACAATAACAGCAGCAACAGGAACAAAGCTGGCACAAGCTGCCAGAGAGGAGTCGAGGTCCTGTCTGGGCAGGTATCCCCAGGGACATGAGATCTATACAGCAACCTGAGTTACTTCAGAGGTAGAAGGGATTAAGGAATAAGCACTCCAGCAGAAGGACAGCATGTGCAAAGGTGCTGGAGAAGAAGACAGTATGGTGCATTTGTGATCTGAGGTCATTTGCTGTTGACTAGAGCGATCTGAGTGGGGGGTGAGTGCAAGGGACTTCCTCCCACAGGCCACCAGAATGTCTTAAACTAAATTTTAAAACAGTGTGTTGGATTTTCAACAAAAGAACCAAGTGACCCAATGACCAGTTAAGGTCAGCTACTGTCTTAGCAACCCTGGAAGCTAGTGTCTACTCAGGGCACCTGTGCTGGGGCAAGGGCAAGCGAACTCACTGCCACAGGGATACAGCGCAGTTCTGAAATCATCTCCCCTCAGAGTAAGCAGGGAAATGGACACTCAAGGAATGACCCACAAAGGGTGGCCAGCAGAACACTGAAAAGCCAAAAACGCATTGCATTTTCTGAGAAGAGAACCTGCCACACTGTGTGGCCAGATGCACTTTGTGGGAAGTACGCATTTCAACAGAAGGCCAGAGAACAAGAGCTTGCCGGCAGTGAAATGCACCCATCCACCTCATCAAATTAATATACAGAACAGTCAACGGCGACTGAGCCAGTGTAAGTCCTTTCCCCTCTTCCTGCTTCTCTCCTCTTCTTCTTTTCCTCTTCCTTCTTTCCTCTCTCCTTCCTTTTTATCCTTCCACTCTTCTACCTCTTCCTCCTTTTTCTCCTCCTCTTTCCAACTTAGAATGAAGAGCTGGCTCACTTCAGGGCTTAGGCAAATTTAATTCTTATTAATCCTGTCATACAGGATGTGGCTGGCCGTAACTGGTGCCAGCCCTTTCCGTTCCAACTTTCTCCTTCAGCGTGGCATTTTGGGAGGAAGTGTCTCTATCACAGATGGAGTGGTGCTTTAGATGTGACGGTATCAAGATATTTACCAAACTATGGCAGGGCTCTTTGTGAGACATAATGACAAATTTACAAACAGAAAGGAAAATCTTCAAATGACAAAAACAAATGGAATGATTAACCTGCCAACAAGGAACTGAGCAGAGACTAGCGGAAATCCCAAGCTCCAATAAGGGACAGAGAAAGACAGAAATAAAGACAAAGAAGGACGGAGAGAGAAACAGAGGGAAGGAGGGAGAGGGTAACATACACAGAGAGCAATTCATTCATATTGAATTAAGCGCAAAGGAATGCCACATCAGCCACAATAGACAAATTTGGAAAAGAAAAATAAAGAGCTATGGTCCCATAACTGGAGACTAGCCTGTCTAGCCCAAACCAAGTAATTTTCTCATACTTTGTTAACTTCTCCCCAAAACAACTGAGTGCCATTATCAAAGCCTGTTTTTTAGCCTTTCATATAAAGATAGGAACATCCTTATACTTACCACTCCAGCTACATTAACAATTTCAACATAAACACTCCAGGCTAGAATTTTTCTAGGAAACCAGGTGATCAAGGACTTGCATGTGAACAGACACCTTCCCTCCCCTCCCCTTCCCTCCCTTCCCCTCTCCTCCCTCTTCTCCTTCTCCTTCCCCTCCTTCCCCTCCTCCTCTTCCTCTTCCTTCCTTCCTTCCTTCCTTCCTTCCTTCCTTCCTTCCAGCACTGGAGATTGAATGCATTTCCTAACCCTTGTTATATTTTTATTCTGAGACAGGGTCTCACTAAGTTACTGAGTTTCCAGGGATCTGCTGAAACTTACATTCCTCCTGCCTCAGGATCCTAGAGTCCCAGGATTATCCCTGCTGCTCTAGAAAGCTGGTCACTGCAATCAGCCATGGGCCTCTTTTTTCTAAGAACCCCCTCTCTTCTTCCACCCCGAGGGCACAAGCACCCTGACATCAAGTTCTCTTGAATATGCCAGTCTTTTATCTGAGGTTTGGCATGCATTAGTGCTCCTAACTGCGGCTTGTTTCCTGGGACCACAAGTGGATCAGGTGCCCACTGCTTAATGTGGCCATCGCAACTTCCAACTCCAAAACCAAAGCAGGCTCCCTCCTGGACATAACACCTCGGAGAGGCACCACCTCATTTGTTTCCTTAATAATGTTTACCTCCATCTGGAATTTTCATGGGGTGGATGGCAGGCACACTGGCCTGCCCAGCTTTCCACTGCTCTTAAAAGGAATGCTTTCTTTGATAAAGAAATGTATGAATGCAAAAAAAATTAAAAATGACATCATTAGGCTTCCTATTCTTTCCACTGGAACCTGAGATAATAAGGAAATCACTCTCCTTAGCCCTTTGTCCTAATTATTCCCAGAACCTGTTAATCAAAGTCTAGTAAAAGGGGGAAAGGAAAAAAAAGTCACAAGAGTTGACAGTAAAATATCCACAAACATGCATTTCCAACAAAGTCTCATGAGATCTTGCTGCAGTAAACACAAGCTCCATCAATATGCACGAGGTAGAATGTTAGTGTTCCTCCCAAATTCCTCTTATATTTAAGGAAAAACCTCAATAATTTAGTAGAAAAGAGGGCTTGCCTACTATACGTTACTTTTACCAGCTTCCTTTATTAGTAGGATAGCCTGGTGATTAAGATCTGGCTAATGACATGCAAGTGAAGTTGGAGTGTGTGCTTTGCAGTAGTGGAAGCAGGATCTAATTTTCCCAGTTCTCTTTCCTGCCTATTGGAAGGGCAGTATGATACATAAAGATCAAACTTCTGTTTTGCAAATACAGAGGCCAAGCAATGAATGTGGTCGATACTGTTGTTTGTATAAAAAAATGTCACCCAAAAGACTCATGTGCTCAAAAGTAGGACTACAGGAAGGTAACTGGACAAATCATTAACTTCATGGATGAGT
The DNA here is from genome assembly GCF_000260255.1 of Octodon degus. Taxonomy (NCBI): domain Eukaryota; kingdom Metazoa; phylum Chordata; class Mammalia; order Rodentia; family Octodontidae; genus Octodon; species Octodon degus. Next base: position 5,437,821 of record NW_004524597.1, read on the forward strand.
TAACCCATTGATGATTTCCTGAATGAATTTGCATTTAGGAAGTGGGGTCTGCTTGGAAAAAGATCCTTGGGGGCCCCATATGCAAGAGTGCATTCCTGTCCTTGGCCCCTTCTCTGTTTCTGGCTCTTTCATTCTTACTCTGCCTCCTGATGGCCACCAGGCGAGCAACCTTTCTCTACTACGTACTTCTTTGGCAGTGTTTCTGTGTTGGAGCCAGCTGGCCATGCACTAGACCCTTAGAAATAGCAAGCCAGAATGAATCTCTCCTCTTTTAAGTATGCATGCTGCATATGTTGCCCCAGCAGCACGGAACTAGTATAGTACAGTGCCTCACCAGGAGGCAAATTGGGGCAGCTCTCCACCTGCACCACCCTTTTTCTCTCTGGATTTTACTTTATATAAGACAAAAGTCAACTTCTTTTTAAAGCCACTGTTTTCTGACACTTGCTGCCTAATCTCTTGGTGGTCCAATGGACAAGGGAAAGAACGGATGCAGGCATCTCTGTCAATGAAACTGGGGAAGCTTGATGGGGTGGATGGGAATCAGAAGCCTGGTTCGCAGAAGAGGATGACTCAGAGAAAGCATCTGCTGCCTGTTTCTCACTGCTTTGCCATTAGAATGCCTCTCGCAGGCACAGAGGAGCCACTGAGCTGACTTGTCCATCTTCTGATGTCTTGGTGAGTGAGGAGGGCTAGCTCTTTGAAGGCTACATTTGCTCTGACCTGCTATGTTGGTACCAGGTAGTCACAGCAAAACCAACCTCTCTAAGATGGAAAACAGTTAAAGCCAGGAGTTACAGTAGGACCCAGAGATGGGTTTTGGTTGCACGCACGCGCACACACACACACACACACACACACACGGATTGAGATATACCAGGCTTTGTCTGCTTCATGGGAGGAATGTAACAAGTGTTGATTTCTCCCTCATCCGCTGGGAATGCAAACACCAAACTCTTTCCCGCCCTCTGTCCACAGACATATGCAGAAGCTGATTCTAATTCATGTTTCTCTACATGCCGCGCTGTGTATTCTGGCTAAGCCCTCCCCATGGTGCAGGGGCCTGACATATCGCAAGTTATGCAGCTTGACTGTAGCATTCTAAGCAGATGATATTCTGCTGGATACGAAGATATAGACTCTGTCCTTGTCCAGGGGGAAAATGAGCACTGCTTGCCTTTTCATCAGCAGCATCTTCTCTTTTTCCCAAAGGATGTGTGGTCTTCTTTTTTTTTTTTTTTTTTTTTTTTTTTTTT
>NW_004524597.1:5453421-5453951 GCF_000260255.1 Octodon degus
AGAAGGGGGTGGTGAATGAAGGCAAGAAACAGAAAAAGGAATATTGTGGGACTGTCCTGCTTCAAGGTTATATATGGTTAGATTTTTGGACTTATGTGTAAACATAAGAAGTATATAATTTTTTATGCCTATTTTTAAAAATATATTCTAATTTTAAATGTGTTTTCATCATATTCTATAGGGACTTAAAGTTCAACATATCAATACTTGATGAAAAATACCTGTTCCATGTTATACCTAAGGTGTTTGATATTCAGACAGATAGTGAAGTTAACCTTAACAGCCTAGGTTGTATGGTAATAACAATACTCTTGTCTTCTGGATAGTTAACAACCTAAGTTTGCAGACCAAAATTAGAGAAAACGGAGGGCTGCAAAGAAAGCCAACATTTTGGACCTAGCCTTCTAAGGTCAATTAAGACTCAGGACATACGAAAACTTGTACTGTAACGTCATGTAACTTGGTAGTGTCCCAAATTTTCTGATCAAGGAGATTATGGGGCCAAAGAGGAAAGTGATCAATGATGTAGA
>NW_004524597.1:5454051-5461360 GCF_000260255.1 Octodon degus
GGCCCACGCTGCGCCTGGGCTGGGACTGGTCCCGCCTGCGCAGGGTAGCAGGAAGCTCTCCACACACTCACCGGACCTGGGCTAGGACTGGGTCTCTGTGGTCTTCTTAATACAGACTTTTAATATAGTTTCTTTCTTTACAGTTTTGAATTAAAACCTGGGAACAGATCTTTTCTTAGCCACTATGTCCCGCCATGTTCCCCTCCATGCTTTTGTACTGTGTGCTGGGGACAGTCCATCCTGCCCACATCATCTCCCCTACCCAGCACTCCCCTACTCCCCTGATCACTGCGTCCCAGCCTATCCCAGTGCACTCCACTCCACCCCACACACTCTGCGGCCTGATTTAGGTCTGTCTAGATCACGTGTGCTTGACAAGTCTCCCAGCCTCTGTGATGGTTTCCGTTTTCCAACCACTCATGTGGTAGCAATGGGGGCACCAACAATTCACCATTTACAACAGTGTCCAGGGCGGTGAGGAGTACTTTGCATGCCTTTTCTCTTTTAATCCCCAAGAAGCACTCAAACGTGCCTGCTTGAGCAGCCCCGCTGTGTGGACGAGGAAAGCAGCCGACATAGGGATTATGGACTTGTACTAGGTCACAAGACCTACACCACATGTGTACATGGTTTGAACCCAGAAATCATGACTCCAGAATGGTCCCTGATATAACATCAGAAAGGGTCCTTCCACTACCTGTGAGACCCCCAAGAAGAGCATTTCCAGAAAGAATCCATTAAGTCAACTTACAAGGAGGGAGCAAGAGACGATGGTCCTTAGGTTTCCAAGGTCCTACAATAACTAAAATCTCTACTGGCAGCAGATTTTTTGTGGTCATTCATGTGTCTTCTACAATCAGTTGGAGACACTGGGTAATAAAACTTGTCTGTATTCATTTGAAAGAGACAGGCAGAAATAATCTCCAGCACCCATAAACCAAAGTCATCTCTGTGCAGCAATGGCACAGAAAAGCATGCTTAATCCTGTGGCTATACATCAGTTGTCATGGAGTACAGGCTGCTCAGAGCATGCCGCATTATGTGCAGTAGGATGGTTTTCCCCCAGCTCGACAGACCTTTATGGAAGCAATGGGTATCTAGGCTCAGACCCCTACAGATTTATGTAGTAGCTATTTACCAAAATTGGAACTCTAAAATGCCATTTTTCACAAAGATAAAGGTATTATTTTAAGATGACTGTGTGTGAAGTTTTCAAAGGGGAAATGGACTCATTTATCATCTATGTTTATTTTTATTTTATTTTTTAACGTATTTTGTGCAGGGTCTTACTACACAGCTTGAACTGGCAGTGGTCCTCTTGTTTTCAGCCTCCCCAGCACTGGAATTACAGGTATGGGCCACCATGCTTGGCCTCATCCGCTGGCTCAGCAGGGCCAGGGGCAGGGCCAGTGTGGCATATGGTACCAGGGATCAAAATCCAGTCCCTGTGCTTGCCTAAGCAGGCACTTAGTCAGCTGAGCTATCTCACTGGCCCTTATCAGCTATGTTTAAATCACCAATTCGGTGGTACTTTTGTCACCCACCTCTATGCCAGGTGCCCTGAAAGCAAAGGTGGCTGGTGGCCGTGAATCAGGAAGGCAAAGTAACTTGACAGAAGAGAAGCAAACAAAATGTATTACTTGGTTCTTGCACAAGTTCAATTAAGAGAAGGGAGTGGAAACAGAGATGCATAAATACATCCAAGTATACTTGCCAAGAAAGCAGCATGTCTCAGGTGGAGTGAGCTGAGCTGAACTCTCAGAGCCTAGTCACTGAGCTCTGTAAACAGGAAGCGAAGGGTAGGAAGGACACCCAGAGCACCCCCAGCAAAGCATGTGGCCAGTGAGACAAGAGCAAGCAACAATGACAGGTTTAATTGGATAGTAGGTGACCTGGATAGGAATCTGCATACCTAAACAATGGGGGATCATCTAAGCGAGGCTTGTATCCAATTTCAGCCAGAGTAATTAATGAAAAATTCATAAACGCTACACACTTGGGATGCGCAACTCTAGCTTTCCTGTCTGCTACAGTAAAATTAAATACTGAATGCCTTCTCAGAAGCCAGGAAAGATTTTGATTCAGAAAATGAAAAAAAGACAGTATATGCATTTCTATTCCACACTGTAGACAGATTTGGACTCCCATTGATTCCTTTATGTTTCCTTTTCTTTTCTAAAACTTTCTTTTGAGACATTGTCTCTCTCTCCATAGTCCACGTTAGCCTTGAACTTACTAGGTAGCCCAGGCTGGCCTTAAACTTGCAGCAATCCTCCTGTCTCAGCCTCTAGAATGCTGGGATTATAGGTGTGTGCTGCCATACCCAGCTTCCTTTTCTCACAAACACTTAAATTTTTTTTCTTTTCTTTAGCTTTATTTATTTATTTATTTATTTATTTATTTATTTATTTTTGTGGAACTGGGGATTGACCTCAGGACCTTGTGCTTGCCAGGTAAGTGCTTATTCTGCTGAGCTATCTCCCCAGCCCCCCAAAATTTTCTTTCTATGGTTAAAAAGTAAAGTACAACCAGATATGGCCATGAACACCTACCATGTCAGCATTCTAGGAGGCTGAGATCAGAGAATCTCAAATTCAAGCCAACTTAGGCAACTCAGTGATTTAGTAGGACCCTGTCTCAAAATAAACAATAACAAAAGATTAGGGATGTGGCTCAGTGTGAAGCTGGGTTTGATTCCCAGAAAAAGAAAAAGTGAAAAAGGGAAGATAAAACTGGAAAGCATGTTTGGGACTATGGAAAAAATTCAATGCCATAATGAATATCCTGGACTGCACCTGAAGAACAATAGGGAGTCACTGAAGCTTCTAGCAGAGAAGAAGCATGAGTAAAATTGTGATTTTTGAGAGACTGATATGAACAAAGAATATAAAATTGATCAGAGGATCTATATACACGTATGCACATGCCCACAGACATGCTTGCATTTAAGAAAACAAAAACTGGCTTTGTCAGGCATACAATAAAATCAAGGAAATGATATAGTTCTAAATGAGGTCAAGGTGAGTGATGGTGCAACTTCGCTATCATTGTAACTTCAAGTATAATAATCACTTCTGGGGCTATTTTGGTTGATTATGCAACAAAAACAGGCGCACGGTTGCTTCAGCATTTTTTCTTTCTAAATTTCTTTAATGGCCAGCTGGCTGTGCAGGACTGAGTGAACCTAGACAAAAATGTACAATTCTAAGGAGTTTTAAAAATAAGTGAAATGCTAGAGAGGACTCCAGGGGAAGGGCAATGCGAGGCCTATTCAGACACTCAACGTCCAATGTTGCAATGCCGTCTTAATTAAAAGACAGATGGAGAAAAGAGAGATTTGGCTCCTATTCCTGCTAAGAGGGAGCCTGCTGCTCCTGTGACTGAGGGGCCATCTTAATAGACTGAGAAACATAAAATACATCAAAGAGGAACCATGTGCTTCCTTGTAAATACCCCCAACACCCAGGCTCCTTGGTCAAGTCTGCTGCACAACAACATCTACTCCTGGCCAGTGAGGTGCAGGGATGTGCTTGGGATGCACGCAGCCGAGGTGACTTCCCAGTCCAACTTTCACTACTTCTTTCTCAGGCCATCATTTGTTTCTGATCTATACCTCCTCTACCTGCTCTGCACACTGCCATAAGCAATGTTTGCCTAGACCAGACATTCTCAGCCACACAAGACTCTCTTCCCAGGCACCTTATGGCAACATCTGGGGACACTCTTGTCTGTCATAATGAAGATGACAAGGCCTACCTGGTGTCTTATGAGCAGCAGAGATGCTACTTAACATCCTAAAACACACAGAATAGTGCCCCACAACAAAAAATTGCCTGCAGGAAATGTCTACAGCTCTGAGAGCTGCCAATCCCTGTCCTAAACATGTGTTGATCAGATTACTTTATCTACTTTGCAAATTCACAGATGGAGCTGGTTGGAACCTGAAGCTGGCTTTCAAAAGTCATGTACCCTTGTCTCCTAAACTTCTCTGATTCACTTCTGTGTCCCACAGCTCCCAGAGTGAACTCTCTGGTTCCAGGAAACTAGCATTTTAGTCTATCTGCCTCCTCCTGTCTCCTGCTTTTTGTTCATCCACTTCCCCCTCCTGGTATCAGTCACCTTGCATTTAAGAAATGGGGTGGAGGACCAAACCTCCTTAACCCACCCCTTCTAGGGAAGTCCTGTCCATTCATCCCATGAGCACTTGTTACAATGACTCATTTCCCCATTTGACCTTTATTTAACCAACATTACCCTACCAGCTATACTTGTTGTATACTTAATGGCTGAGCATAGTTTTGTCTCACTTCATATCCATCCTATGATTTGCTATTGGATCAGTATTACGTAAGTGGCTATACTTGTAATCTTACTGACTAGTCATTCTTCTGTCCCACCTTAAGTCTGCCTCTTCTCGTGGCTTTGCTCAATAAAGCACCCTTAAGAAGTGTGCTTGCTGGGCAACCTACTTTCCAGCCACCCTTCTGTCCCTCTCAGAGAGAGGCTTTCTTTTTCTCAATGTATTCTTCCTACTCTTTAAAAAAAAAGTGAAGCTTTCCCAGAGTTTTGGGTAAAATGGGTTAAAACTATATGATAGAACTTCTCATCTCCAATATATCATCCTTCCTACATGGTGCCATATTAGATTTGTCCTTTGAGGTTGACCCTAGGCTTTTGGGGGACCTTTGAAATGCATATGATTGCTAGCTTTATATCCTGCTCCTACTGATACCTGCCCATACCCATGTGTACAATGAGAGACACTTCCTTTGGTCTCCAAGTGACACTTTATTTACTCTTCTAACACACTGCTCTCACTAGAGAAACAGAGCCACACGACCCTACATTTCTGTCACTTTTCTTATATGCTTTTCCCTTTTACCTCTGCAGCCAGCAAAACACGAGCCATCTCCTACTTTCTACCTACTGTATCAAGACCTTGGAAACAGTGGACCTGAATGAACTTGGATACTACTGCCACCCAGGTGTCAAAGACTTTCCAGGACTAAGAATGAAGGCTGAGGCTTGGTCTTCATTGCATGCCTCTGACAGTGAGGTGCTACAGTGCTGAAGTGATTCAACAAAGTATTGCCACCACATGTGTCTGGCGAGGACAAGATCCTGAGTTAGATTTTTGGTCAAAAAAAAAATCTCCCCCCTAAAAAGTGTTACCTTGGAAATATTTTCAGGCTCTATCAAACTCTCTGATGAATAAATAGATCTGTCTTTCTGCCTATCTCTCTTCCCAGCCTACTGACCTGTCACACAAGACCCTGGACATATTATGTGCTGAGCTTTGAGAATGCCAGGAAAAAAAAAGAGAAAAGAGAGGTAGAAGGAAAACAAAGAGGAGAAGGACAGTGACAATGATGACAACTTCTCAGGAAGGACAAAAGCTTACAGAGGAGGAAAGAAGGGGTCAGGATAGGACATTGGCATGGGGATAAATAGAGTCTGGAAATGTTGTGACCATGTATAAATCCCGGAGGTTATGAAAGGGAGATGATGTGTGAAGCATTGTTGAAGATTCTGAAGTGAATGTTCTTAAATATATATTGTTTCCAGGAGAAAGGAGCAAATTTTTAAAAAATCATTTTAATTTCCAAAAGATTATTATAAGATTTTTCATTGCTGTACTCCAATGAACAGAGTTTATTATAGAGACCGGACTGTGTGGGTCTGGGGTTTACGGGTGTTACACAGATATGAAAAATCTCCCCTTCTGGGAGCAAAGTAGCTGAAGCTCAGAATAGTGGCTTTGCCAGTGATTCCCAGGCACCACCACTCTGACTTTCAAAAGAAAGGATCTAATGTCATAGAGCTTTTAATGATGCAGAAAGTGCTTATTTCCAACCATAAGGCTTTATATTCACTTTTAATGAATACTTGCATGATTTTGATAAAAGCAATCACTTAGCCATTTAGATTGCCTGATAAAAATTCACTCATTTAAGTGGAAGTTTTATCTGAGTGCATCTATTTAGCCCATGCCCCTCCACCCTCACTACACCTTGAGCTACATGATTAGGGAACAGGATATGCAATAGTTTGTATACAGAGTAAACATCCAATAAATGCCACGGCTGGTGCTGATTTCTCTATTCAGGATGGTGGGCCACTTTGGAGCCAGACAACCTAAAAGCCCCACTAGAAATCCTTTTATCCTAAGTTTCTCTTTCCACTTTGTCACACGGGCTAGATCAGACAGAGCCAGTGTCCTCCAGTAAATGCCTATCACACAACCTTTGTTCCCTTTTTCTTTACAAGAATTTTGTCCTACACAGAGTTGAAGAGAAAAATAACCCATTTATAGTCTCTTCACTACTCTCTGGTCTTATCCCAACTGCTACCATGATAGGACTACTGTGACAAGGGACATCAACCAAGGCAAGGAGTTAAGTGTGTGGCTTCAAAGGCAGAGCACTATCAGGGGACTCAGAAGAAAAAACAACATTTAGTCTTGAATTCTAGACACATACAGAGAAATACCGATACTGACCTATGTGTGTGTCCATCTCTGTCTCTGTGAACCTATCTATCCATCGACATACATCTAGCTTTGACTGGAATGCAAAATAGCATATGGATGAGTGAGCAAATTTAAGGATTCAGAGAAGCCATTTTTTTAAAGATTCATTTAAGTGAAACTTTTATCAGCAATATTTTGAAATTTTTGAGTCCTAGATTAAACACATTTGGCTTTAAAAATAATTTACTTGTGTTCTTATTTTTTCACAGCTTTATCAAGGTAAATTTTCTTAGTAATTAGAGCCACTTGAAAATAAATTTTAACTCACTGGAAGAAAGATAGCCTCCTTAACAAATGGTACTGGAAAAACTGGCTCTCTACATGCCGAAAACTCAAACTTGACCCAGGTCTATCACCATACACTAAACTAAAGTCAAAATGGATTAAAGATCTAAACATTAAAGCAGAGACACTAAATCTCCTGGAAGAGAAAGTAGGAGCAAGTCTTGAAGACATAGGGTTAGGCAAAGACTTCATGAACAGAAATCAAATTACATGGGAAACAGTCGAAAGAATGAACAACTGGGACCTGCTCTTACTGAGAAGTTTTTTCATGTCAAAAAAAAATTACCAACAAAGTGAAAAGGCAACCCACAAACTTGGAAAATATCATGACAAATAAGTACTCAGACAAAGGTCTGCTCTCTAGAATTTATAAAGAACTAAAAAAACACTAGGGCCCCAAAATTTAAAGACCCAGTCCAGAAATAGGCATCCGAGATGAACACACACTTCTCAGAGGATGAAATTAAAGAAGCGAATAAATACATGAAAAAATGT
>NW_004524597.1:5463260-5476053 GCF_000260255.1 Octodon degus
TCAATAAAATTATGGGAAAAAAATGAAAAGAAATCTTAAGGGCCAGCAAGATAGCTCAGTGGGCCAAGCCCCTGCTTAGACAAACACAGAGATCAGGGTATGATCCCTGGCACCACAGACCTCACCAGCCCTGTCTCTGGCCATGCTGAGCCAGTCACCAAGGCCAGGTGTAGTAGCACATGCCTGTAATCCCAGCACTGGGGAGGCTGAAAACAGGAAGACCACTATGAGTCCAAGTGTCATAGTGACACCCTGTACATAGTTTTTTTTTTAAAGAAATCTTAAAGGAACACTCATTTAAGTCCATAGAATTAAATTTAAGTATAATTGGAATTTCATGTGTGATTCCCTCTCCTCTTTTTATTTTATTTTATTTTATTGAGAAACAAATATCAATGAGACAGTTTCAAAACTTATTAATAGGACAGTTTCAATAATTAATATATTGTACATTGTTATCTTCTTAGTGAAGATACATAGTACAAGATGCAGACCTGATATCCTGTCCAAACACTATTAGTACAAATCTTTCATCTCATTGAATAAAGTGAAAGTAGCTATATATCTATCCTAACTATTCTGCATATACAGATACAAAATGGTCCTTTCTTTGTATCTCCTTTTTTTGTTTAGTCCTGTCAGAAATGGGTATTCCATTGGCATCTAAATACTATAAGTGTGTGAATTCAGCAAAACAATCCAACACAGTCCAGCAGTCCACAATAGTAGTGGGTTATCCATAGAAGTTGTTGACTTGACCCTTTCACACCTCAACATATTAATATGGCTTTACTTTATATACCTCATTTTTATACTTCTCTGCTGGATGGTTAAGACCAAGATAAAGAAGCCAAATTTTGGTTCTGGCATGACCTCCATGTAAACATCTTTGGAAATGAGCCTTGGTCTTCTCTTCTAATTCATGAACATAAAATGGCACCACATGACTTTCCAGGTGTCTGTAAGTTTGTCCTAAGTTGTAGCATGTCATTTGTGAGTCCTGCCACCTGCCTCAAGAGGGTGTTTTTACCATGGTAGCAGGATTGTTGTGAAGTCGTAGATGATGGAGGGAGGACTGTGTGAGATGGAAAAGAAATCAGATGACCTGTCATCACCTTTCATTGGGAGTCATAACCTCCTTTCTAGGATAGTTGGAAGTAGAGACTTGTGTTCAAATCTCAGCTTTGACATTTACTAGATGGTGTGTGTGTGTGTGTGTGTGTGTGTGTGTGTGTGTGTGGTTTGTGTTACTGTGATTGCACTCAGAGCCTTTACACTGAGCTACATCCTCAACTTATTTTATGTTGTGGTCCAGGATCTTGCTAATGTTGCAGGCTGGCTCTGCTAGGCTTGAACAGCAAGCTCCCAGCACCAACCTCCCAAAATGCTTGGGTTGAAGGTACACGCCACCACTCCTAGGTCTGATGGAGTTATAGTGAACACTAATATATATATATGGTCACAGGATAGGAACACAATTCTTGGATAATGCCTCCTATTATCAACTGTAGAGATAGTGCTGCCTGCCTTCTCCATTCCCCCATTTAATGGACATATTTGGAAGGCCATTCTCAGGGACTATATCCCATTTCCTATGCAGGTTTTATAGCTTTCAGGCTATCTCATTTGCTGCTCCATGTTAATTATGTTCTTACCTTATTTGAATATCTGTTGTAAATTTATAAAAGCACTTTTGTGCTTCTGGCTCTTGTCTGTATAGGCAGCAATGAAAGCTTATCCAAACAAAGCCTAAAATAACAACAACAACAAAAAAAATAGCCCACATTGCCATGTGTCTCAATTACTTTTCTCTCAGTGCTGGGACAGATACCTCACACTCAAAATTAGGGAACAAAAGGTTTACTTAGCTCACCATTACTGGAGGTTTCAGTCCATACTCTGCTGGCTCCAAGGCAGAGTAGCACATGGCAGAGAGCAACCTGTCATGGAGGAGGCAAAGAGCAGAGACCAAAGAGAGTAGCAGCAACTCAGGCAGGTAGGTAGCCTCTCTCCCCTCTTCACATCATACCTGCACCATGGCTGGTGCAGCATCCACACCTACAGTAATCAATCACAAACTCCAGAAGAGCCCAGTGACTACCTGAGCCTTTTGGAGGACACGCTGACACAAACCCTAACACCAGGGCACACAGAGCACACTGCAAGCAACCCATCAGGTCTGCTTTTTTCTACGCCACAGTGGCAGGTGTGTGGTGGAGGCTAGCAATTCTTCAGGTTGACTTCCCTACTCAGAAAAACCACCATGTAGGTCCCCACATTTACTATGGGATAGATGTTCATTGCATGATTGTTTTCTAATGGAAATTTGGAAGATGTATTCTCTATTAGAGTGTCTAGTATTATCTGTCACAATAAATAATCTGTTTCATTCTGTTTTGGCTTTTTTTAAGAAGGTATACTTAAAAGAAAGGGTTTTGGAGATCATAGTTCAATTCCTAACCCTGTCGCACATCAGCAGGGTGAGTTTGGGTTAGTGCTTTCCATTGGATGCTAAGTGTCTTCCAAAGGCCTGTGTGTTCAAGGTGCGGCCCCTGTTCCACCTGTGGTGCTAATGGGAGCAGGGCCTCAAGGAAGGCTGTCAGGGGGCCAGGGACACACCTTTGGGGGACTGTGAAATAGGCCCCTTTATTTCTTTCTCTTCCAGCTGCTAAGGTCAGCAGCTTTGCCCTGCCACGTGTTCTACCGTGACATGCTGCCACAGAACTAAAGTGATAAAGTCAGCTAATCATGGACTGAAACTTCCAACACCCTGAGCCCAAGTAAACCTTCAGGGGCTGAGGGATTCAATCCCCGTGCCTGCTATGCTGGCCCCACCCCAAGGTCTCACTGAGATGGTGATTGAGGCTGGGAGTGTTGACATGTGCCTGTAATCCCAGCACTTGGGAGGACGTAATCAGGAGGATCACTTTGAGTCCAGTCAAGTAGTGAGACCCTGAACACTCTGTAGACCCTTCCCTTAAAAAATTACCCCCAAAAAATAATCATTTCAGATACTCACTACAGTACTGTAAATCTGACCCATACAGCAAGTGCCTTAGTTTTTCTGAACTTCTTATAATAAGAGGAGAAGATATACCCATATTTCATGGCAAGATCTCCATGTGGCTCAGTATCAAGGATACCAGTCAGAACTTCTCATTTTCCAATCCAGCAGTTACTACTTCCTAGTTATTTTGAAAATATCATGAGTTAATAATACTTTTGTTCCATAATACAGTGGAACAAAAGTCGACATATACAGAATGCCACTGAAGACTGCTATTATCATTGCTATTGTTGTAGAATTGTTGTGGGTCTTGAAACATTAAGGACTGAACACAATGGCTAAGACATGGACAGTTCCATTAACTGGAACTTCTGCCATTCTTTGTAAACTACCCCAGTCACATTGCAAATGACAGAAAGCTGACCCAGACCATCTCACCGTCCACACACGTCATCTCCATATGCCATAGAGACATCAAACTAGGTGTGAAAGCAAGCACAGAATCAGGTATCATGCAATTATCTGCACTAATGGAGGTTTCAGAGACATGGACAATAAACCAGGGTAGGTAACCCAAAAGCCACTTTCACTTGGCCATGAAATGCTCTTTCGGTTTACATTCAAATATACCACGTCTGCCATTCTGGGGATTAATTTCCAACAAAATAATGAACCCACACAAGACAGGCCTGATTCCAGCTGGGAAGTGCCCTGGTTCTCTGGTCTGTTTCCTGCTCATCTCCTCTCTGCAACATACTGCATGCTGAGAAGAGCCAGCAGGTTTCTGTGACTGGTGCAGAGAACCAATCTAAGCAGGGTTGACCCCTCTCAAATCTTCCCAGTGCATGAAAGAGGCCTGGGTTTCAAAGGATTCTCCTGCATGAAAATTAACTAGGGCTCCTGATTGATATCCCACACAGAAGGAGCTAAGGGGACATCTTTTTGCAGAAAGTACATTATACGGCCACATACCACTCATGCCCCGTCCAAGGTTCACAGCGTTTTTCATTGTTTTTGACATAAAGATCATCTAGAAACCCACCTTTCAGCACAAATATTGCACGTTTGAAAGGAATGACCTTCCCATTCATGAAGTAGATTGTCTGATCATCTAATAATATGGGCGTGTACAAGCACACATAGTAATGAGCACTGCACTGCATGTATTCGTCCATTCAATAACTACTGAGCACCTACTAAGAGTTTGGCCTTGAGCTAAGAACAGAGCGTGAAAACAAAGCAAAGGAAGAACATAGCGCTTATCCTTGTAGCTTAGCAAAAGCAAACAACTAAATAGGAATGGCAGCTGAGTGTAATAAAGTGACCAGGGTGAAAAAACACACAGATGGATCACCAGTCCTGGTCAGAAAAGGGTCAGTCTCATTCCACTACTCATTGGGTTAATTAACATTACCTCTTCCTAATGGGTTCCATTCCCTCTAAAATGAAAGCCACATCTTTAGTTGACCTGGAAGCTCCACCTGACTCACCATGGCCTCTTCTCTCCCCTCGAATCAGGCCTCCTCCTGGTCACTCACCTCTGCCCCACCACAGTGGTCTCTTCAATGCCTCTGTTTTTCTTTTCCTCAGGATCTGTGCCCCTGTGTTCCCTCCACGGTGATGCCCATCCCACAGCTGGACAACCATTCCTTCTTTACCCAAATGCCACCTACTCAGATATCATGCTTACCAACCTGGAATCAAGGACCACAGTGGGAGGGAGATTTATTTTGACTAAGTGTCCTTCACTGCACTCTCAGAACATGCCAGCGTTAACTCCTGTTTGTGAATCTTTGGTGTCTGTGAATGGAAGCCTCACAGAGGAGACTGACTTTCTCACCCCCATGGCACCCCCAAGGGGCTGGCACACACAGAGTAGCCATAGTAGATACGTGACAATAGCAACTCCTGGCCACATCCTTGCTCTGTGCCAGGTGTATCTGTAAGCTCCTTTAAGGGTGGCCTCAGGCAATCTGCACAGCTAACAGATGCAACTATGAAGTCAGACAGGCAGGAAGAGGGTAGACACTGCACCCAGTGGTTGTTTAAGCTATGCATGACACAGGTTGGCTTTGAGGCTGGGAAGCTCATTACAAAACCCATGTTCCTGACCTGCATAGTATAACACTCTAAATATTAAGTTTTTTTTTTTTTTTCATTTCACTGACTTCCCCCAAAAGTCACTGAAGAGTGAAAAAAAAAACCCTTGAGGAGGTTTGCTCAATGGAATTCTACTCACTGCCTCTCTCCAGGATCTTCTGCTTGCTGCTTTCTTTGGGTCCCTGTGACAATCAGCATCCTGCCCACTCCCTGCAGAACACGCTCTGCCCACAATTGCTCTCAGCAGCTGTGACTCCATAAAGCTTATTTATCCCCGTGTCCCGTGGCTAAAAGAGATCTTTAGACAGCTCACAACCTCATCCAGTAAGTATATACATCTCCAGGAGACAAGCTGTGAAATAGACTGTGTTGATTTAACTAGAAATGCCCATTATCCAAAAGCAAAGAAAAGCCAAGGCCACCTCCACTTTCTCTTATCCTGCCTTCCACCCCCTTGCACCCCCTGTTCCATTCTAATTCTGCATCTCCAATCTTAAATACATTAAAAACATAACCTATACCTAAAAACGTAATTCATAACCTTCTGTTTCCTTTTTTTTTTTTTTTAACTAAACAGGCTCAACTTAAGGTCAGCCTCTTCTGGTACAGTGGCTCCTATTATGGAGGGAATAAAGGAGAGATTGCTTTTTAAAAGAGAGAGGCTGCTTTTAATGACAGTTTCCGAACAGTGGCCTTTTGTACTTAAAGGGATTGATGATAAAGCTCACTGTCAACTGACAGTAACATCAATGTCAGAGCACAAAGGGACGGATGTCCCTCAATACAGGAGCATCCCAAAGCCATTAACTAGTGCTGTTCCACTCTGCCATCTTGGAGGAGGCCTACTGCTCACAACTGTTTGAGCAGAGCCAGAGAAAAAAGGCAAAGTTGGAGAATAAGACTATCTCTGGCCTCTGTCTCCCTCTTCTCCTCCCTCATCCTCCTCTCCCTCTCCCTTTCTCTGTCCCTTTCCTCCCCCTCTCCCTCTTCTTCCTCCTCCCTCTACTCTTCTCCCTCTCCCTCTTGCTCTCTTTCTCCCTCTCCTGTCCTTCTCCTTTCCCCTGTGCCTGTCCCTGTCCTTCTCCCTCTCCTTCTACTTCTCTAGCTCACTCTCTTCTGTGTACTCGAGCATGTGAACACACAGAGGCAATATCTGAGAAGTACCATAATTCAACACTAACTAGTAATGGTGAAGTTCTAGACGGGAACTGGTTTTGAATTCTAGGTTTGCCAAGTATGTGCTGTAAGACTTTGAGCATGTATCTTTGAATTTCTGTGTTCCAAAACCTCTTGTCTATAACACAGAGATAATTACGCTGACTATACCACAGGGATATTTTTTACCTCATTCACACAACACGCTTGAGCATCACCTGAATAAATTTAGCACTCACTCAAGCAGTTTTGACTACTACTGTGATCTGTAGTACCAGAGCTGTGAAACTGACACCATACTTTGTCATGAGCTCAATATCTGTCCTTAAGACTTTTGGAGGACCTCCAACTCTTTGTCCATATTACAGGTGGATCAGGCATGTAATACCATGAGTCCAAATTTCTCAGAAGACCCAGTGGCAGAAACAGGACTAGAAAAGTAAATGATCCAGAACAGGGATTACTCTACTAGCTATTGTTCTTCAATCCATGAAAGAGTGAGTGGAAGACCAATGAATTTCTGGAAAGATGTTAAGGGACCAGAGAATGAAGGCCATTCTCTGACTTTTCAGAGGCAACCACAATTCCAAGTATTGTACCTCAGTGTTAGAGTGGCCCTCTTTTTTGTCATTTAGATTGGATAATACTAGAGACTGAACAGATTCCCAGAGACGAGACACAGACAGAGGCAGTACTTGACAGACTGAGATAAGTGTTTCCTATCTATTGCCCACATACCTGTTACCAGTACAGTAGCTGATGACAGCATCTACCATTCTGCTTGCTGGCATATGTTGCTTTCCCCTGTCTTCTGATGCTATTACTCTGCTTTTACTCAGCCAATTACTTCTTCATTCCAAGGCCTTATTGCAGAGTTGTCGGTCATAACAACAATGTCCTTCCCAGCATCAAAGATTGTCAATGAGGGTTCCTCCCCAGGAACTTTTCAACTACGGTGGCAGGGAGATGGCCTCTTGATGAAAGGAGAGACCATGAGGTACAAATGACACAGCAGAGTATTTGCCTGTTCTCTCTTCCTTGGCTACTTGGAAGAAGACTGTGTTGAGCAGGACGCAATGAAAACTCGCCAAGAGCTGGAGAGAGCTCCTGGGAACAGTGAGCCATCAGCTCCACTAATGTCACCTGCAGGTCCAGTCTATGACCTCTTCTTCCTCCCTCCACCCATTCATTTGTTTCTGTTACGCTACCGTAGTGGTACTTCTAGGTCCATAATCAAATATGTTCTCTGGTTGTTTCCATTTTGTTGCTTCCATCTGTTTAAATCAGAGAGAACTAGATTTCTATTACTTGCAATCAAAATACAATTCTAATTATATAGATACCCACATATAGATATAGACAGAACTTCTAGGAAAGCAATAACATTGAAATTCAAGAAGAGTTACAAAAGAGATAAGAGAAGGCAAGCTGCATATTTTCAGTGAAATAATTTGAGTGGGCTTGAGAAGCCTTAAAATTGTAAACAAGGGAACGAGAAGAAATTCCCTTTGTTTCAAGAAAACTAAAAGAGACTTGGGTTAAAGGAAGACATGGGCACGAAAAGGCACAGTTTAGAAAGTAGAATGGGCTCCAGACACCACTTGGTGCCAAAGTTGGCTCCACGGCTGGGTACCTGCTCATGTCACTGCCACTTCCCAAGCTTGTGCATCTTCTGCCGCAGCCAGCAGTGTAGTATTCTCAGAGTGGTTACGAGAGGCATTAAAAGACAACAAAGTACCTACTAGTATTTCTAGATACAGAAGATTATGAATGACTGATGTCTATTATCTGTGTATGGACAGCAGTAAAGAGACCCAACTGTATAACTTGATCAGTGTAGGGCTGCAGCCCATGACATTCCGGAGGCAGAAGGCAGGCTTTACTTCTCTTCCTCTATTCTGGCCTGGCCCAAGATCCAGACTCTATGAAGTACTTAATAAAAACCAACAAATAGATGAATGAAGAATGAAATCACTGAAGCAGATACAAGCTTTAGAGAATGTTAAATAACCTTAAAAAATCATTATCCAGATCCTCAAGGAAAGTCTATCTGGCAAGGCATTTAGTGCCAGATGCGATTAAAGGAATTTTCTTGGCTGATAAAAAAAATACTAGAAAAGTATTTTGCAAAAGTGAAAACCTGCAAGATCATACAGATAGAAAAAAAGTGAAGCAATCATGTCTGCTTGTATTTGTGAGGCCGTAGGACTCACTTACAAAGAACGGGGTAAAAAGTGCACTACTTGTTCGATCACACATTTATTTGTAAGTGCATTCACATGCACAAATTAGTTTCCACTATGATTCAGCAATGTTCTGCATCCACAGGATCCAGAGATGAAGGCATGGTTGCTGCCAAGAAATCCTCAAACAAGCAGAAAGGGGAAGAAATACTGATCCGTAATTCTGATCAAATATAATAAATGGTATGCACTGTCATAGTCACTAAAGGCCCAAGGACTAAAATAAAATCCTCAGCATTCGTTATGCCAGAAACAAATCTAATGTGCCAAGGAAGACTAGGAGGAACATAAACCCCACAAAGGAGGAAACAACACACCGAAGGGGTGGCCTTATACAAGCTCGTGCAACATTGCAGGCAGCAGAAGACAGATGCTGTGGGAGGAAAAGGAGGTCCTAAGACTTGAATGCTGCCTTACCAGATGCCCAAAGTCCTCCACCATGAATCCAAACATAAATACAGGGCTTCACTCTGCAGAAAATAGTGGGCTAGCAACCATTTTGACAAGAGGGAGATAATCATTGTAAGGGAAAACTCTGACAGTAAGGCAGAAGGTAGACCAGAGGGATAGATTTTTTTAAATTTATTTTCTATTACTAAGTTGAAATATTTGTCAGGCATTTCAGTAAGAGGATATGTACAGAAACACTAAAACTATATGAGAAATACAGTATCAATCCGGGTTCTTTTGGTGACAAACTATCAGGAAATATTACTCAGAAGGAGTTTACTAGTTTAGGTATCTAAAATGCCCAGGGGCAGATGCACTCCAAGGAGGGGCTGTGCAGTGCGCCCATCTTCTAGGTCTGCTTGGCTCTGCCCTGTCCCCACCTTAGGTAGGCGCTTTCATCATGGTGGCCACAGCTGTTCCAAAGCTCCTGACACCCTGCTCCTGATACCCCATTCCTAATGACTAACCAGAATGCTCCGTCCCCCCACAATTTCTATTCTGAGTGACTCTCAGGTCCCATGGGCGAGGTTGTCCCCACCACCACTACCACCGCACTCATTCACACAGTGAGGTCAGATTTTTTTTCCATAATTTTTTGAGAAACAAATAGCAATGAAACAGTTTCAAACCAAATTGGTAGGACAGTTCCAATAATTAACACATTGCATACTCTCTTCCTAGTGGTTATTTGCTGTACAAGATGCAGACATGATATCATATTTACAGACACTACTAGAACAAATTCCTCTATTCATTAAGAGAATGTAACTACATATATATCCTAACCATTTTGAATACACAGATACAAAATGGACATTCATCTGTATCCCCTTTTTTGTTTAGTTCCGTTATTTGAATATTATAGGTGTGTAAACTCAGCAAAATATTCTAAAAAGAGTCCAGTAGTCCATAATAGTATTGGGTCTTCCACTTGACTGGCAGTGTCAGAAATTGTTGGCAAGAGTCCCCTACAGCTCAACATAACACCATGCCGTACTGGTCAGGTCTGGGGCCTCTGCCACATCTGAGTCTGAGGTCCTCCCCCATCCCCACCCCCACCCCACCCCCGCCCACTCCATGTGACTGTGATTCAATCAAAAGGCACAAAGGCTGCTGCTTCTTCGAAGAAGTGACTTTTGGGCCTCCTTTGGAAGCACAGGGTGGGAAGTAAGATGGGGGTTGCAAAGATATCCAGTTGTAGATCTTAAACGTGTACAGCAGTGACCTTGCCGTAAATGCACTTGCAGCAGACTTTGTCTGAAGAAACTTCAAATATGCTTTCCAAGCCTCCAAAAGTACTTGGAATTTTAAGATTCAGAATACTTTTATTTCTTCCAATTCAACTCAAGTTCCTTGAAAGTACAAAGAACAAAATCTTCTCAAAGATATAAAGATGTAGAGTGGAAATGAAAGGGCAGAGCACTTCTAACTCACCTAATATTTTCAAATTAAAATGATTTCTCCTAGGAAATATATATATATCATATAATATATATCATAGTTATATCATATATACAAATGTACTAATAAGAGTGTCATAAGGGTCTAGCATGATTATTCACCTTAATTTTGTATTAGCACTGATATTAACTTATTAACTCTTCTAATTCACGCACATTTGACTGAAACAATATCTTGGATGTGCTTTTTTTTAATGTATGCACTTACATTATGGCTCTAATAGAGTTTCAACATGGTTGAAAACTTGAATCTAAGCCTAGCAATGAAAGTGTAGGGTGAAAATTATAAGGACATCTAAAATTAAAGAATATTATGTTTATTGTATAGGAGAAATCTGGCAAAGGATTAACTTCTCAGTTGTTCAATTCATAGTCTATAAAAGATATAATAGTACTTCAGTGAAGTGAAAATTAAATAAAAGATTACAAACCAGCCAGATAGCTCAGCAAATTAAAGCTCCTGCTTAGGCAGACGCAGGGATGGGGTTCGATCCCCAATGTGCTGTGCTGGCTCCTTCCCCAGGGCGCACTGAGATGGCAATTGAGACTGGGCATGGTGGCTCGCATCTGAAATCCCAGCCCTTTGGAGGCTGAAAACAGGAGGATCACTAGGAATCCGACCTGTGTAGTGAGACCCTGTAGACCCTGTATTAAATACATTAAAAAAGACTAAATATGAAGTAATAAAGCAAAAGTGTGTGTATATGTCCAAGAAACTCTGATAACTTCAAACAAGACATACATTAAGGACCACACAAGTAGATAATTGCATAAATAGTAACAGAGTTATACAATAAAATACTATGCAAACCTTATGCAGACTGCAACTGACCTATATCACAGTCTGATATGGAAAGATCACCACAATACATATATTAAATACCCAAGACAAGGCATAGAATACTAAGTTTAGGTAAGTGTGGCTTTAGATATGTCCCTACTGAAATAAATAAGGTCTACGAATCAGTCTTACAGAACTGATAGATAATTATATATGTATACCATATATGCACATGTAATAAGTATACAAAATAAAATGTATATATAATACATGTGCATGGACATAAATTTTATAGACATAAGAAACCACATCTACAAGTATATTATTTGCCGAGAGTAAGTCTTCAACTTTTATTCTGTGTTTGGAGTTCTTGCATATTTTTAACTTTATGCAAAATATGGTTTCATGTTTTTTCTAAAGCACTGCCTTGTGTTGCCTCCACCACACATCCACTGTTGTTTATCTTATCTGTGAAACCCAAGCAAGATTTCCACTCCCAACACTATGGATGAGGGAATGGGCGGCTGGGCTTCCTTCAGGTCCCTGTGTTGACATGCATGGGCCACTTTGCTGAGCATGATGCTAGCTGATTAAGAGAGTTGGTGAAAAAGTACCCGCTGTGATTGAAACAATCATTTAATACATTCTAAGTGCCTGAAATGCTCAGCATCCTTGATTGGTGTTGATTGTTTCCATTTGATTTATTTCCTCAGTATCAGTGTTCATTAAATTACTTAATGTAATGGCCACCCTGTAGTTGCAATTCTATTTAACTGTGCATCTTTGGAAGCATTCTCATTCACAGGCTGTTCACTTCAGGAGCCTGGAATGTAGATTTTAGCATCTTAGAGTTGCATGTTGCTTCCAGACAGAGAGAGACAGTAGTGTGTGTGTGTGTGTGGCCAGCTCAGCCCACCAGGGGGCGGGCTGGCTGGCACGTGGTGCTGGGGGATTGAACCGCGGTCCCTGATGCTTTGCCAAGCTTGTTCTAAGTAGGTGCCTTAGACCACTGAGCCATCTCTCCAGCACCTGAAGTCTTTTTTTTTTTTGGCAATTTATTACCTACGATGGGCACATCTGTAACATGATGTTCAATATCATGACAGCACATTTGATCTTACACATTTTAAAAGCTACCACCCATGTTGGTAGCAAGATTATACAAGCATCATCCCAGTGGTCCATAGTTTAAACTTGGTCCACAAACCAAGTTTATTGGTTTGTGTTTTGTTTTAAACAGGCCTGGCTTCTTTTGACTCACCTTTGGTCCTCAGTAAGAATGGGAATTTTCTTATTTTGTTTTTTTTTTTTGTTTTTTTTTTTTGTTTTTTTTTCCTATCACTTCCAGTAAAGGCAGAGTGGCAGAGTCCTGGAAATATTTAATTTAATTTTTTTACACTTCCTCCAAATTGATTCTTTTTTTCCATAATTTTATTGTGAAACAAATAGCAATGAGAGAGTTTCAAGTCAAACTGGTAGGAGTTTCCATAATTAACACACTGCATACATTCTTCCTAGTGGTTAATTGCTGTACAAGATGCGGACATGATATCCTATTTACAAACACCATTAGAACAAATCACTCTATTCATTAAGA
>NW_004524597.1:5476153-5478572 GCF_000260255.1 Octodon degus
TTATAGGTGTGTAAACTCAGCAAAATATTCTAAAAGAGTCCAGTAGCCTATAATAGCATTGGGTCTTCTGTTTAACTGGCAGTGTCAGAAATTGTTGACCTGAGTCCCATACAGCTCAACATAACAGCATGGCTTTACTTCTTATATTTTGTTTTTATACATTTCTGCTGGATAGTTAAGACCAAGGTAAAGCAGGACCTATGCAACAAGAGTTGTAGCTTTTGGATCTGATAAGGTCAGTGAAATCCCTTCAGGATTTATTCTGAGATCCTGTACCTCAGATTATAGAACCTTTGTCAGTGTCAGCCATGGGGATGAGTCATGGCCATTGCTTGGCCAATGTGCTCTCTGTGAAAGACTGAAAGAATGTTTTCTCTCCATGTGACTCTCCTTAGGCACACTCTATGTCATCGATCACTTTCCTCTTTGGTCCCATAATCTCCTTGATCAGAAAATTTGGGACACTACCAAGTTACATGATGTTACAGTACAAGTTTTCATATGTTCTGAGTCTTAATTGACCTTAGAAGGTTAGGGCCAAAATGTTGGCTTTCTTTGCAACCCTTCTTTTTCTCCAATTTTGGTCTGCAAACTTAGGTTGTTAACTATCCAGAAGACAAGCTTATTATTATTACCATACAACTTAGGCTGTTAAGCTTAACCTCACTATCTGTCTGCATATCAAACATCTTAGTCATAACATGGAACAGGTATTTTTCATCCAGTATTGATATGTTGAACTTTAAGTCCCTGAATAATATGATGAAAAAAACTGTTAAAAATTAGAATATATTTTAAAAATAGACATAAAGAATTATATACTTCTTATGTTTACACATAAGTCCAAAAATCTAACCATATACAACCTTGAAGCAGGACAGTCCCACAATATTCCTTTTCCTGTCTCTTGCTTTCATTCACCACCTTAATTTTTTTTTTAAACTGAGACTCAATTCAGGAGCTTGTACTTGCCAGGCAGGAGCCATGCCACTGAGCTATATCCCTGGCCCAATTGTTTGTATATAAAGATTGGTAAGATTTGTTTTGGTTCTCCAGGAAGACAAATTGAGTCATTATTAAAGATTTTATATCCATTCTGACAACTCTAAGCCTCAATGCCAGTGAAATGCTAAGCAAAGAAGGTGACCAGAGGCCCAGAGGGAGGAAAAGCACCAGGATGAGTGGGCAGGAGGAGCAGCCCATATGATGTCACTGAGCACAGTAAACACATCGAGAAGTTTTAAGGAGCTGAGAAAGCAATGTCAGCAAAGAGAAAAAAGAATTTTTGCATGTTTGTGATTGTAAAACCCAAGTGAATCAAGGCAGAGGCAGAGTTTTACCTACTGAAATACAAATGTCCCACTGAGGCTGACGTACAAGTGCCCTGTACCAACATACACTGGAGCTACGAACTCTCCCCATGGCAATGACATTTTCAGGGGAAAAGTCACTGCAAATGAAAACAACAGTGGCTGAAGGAGGTAGAAGTGTTCCAGGAAGACTTCCATAAGGGAAGGTCTAGGGTGAAGACTTAGCAGAGATTAGTACTACGAGGAGCAATTCAACACGCACACCAAAGCAAAACACAAAATGCTTATCATTTAGTGCCCTAGTGGTACCCATCTGTCCCATCAGTCCAATGATTTCAACCCACAAATGAGTTATATGGTAAGTGAAAGTGTGTATAGTCAGACTTCCATATTGTAGGTTGTGTAGGTCAACCAAATATAGATCAAAGATATTAAGCATTTGTAGAGGGTTTTCTAAGACATTATCTCCTAAACAATATAGTATGACAAGTACTTATATAGTACTTATACTGACTTAGGTATTTATGTCACCTAGGGTGGTATAAAGTATACAAGAGGATTTCATATTCTGAGTGCAACAGACCATTTGAAATAAGAGACTGTAGCACCTGCAGATTCTGGGATCCTGAAATTGTTACCAGGGACGATGATAACATAATACTTGATAGCTGAGGTCAGGTGGTGAGTAGGACTTAAAATAAGCTTCTCATCTCTAATTATATATTAGAGTCACTTAACTCAGAGGTTTTTAAAATATAAAGATGCCTGGCTATTCGACTCCTGGAATTCTAATTTATTTGCTGCACAGTGGGGCTAAGTTTTTGATAGATTTTTGTACATGCCTCAATTGATTCTAATGTAAAGCCAGGCTTGAGAAACACTAATACAGTATATGTTTAATGTCTCTTCATTTGGGTATTGAAAGCTATGGATAGGACTTGAAATATGAAGAAATCAAAACAAAGCACCATATATATATGGCTAGGCTAGGTATGGGTTAGGGTTAGGAACCCTGAAGGTAGGGGTAGACGTGGGGGAGATTTTGAGGGTTCTATTGTTATACAAATTAACGATTTATTTATTATATAAATATATGTGATTATTATTAT
>NW_004524597.1:5478672-5489724 GCF_000260255.1 Octodon degus
TATATATAATCTTTGCCATGCTATGAAGCATCCTGGAAGGAATTGCTTTGCAAACCTTCCAGCATCAGGGGGAAGGGAAAGACTGTGTGTTAGGAATATGCTAACAGGTGCTTACACTGGGACTGAAGTTCCTAGATTAGGGGTAACCCACAAATAGGAGTTACAAAAGGGTACATTTAGCTTCTAGAAAATTAAATTGTCATTATAAGATAATCTGGCATAGTACAATTTGGTTGCAAATCTAACCCGTATTTCTTTAGCAATATTTTGAAATATCTTGCATAGCAAGCTTCTTCTTAACATCTCCAATTTCCAATGGCACTATAAGGAAAGTATTTTTTCCCAGTTTTCCAGTGGGTGGAAGTACTATTTAGCCAAGCAAACAGACATGCCTCAGGTTACCTAACCAGTAATGTATAATCCAGACCTGGCCAATTGGCGCTCCAGGCATTGAAAACTTCACAGATCCTTTCCACAGGGGAAATGGAGGGGTTCCACCATTTACCATTGTAAGTTTACAGATCTCAATTCTCAAAAAAACCCTTCTGTTTTACTGAGATAACAATGAGGGAATACTTA
Source organism: Octodon degus (assembly GCF_000260255.1). Lineage (NCBI taxonomy): Eukaryota > Metazoa > Chordata > Mammalia > Rodentia > Octodontidae > Octodon > Octodon degus. Next base: position 5,479,252 of record NW_004524597.1, read on the forward strand.
ACCAATTATGTAGGGAGATGTGTATATAATAAAAATACCCGTGCCAGTAAGATTTTAATGACCACCATTATTATAGCTCAGTCAGAACAAAAGCAAATTCAAAGCACTGTTTAGACATTTCATCTTGTTGAGACATTATCTGGATAAGTCACTCCTTTTGCATTTGTAATGGTCCAATCTTCTGTCCTTGTTTAGGAGTAAGAGAGAGCATGGTCATCAGTAATCAAATTTTGAGGCCAAGGAGACCTGGGTTGAGATCTCTGCTCTGCAATCCACCTTCTCCACCTTACACATGCTCCATATCCCTGCTGAGTCCCCATTTTCTTTCCCATCCATTGAGGATCAGATATCCATCCTAGTGAAATTGTTATGAAGGATACATTTTTAAAACATGTGCCCAGAACACATGTAGAACACCTGGCAAAAATTACATAGTAAAGAAGGTTAATGTTTACTGTGGACTTCCCCTACAATGGCCATTGAACTAAGCACCTCAAATTCATTGTCTTCGATAACTTTCACAGATCAGTGAGGCATGTATTATTACTATCCTGCTTTACCAAAGAGACCAAGACAAAGTAAGATTCAGGGATTTCCCAAGATAGATATGGTGGTGAGAGATTTGAACTCAGTCATTCACAGATGACTCTGGAACCTGTTCTTTTAACAACTGGGCACACTGCGATCAACACAAATTCCATGTTGTTGTCCTTTATTAGATAAATAAATCATGGAATTTCTCTTTTTCAAAGGTACTGAATGAATGCCCTTGACCATACAGAAACTCTACTCTGGTGACCAGCTCTCCACTCCCCACTGATGTAGTCTATGTCATTCTGTTCATCTGTGGCATGCCATAAGCACAGACAGGCAGGTCTAGGGGAAGTGTAAGGATTTCTATGTGCTTGATCTTTTCATGGTGCTAATGAGGTGAGAGGAAAGCATTGTACCCTGTGATTTATTGTGAGAAGCAGGTACTGCTGAAGGATAAAGTCCACATAGAAGAAGGCTAATGGTGAATGTCAGCACAGACCAGCACTGTGAGAACGTAACCTGTCCAAGGACTTCAAACCATGAAGAGAGTCACAAAAGAGAAGGAGCAAATTAACAGGTGCAGGTGTGAGCAAATCTGATCTATATACTGCAAACTCAGTAATTACAGGCTCACAATAATTTGCAAGATTAGCACTGAGCAATGCTCTATATCATTCACCCAGGGGATGCATCCTACATGCACGAAGCACAACATCCAAATTGGGAAAGTAATACTTGTGGAACCTACAAAGTGTGTGCAGGCCATTGAATGTGTGTGTGTGTGTATGTGTGTGTGTACATGCATGTGTGTAGTACTTCTGTAAAAGTTTTTCCTTTTTTACAGATTAATGCAGCACAACCAGTATCAAGATGCAAAACACATTCGTTACCGCCAAGGGGCTCCCTGTCCTATTTGTTTCCAGTGTTCTCTACTCCAAGGGTTCCTACTACAGATCAGGATGACCCATCTCTTGAGCCACCCAGCTCAGTTCAGGGGACTAGTTATTTTCCAGATTTTTCAAGACACTGATGGTTGAAGCTCCACAAATTCACCCCCATTGCTCTGGCCCTCCTCTTAATGTCTCAGCCCAATCTTCTCCTGGCCCTTATTTACTCATTCATTCAAAACTATTTCTCAGTGCTACAAGTTCCAAGATACCACCATATTAAATTAAAAAGAGGATTAAATCATAAGTAATAGAAAAGAAAGCTGCTACCTTATGGAACTTGGAATTCTGGAAGGAAGAAAGATGCTAATCAAAGAACTTACAAATGAAGTAAATGCCAAAAAGGGAGAATTTATATTAAAATTTATTTTTAAAAATTTATTTGGTACACAGGCTCTACAGGTTCTTACTACTTAGATTAGACTCAGTAATTCTACTGTTTTCAGCCTCCCAAGCACGGGATTACAGGCATGCCACCACACCGTCTTAATGGCCATCTCAGTGTGCCCAGGTGGTGGGGCTGGCACAGCACTCCGGGAATCAAACCCCAGCTACTGCGCTCTGCCTAAGCGGGTGCTTTAGTCCACTGAACTATCTGGCCAGCCCTGGTATTAAAATTTAGAGTAGAGAAGAATTCCAGTTTGGGCAAGGAAGTGATACCTGGCAAGAAATTGGGGAAGGGGGTGGGGTGAAATGATTTAACCCAGGGAAACAAGCATGCAACAAAGTCTCTTGAGTCTCAATGGCCAAAGTGACAACAGAAAGAGGGAATTTAACAGACAATGAGGTCACAGTTGTTCCTTTCTTGCTGAATTGGATTAAGACTGTTGTCTGGCATAGTAAAAGCTACAGTGAGTGTTAAGCTTTAAAAAATGTGTTTATTATAGGAAAAGACACATTGCCACTAAACTACCTTAAAACATTCCCTCTTGCTTCAAACATATTTACCATTCTTGCCACTTTAGAAAGCAGGGCTTCAAGTCCTTTTTCAGGAGGACTTCCTAACCTATTTTATCCATGCTCTGCTCCAGTAAAACATGCTTTTCTTGGACTAGATCTATTAGGCAGCACATGTAGCTAAGCTGGGTATGCAGAATCCAAGAGAGACGGGCCTTGAGTCTGCACAGCATGGTTACTCTACCGATATTAGCAGGCTCAATGCCTAACTCCCTGTAAAGGTCGCTGCTATTGTTCCCAGGAAGAAGCCATTGTGCGAGGATATTGGATAGGCAGAAGTTAGGTATGTTTCAAAAATCGCACGGCTAACACATAGCAGATTCGCCGAAAGTACTTCTTACCAGTCTAGGTGAAAGGAGCTCTCACCAAGATCCCAAAGTCATTGAATTAATAAATTGCTTTGCAAAGAGAAAGCAGAACATGGATGAGCGTAAACAAAGAAGCAAAGGTAGGCTGATCCTAGGCAGAGCGTGAAACCTTAACGGGTTTGCACTGAAGGAAGAGGTTCTTCCTCCCATGCTTACTGCTGCTGTGAATGCTAAAGAAATGCTGTTCTGTAGCGTAGGTACTGTTTTTATTGGAACGGGAAGTTATACATGGAAGTCAGCATGTTCAGACTCAGTGATACGAATCCCTATTAGCTCTTCTCATTTGGCTTAAATATTGCCTAAGAAATCTCATAACCATGGAAGCAAAGCTACCCAGGAGCTGTGAAAAGGTATGGGCGGGATGCCTGTGGCAGATTCACGCAAGAACAGCGAAGGAGGGTTAGGTTTGGTCTGATTGTAGACATCAGAAACAAGAGAGCCCATCTCCAGGGTAAGGCACAGGTCCTTGCGAGGTAGGGTGGAGTAAGACAGAAACAAGTATATATACCAGAGGTTCATAGAGGCAAAATTGGTTGCAAAATCCCTAGGGCTACCAGAAAGGTATCGTGTTGGAAGCTAACGCTGCAACGCTTCGTTGATTTCCAGTATATAAAAGAACACATATTTTATAATCCAGGGAAGCCCTCTATTCTTGAGAGAATTAGCTGCAGTCCTCCAGGCCTAATTCCATAAATAGCCCTCAAGCATTCCGCTCAGTGACACGGGCGCGGAGATGAGGTCCCTCCTGGCGTGACATTCCATCCGGCCGGGACTCACACCACATTCCGCTCTCCTCAGGAAGCAAACTACTTCTCTGCTGTTTCCCCACTGTGTCCAATTATGCCGCTGCCCTAGCAAAATGAGCACTTAGGCACTCAACACATTTTTAAGGAAATGGATCAGCATGATTATTCTGGGAAACACAAAGCCCACAGAGGAATAGGGCAAATTATGAATTTCAGGAAATATTGGTCTTTGTATATTAATCACACTAATAATATTGCAAATGAGAGAAATATAAATCTACTTCCCTCCCGTGCACAATTTGCTTTGTTTGATCCCTTTGAAGTAAGTATAGAGAGTGTTGTTTTGATGTATTTTTTCCCTGCCTTGATTGTTTTCAATTATTTCTACATTTTTTTAAAAAATGACAAAAAAAATAGAAAGCTACAAAGTGTTTTTATTCCAATTAGCAGTAAAAGAAGAAGAAGGGGGAAAATCGTTGTGTTTGGAAATGGAAGGGTCACCAGAGAATGGCTAATATACAACACAGACAACACTACTTTCTAACTCCAAGTCCATGGCAGACCTGTTTAATCAATCACAGAATTCCCAGCCAGCTGAGCTCCATACTCCTCTCCCATATGGCCCTTAACCCCCCAGTCAGAATCGTCATCACTGTGACTTAAGGAATTAAATTCTGGGTTGGCAGCCAGCCCTTGCCAAGGACACCTGATGAATTAGTATGAAAGCAAAATGAGAAACCAAACGTAACCCTCCTTCTGCTGTTCTTACATGAATCTGCCACAGGCGTCCCACCCGTATCTTTCCGCAGCACCTGGGTAGCTTTGCTTCCACGGTCATGAGACATCTTAGGCAATATTCAAGCCAAATGAGAAGAGCTAATAGGGAATCGTATCCCTGAGTCTGAACATGCTGACTTCCATGTATAACTTCCTTTTCCATTAAAAATAATACCTGCACTATAGAACAGCACTAAGAATAGTACCTATTTGCTCTTAAATTCACATGTACACATACATACTCCTTAACCTCAAAAAGTATTCTTTTTCATTTGTTTATTTTTGCAGATTGCAGCTCAAATGCTGCCTTTCCAAAATGCTTTTAATGGCCAACTTATCTAAGCAGACCCTCTTCAAATTCATTTTTATCTTGATATTATCTCATGCCTAACATGCACCATAGATGATAAGTGCAGGATAGTTTACTAGTTTAGTATTTCTTCTCTGGGCTGGCATGACATGAAAAAGTCAGAGGTCACCTCTTGGCTGCTTTCAATCAACATCTCCTCCTGCCACAATTAAGTGTGGCACAAATAAATTCAGTGAGTTAACTGCAAATACCAAGCATCTTGGTGTGTGGTGCCTGAGCATTCAGATTCTACCCTACTTCTTTAGGAACGCCCTTCGCTGTCACCTGCTAGAAGATCAAAGCCCACAGGTATGGTCCTTCCATAAGCTGCCTGTATAATACGTATGCTTGATTATAAACAAAGGAAGGTCCCCTTGAGTTGCTAGCTGTGAAATCAAGATTCTATCCTGCGTTCTGCATCAGGGCTCTTTGTACTCTTGCCCATTTCTTCTACCTGGCTGACTCCAACCTAAATTGTTGACCCAATCAAATGTGAGTTGAACCCACAGCTATTATAAGCCTCTGAATATTAGGACGGTTTGGTGCAGCACAAGAAACCCAATATGCCACTAGGTAAAGGACACGGGTTCCACACTGGGGTGCTGGACGTTCAGTTCTGCTCCACACACTAATCACAATGGTATGATCAAAGGCACATTTGCTTCAAGCTAAATTCTCTACCATGTAAAATGCAAATAACAGGAGCATTTTCCTTACAATTATAATAATGTTATAATTACTGAAGGAGTTACTATTCATAAAGTATCAGGTACCATACATAGTAAATCTCAATAGATAATAGTGATTATACTATTGTTACCTTTTAGAGTTTAACATTCATTTCTATTACTAATATCTTGAATTTATCCCTTCTATGTTTCCTGTACCTTGTTTTTGCAAAAAGAAAAGCTATTTGTGCACTGCTACAAGGCCTTCTGCAAAGAAGATAGGATAAAATATATTCATTATTTCCACAATCTACTATTATTATTTTCAATATGAATGTAGTCTTAACTTAAAAGAAGAATCATAGTCAAGTATGTTGGATGAGAGGAATTTTTTGTTATTGTGCTCAATATACAAAACAAGATGCATATCGTTTCTGGTTCTTTAAGAAATAGGAAAAAAATAGGATCGCTTTCACCAGAACAAATAATACTCCAAAATGAGTGATATGCTACATACTCCATTCTAGCAAGACAAAAATTCATTCTCTTAATTTAAAAGACCATGAAGCTTAAAATGTACCCTGTATTTAAAACCATACGTTCTTTCAGAATGGTAAGGACGTTTTCAGCAGGAAAAATAAAAAAGTAAAAGGTGCCTTCTTCCTGTCCCCTGACCCATTTTGCCTTAAAAATCTGGAAGGAAACCATTATTGACATTTTGGTTTGTGTACTGCATTAAATTCATATACATACTGAATTTCATCTGGCATATTTTCAGAAAGTACTATTAGCTCCTGCTCCATTTTCTTACATATATAAAAAGCAACTCGCAAGTTATCCCTGCCTTAGCCTCACACACACACCAGGATGAGACCTTCTGGTTCTTACTCAGGAAACACAGAGTACAAGGCAGGAGACAAACAGAAAGATGCTGAGCAGAGGGACAAGACCCAGGAATGTCTTGCAGGCTCCTCACCAGTATCTGTCTAGCTTCTGCACCTCAAAAGTGGTTTGCAATAGTGGCAGGCTCAGAGACCAACCAAGCAGCAATGTTTCCTTGGAGCAAGACACTTGCTTTAGATTTTTGTTCTCTCTTTAACAGTGAAGGCAATTCTGTAAGCTTTATACATAGCCTTTCAGACTGGAGAATGACACCGCGGTCTCTACACATAAAAGGGTAAAAGGTAAGGAGGTGCCACTCATCTTAGCCACATCTCTGAAGTGGATGCTTTGGGCCACGCAGCCTATTTGTAAGGTGGACGTAGCAGGTATCTCTTCTGGGTGTCATGTCTACCCATCTACCCCAAAGGTCTGCACGAGGCACAGGACAAGACAGAGGTATGATTTTAAAAAGCACCAGTAGTTTTTTATCTTGAGCTCTACCTGAGTTTTTATTTTATTAACATTTTACTTAACAAATGTTGTGAACATTTAGCTTATAAAACATGCAGTTTTGGGCAGCATATACATTGTGGAATTAGACTGGGCATGGTGGCACATGCCTGTAATCCCAGTTCTAGGAAGGCTGAAAACAGGAGAATCACTATGAGTCCATCTGCATAATAAGATCCTTGTAGTAAAAAAAAAAAATATATATATATATATATATATATATATATATATATATATTCAACAAAGCTAATAAACATATGCATAACCTAATTTTACTATATTTAAATATTATTTATTTATTAATTGGTAAGAACACTTAAAAGCTACTTTCGTTAATTTCCAAGAAACAAAATGTTATCAATTATAATCACTGTTATACAATAGACCAAATGATCTTATTTCTAATTAAAATTTTATATCCTTTGATAAGCATTTCCCCAAACTGGGCTTCTTCCCCCTCAGTCCCTGGGAACCACCATTCTGCTCTCTGCTCTGCGATTTCAACTTTTTTTGTACTCTAGATGCTAGCAAGACTATGCAGTAGTTGTCTTTTTGAGCCTGGTTTATATCAATTAGCATAATGTCCTCCAGGTTCATCCAAGTTACAAGTAGCAAAATTTGCTTCATTTTTAATGTTGAATAGTATAATTGTGTGTACATCCTATTTCCTTTATCCACTCATCCATTGATAAACACATAGGTCTGTCTCACATTTAGGGTGTTACCTACAGTGTTCCAATGAACACAGGTATAACTATCTTCTGAACATGCTAATCCCATGTATTTTGGATGTACATGCAGCAGTGGGGCTGCTGGGTCAGATGAGTTTTGTTGCGTTCAGGGTGGTATGGCCACAGAGTGCTGGATCATATAAGTAGTTTTGTTTTTAACTTTTTGAGGCATTCACATACTGCTTAGTTCTCTTGTTAAATAGAAAGTGTAAAAGAGTTATGTGTGTGTGTGTGTGTGTGTGTGTGTGTGTGTATAACAGAAATAAATCAGATAAGAATCACTATATTATGTAAATGCATTGTTTGTGTGTGCATGTGGTATTGGGAATTGGACCCAAGACTTTTCCACTGAGCTACATCTTCAGCCCTCTTTAAAATTGTTAACTTAGAGACAGAGGTTTACTAAGTTTTCTTTTTGATCCCAAAACAGAAATAGTTGTAGTTGGCATGATAGAGCTGTTTGAGCCTCCCTTATAGAACTTAGAAATCTTTACTATTGTTCAGCTATGCAAAATGGCTTCCAGATTCATCAAATAAGATGGCTGCTTCATCTTCTGAAGAAGAAAGATAATGAAGAGGAGTAAGGAAGGGAGAAAAGCAAGTGTCAAAAGGCACATGCCATCTCAACAGCATCTCTACTCTGCACACGTCCGTATACACATCATCCATTTTCTCATCACCTCAAGCCACACAGATTCCTGAGAAACCGAGGCCTGTTACTGTTGTCTGTGTCTGCTTTTGTGTGAAATAGACACCGAAGAAAAACCATACATTGGAGAAGAGACATGGGATAAAACAATGCTTCTAAAAAAGAAGAAGCCTCCAGACCTGGGATAATGAACACTCTGGCAGAATTAGCATTAGAGAACTTTTAGAACATTCAGAATCTTACATTCCATATATAGTTGCTGAGGGAAAATCTCTGAAGCTACAGCATGTATGTGTGTATGTATGTATATATGTATATATGTATGTAAGTATGTACTAGGGACTGAACTCAGAACCTTCACAGTGACCTTCATCCTCTGTCCTCCTGTTTTTATTTGGAGACAGGGTCTTCCTAAGTGGCTAAACTGCACAGCCTGAGCTAGAACTTTTGATCCTCCTACCTCATCTTCCACGTGCCCTGGGATTACAGGAATGCTCCCTAATGCCTGGCTTGGGGCTGTGTTTTAAGGGTGCTCCAAGGCACTGGGAATTCATGCTGGGGTGGACCCCAAACTGTCTGCAACAGAAAAGCCTATGAAATGATAAAATAGTAATAGTATTTTATCCCTTACATTATCACAGGAAATCCAGGAGGCATATGTGATTATCATCCCTGTCTTAATGATGGGTGAAGTCCACAGCCAGCTACTTAATAGAAATCAGCAACATTTCAGTTCACCGAGGCCACTTCAGATGTTAATGAAGAAAAAGCTCTTTGAGGTCAGTGTTTTTATGAGCAATTCTTTAAACTTTTATACTATTACTCTCCATGAAAGAACCATGGATATGCTTCAGAAACTCTTAAATCCTAAGAGTGCTCCAGCTTGTAGCCTGGGCAATGCATCTTTTTCTAAATCTCAGTTTCATAGCTGTATGGTGGGAAAGACACCAGCAGGCTTACTTCACATTACTGAAGATTTATTGGAAATGTGGATTCCCAAGAAGAACCGTGGCTTCCCTGGAAAGGAGTTATGGGAATTTAAGCCCTTTTAAAACATTCTTAGAATAGTTATCACCCAGCGACTTTAAGGATTCTAGAAAAAGATTGTCTTAAGGTCCCAAATGGTTAATTACTCCATTAAACATCAAAAAGCTCAGTCACCATGTTTCTGTGGAGTCCACAAAGCCCTTCGCATTAAACCACATGGCAAACTTTTTAAAATATGTTACACAGTGGATTCACACTCCACCAGTGCCTCCTAGGCTAATAGGAACTTTTGCTTCCTGACATTATCCATTTTGTTAAAGCTGGTTATGATTCCCCACACATTACTTGAAAACCAATTTCATTCAAGACAAAAGAGTGTGAGCAGGGTATTACATTTTATGCCTAAATTATGCAAATTTGGTGGAGTTATATTGTATTGTGAGCAATTCCCTTTCTTCCAGTTTTCATTGTAGCATGAGTTAAAGTAAATTTCACTATCCTCATTTGCAAAAGGTGAATACTTTCTATTTTAAAACCATGGGGGAAAGGATTGACTTTTAATGAGCAGTTATCTAATATAAAAATCTCTTACATATATTACTGACATCATTCCCAAGTATTAAATGTACATTCTGGATAGGGTTGATCTTGATTCAATTAATTCTTGGAGAAAGGGTTTTACAACTGAGCACTGTATGTTCCAGAGACAACCCCAGAGGTGAGATGGAAGACGGGGGCACATTTTTCAGAAGGACTGTGAGCTGCGTCACTGCTGTGCTGCTGGGTATCAAACCCTGCCACTTTATATCGCATGCAGAACAGGAACTGTTTATTCTAATATTTTCATAATTCAGGTAGCAATTCAGTAGAGATCAGTGGGTTTGTAGCAGCTGTTTGAGATCACATTCCAACTTCTCCACTGCCCTCTTTGCTAACTTCTCTTTCAGGAGGCAGGAAGTTACGGAGGAGACTGGCTATCAAGTATTTCTCCTGGCATGAGCAAGTCATGATCTGCATTTGGTGCTGCCTTGGCTGCTGTCTGCGTCCTGTGCATTCAGTTAGTTGCACCAACCCATCCCTTTAGAAAGTAGATGCTCCACAGATGCAGAAATAAGCAAACTAAGTGGGTGACTCAATTTAGAGTTCTATGGGGTACAAGCTATGCCAGCTGCATTGTTTTAAAAAAAATAGGGCTTGGTTTTTTCACCTTTTGATAAGTCTAGACCTTATTATTCCACGTGTGATTCAAAGATCATTTTTATCAGTATGATGGAGGCTTTCTACCCAAGATTTGCCAAGGGCAGAGGCTCTTCCTGGGGCAGAGGCTCAAGGTTTGTATTTTTCTTTTTCTTTTTTTTTTTTTTTTCT
>NW_004524597.1:5489824-5579549 GCF_000260255.1 Octodon degus
TTTTTTTTTCAGAAACAGGGATTGAACTCAGGCCCTTGCACTTGCTAAAGAAGCGCTTATTCCACTGAGCCATCTCCCCGGTCCCTCTTTTTTTTTTCTTTCATTTTTCTTTTTTTGGATTTGTATTTTTAAAAGTCTCTTCATGTGATTCATTTATGTATGCAAAAGTTGTGGCACACTTCATTTAGAAGCATATTTCTACTCTTAAAAGTTATGCATCTGTGATTTTCCCTGGTGGTCATCTCCTGGTCAGGAGAAGACTCCCATAGTTCCAGCCATCACTGCTAACATCTAGGCAGGGAGAAGAGAAAACGTTCCAAAAGACAATGTAGATAATAACAAGTGCAGGTTTTTAGTCTCTATGTCAGAGGAAGCAAAGTAGAAGTTTAGAAAGAAATGTTTGAGTTGGAAATTAACAGTGTTTGCCACATCTAGGTACCAAGAATTTGTAAGAGAAACTCTATAGAACTTAAAATTAGATTTTAGGAAATATCTCTGTTCCAAACATCATTCATTTTCACTTGTATTTGGTTTGCTGTTTTGTTTTTTGTACTGGGGATTAAACTCAGGACCTTGCACTTACCAGGCAGTCACTTACACTGCTGAACTATATTGCCAGCCCTGGTTTGCTGTTTGGAAACACATCGCGTTAGATATAAGTTTGTCTTAAGTTACTCCTTGCTTTTTACTCCATGCCCACTGTACCTCTTAAATTCAGAACCATGAGCACTAAGTATTCATTACAAAATAAGAAGAAACAGACAGATGCCTACTTTCCTTCTTATAGGGAATAAAGCATGCAAAGTAATTCTTATGTATTGATTATTTTAAGATCTTTTTAAGATCTTAGGGATTGGAGGGGTAGATATGTTAGAGTACATATGGATATTGAGATAATGCTATCTTTGAAAATCCACAAGTTTTTTGGTTTTGTTTAATGACCTAAACTTTTAGTAATGGTTCTCTTAAGAGTTATGTGGACAGCCAGGATGCTAAAACACAAGGCAAATCTCTATCACTAATTGTACACAGAGATTAAGTACATATAACTAATCAACCTCCCTAGTAATCAGAAAAATTCAAATTAAATAGCCATGATCCAGTTCCTACTAGGAAAGTATTAAAGTAATTAGGATACTGAAGGCTGGTGAGGATAAAGAGAAATTAACAGAAATAGGCATTCCTAGTGGCTTTGCAGATTCATATGACCCTTCTAAAAACCAAGCAAGATACACATTAAGAGCCAAGGGAAATATTTTCTTTTCTGTAATTCTATAATTTTACTTCTGGGAATCTGGTCTTAAAAATAACCTTAAGTATGGAAAAAATTATCGAATGAAACATTGCTTAGAACAAAAAAGGCAAAATCTAATTTCCCTAGCAGAATGGCAAATATCTCAGTGTCTCAACACATACACACACACACACACACACAAACACACACACACACTACACACACACACTCACATGGCATCAGTGATGCATTTGGTAGCTATTAAAAATTATGGTTACACAGACCAGATCACAAGGTATCCAGTAGACAATGTTTCAGTACAATACACCACGCTCATTATGACAAGTCACATAAATAACACACAGAGGGTAGAGGAGATACCCCAGGAGCCTAATGCTGATTGTATTATGATAGATGTTTTTATTTTCTTCATTATCACCCATTAGGGGGTGAATAATGGCGTTATCTTATCGTTTTCAAAGAAAAACAAATTTATACAGAAAAACACCGCAAACCATCTTGAATCCCTTGGAAGAACTAGCTCTATGCACATAGTTTATGGCTATAATAAAAGGTGGTTTTTCAGAACTCTGAAAAACTCAGTTTTGGTTAATCAAATATCTCACTGACTGAAAAGGATAATATTAACAGTATGATTTACAATTCATCAAGGAACTATAAATCAAGGTAATCTACATGATTGAGGGATTCCAGAAGTGACGGCTGATATCCAGCATTCATTTTTCCGCTTCATTTTTTTGTCCCTGTAGAGACTATATAGAGTGAACTGCTCTCAGCAGATTTATAAAATCTGAGCCCAAGAGGATAAGGAATAAGCTGAGCATCTATGTTGGGCAGGGGTTGGTGAGAGGCCAGGGTCCATAACTCAGCACAAGTCCTTAAGGTACATAAACACAGAGACAAGAGGAACAAAGACACTCATGAATTTGCACCTCTAATTAACACTGCAGGGAGTAAACCAAATATATGTACTGTGTGGATGTGTGTGTAAGAGAAATAGAGGATAAGTGGATGTAAATACTTATGTATGTATGTATACATAGATTGATTCGCATATGCATATATAGACATAGATGATAGACATATTGATATATGCATATAGATAGGTGATATATACAAGTATATTTATGTATATATGTACATATGGAGATATATAGGAAACAGACACATATATAGACAGAGCTAGTAGATGTAGAAATCTATTTTATGTATGTATATACATATAGGGAAATAGAAATGGTAGCTACATTTGTGCATACATATAGAAACATTAAACAGGTAGTACAAAAATGCACAGATAACAGATGGTTCCCACAGAGACAAGTACAGCATTTTTTTTGAGAGCTCATTTCATGTTCAATGTTTGTACCTGCGCTTTCTTCGACAGTTGATCCCTTTACAGTCATGGAAAATCTATGACATATATGTTATTGTATTTTTCTTTTAAGAAAAAAGATATTAATGTATGCCTTGTCCTTTCTCTAATCTAAAACTTTAGCATCCAGTTTTCATTGTAGTGTCAGCAGTTTGTGATAAATAGGGGGGTTCAGGGTTACAGTGTGGTACTCATCTCTAAAGGTTTTGTCATCACTACCACAGGAGAACTCATTTCCTCACATTTTGCAGGCAAAGAAGTAGAGATTAAGTACACTGTCAAAGCTACTCCACAACGTAATTGTCATTGAAGAGGGCATCACTTGATTACTAAAAATAAAGCTGAACTCAATGTGTCAAACTCATATGGAAATCATCGTTCACCAATGAGGACCTTCACCCTCAGCTGGACATTTGGTTCTTCTTGGCAAAGGTTAGAGACTTGGGGTCTCAACATGTGGACATGTAAGTGCAAGTGTTTCACAATTCTTCTCACAGCATTCTAGTGTGGCCTCATTTCAGCATAACTATAACTGACCTTTATGATTTCAAGAATCAGTTAATGCAGTTAATACTCTATTCATTCTTGTATGCAGCACTTAAGAGAAAACATAATTAAAATATAATTAAAATCCTGCTCTCTTTCCTTGTTTCTTTCTCTCCTTTTCCCTTCCCTCCTCTTTCCCCCTCCCTTAAAATGGTTCCATTTGAAACTTGCTAATAATCTTGGTAGACAATCTGGTTTTTGTTTGAGCACATCAAATATCTGAAGAAAGATATTGGGCACATGTGGAAGTTCCCAGCAATGGTATTATTCAACTCCTTTGACAACAAAAAAATCCATTTGGAGTCATGATTTCCTGTATGTTCTGAAGTAGATCTAACAACAGCAGATTTTCCTCTTATTAAAAATAAGCTTGAAGCTGTCAAGTCCCATTCTTATTGTTAAATCCATGAATGATTCTGGAATTCACATGGCATGCACCAGGAGAATATAATTCCACCGACAGTGCTTGTGGTTCAATACATAATCTGATAAAATTCATCTATTTGAGACTCCTAGTAACAGCATCAAATGGAAGGGCACATTACTTTCCAAATTTCTTTTAGAACTGATTATACAGTTGTTGACCCCTACACTAATGCAGCCAACATATCTGTAAGACCTATTGTAGGCCAGGTACTTCAGTAATGCTGAAGCATGATGAAAGATAAATTGGTCAAAAGAGGGAAATGGATTAGTGAGTGAATGAGAGAGAGAGAGAGAGAGAGAGAGAGAGAGAGAGAGAGAGAGAGACAGACAGACAGACAGACAGACAGACAGACAGACAATGGTACAATAGACAGACAGACAATGGAACAATGGCCTATGATTCTCCCTGGTACCCCAGGGTACACCCTCTAAACCCAGGACATTTTCAAAGGGAGATAAGTAGGGAGAGAGAAAATTTGAAATCTCTTCATTTCACACAATATTTCCCCAACACTCCCTCCAATAAATGCTTAATTCTAGTAGTGTCTAACTCATATTTAAATGTTTTATTATCACATTTTTCTCAATTCTAAGAGATCAACCAAAACTGCATGAAACATCAACTCCACAATGGCTTTTCCCTTGCAGAAAGTTGAAGTATTAAAGATGCATGCCTGTTCAAACAGAGGAAATATGGCAGTGTTCAGACTTTTGGGACAATATTTTTGTTCTCAAATACACCTCTGAAAGTAGGATATTCAATAAAATAACACTGGTTTCTAGATTGGGACAAATAACTTCTACTCCCCCCTCAAAAAAAAAAAATTCCTACACAGATAGACATGGTGCTTCCCCCCGCTCAGAGGTGCTCATGACCTAAGCAAAGAGGTGCTTTTAATCAACCCATTAATCTAGCAGGACTTTGTGTGAAGATATGGATTAGTCAGAACAGACTACTTCAAGGGCCTTTCTTTTGAGCTAGAACTGCCAAAATCCCAAGCATATACCAAAAGGGTTCTGTTGAAGTGGCAAGAGGTGAGCTGTGAGAAGGGAGGAAGAACAGAGGAGCAGCCGGCTATCAAAGGAGAACTTCCAGGCAGCAAAAAGAAGCAGAATCAGGAAACTTCCGAAAGTCAATATTCAAGTAAAACTGCACTTAAGAAGAAAATACATCACTCAGAAGCATAAATACAAGAGGGGATTTGATTTTCAGTGTTCAAGCATATCAGTGAAGGAAGCACAGCAACACACACAGTTAGATCGGAGGTTACCAGTCTTCTCAAAAAAATAGAATAATATGGATGCTGGGGCTTTAGCTCTGTAAGGTGTTACCATCTTGGTTTGCTACATACTTTACTTTTGCCCAGCCTGGAGTTTGAAAGTAGCTGATAAACATGCCTAGCCAAGAAATCAAATTAAAATAAAGAAGGTGCACTTAGTTAACTGAGTCAGTTGCTTGGGGGAAAAAAATGAAATTAAAGGGGTTGGAGAAAGTAGAAACTATTAAACTAGAACCTGTCTTTGATGACTGTGACTATCTTGTGCTTACTTTCACTCAAGGTTCCAAAGATGACAAAGAAGCTGATAAAAGGAGTAACTTCTGCATTCCAGACAGTTAGCATCCTTATGATTTTGGTCTTTAAACTTTGAGAACTGACCCTGCGTCTTTCTGCAAGATGATCATCCTGTGGATGCCACTGGCAAACAATGGCAAGTTGGCTTATCCTGGTTTAGAAATACAGTTCATCCACTGGGATGTTATGCAAGAATCCAAGCTGAGCTGAAGGAGATGGAAAGCTTGCTTTCGAAGGGATGTTGCACCTTGGAAATGAGATGTGCTTACACAGTCATCAACTGGGATAAACAGTCCATCTGGGAGAAAGTGACAAAAGTATGCTAAAACAAATCTAAAGGAGGAAATATAAGTTCCTTCCAGCTTAAGTAAAATAACAAGACTTTAGGGAGGAAGCAGTATCATTAAGAAAAGAAAGGAATGAAATTCTTTAGCATCATGTTTACAGATGCTAGTCCTAAGAGAGGTTTCAGTGGGGAAGAGTTTATGATCAAATGAATTCAGGAAAGGATCCAGTCTACCCCTTTCTGTTTCTTTTATCCTTAGAGATTCCAAGTGAACATTAGTATATTAAAGATTCTGAAGAATATACTCTAGAATTTAGGTGGGTAAGTGAAGAGGGAGGAGATGAGAGACAGGTGCATGGCTGGTCCTAGTAGCGAGGAGGTTGGCCCATCTTCAGAGAGACTGCATATGTAGCTGGAGTGCAAGGAATGTGGCTGGTTAGAAGCTGAAAAACTGAACGAGATGTCTGCTTACATCAGTGGCACCTCTGGTTCCCAAGAGATATTTTCTGATATCTAGAAACACTTTGGTTATCTTGACTGGGGAGAGGCATTCTCCAGGCATCTACTGAGTAAGACCAGGGAGGCGGCTAAGCCTCTTCTAATGTGCCTGACAGAGCCTAGAGCCTGCTTTTCCCCCTGCCATGACAAGGAATTGCCCACACCAAGTGTGAACAATGAGAGGGCTGAGAAACTTGGGCTTAGATCAAGAGGCTGAGTATGGTGAAGAGTCCTCCACTCGGCAGGCAAAGGGAGGAGGAATGAGGTGGATAAGTCAGCTATCCAGACAGGAAAGGGCCTTCTGTACTCTCATCTTCTGTAGATCTCAAACATAGGATCATTCAGACCGTATGGTATTGTTTCTTCTCAGTATCAAGGTGAAATAAGAGCACAGACCAATGACTCCAATGTTTGTTCATGTTTTAAATGTGTAGCATAAATCACCAGGACAATTTATGTCACTCTCCAGCAGTGACAGACAACTAAGAAGCTCCTGGAGCAGGAGTCAGTTCCCTGTTTACTATGGGTGTGGGTCAAAGCAGCAAGAGTCTCAGCTGGCCCAGTTTGCAGCAGAGTACCTAGGAGGGCCTGACAAGACAGCTCCAAGTCAGGCCAGGGCTGCCAGGACAGAGCCAGGAGGGGCTCTCAAAATGCAGATGCCCACCAAAGCCATTAAGATGACCACATCAACCTTGAGCATTGTACAAGCCTGCTTCACATGAGGTAATCAAACTTCCAATCAGAGCTGGTTAAATATCCCTTCTCTAAAAACCCACTGAATAATTAAAGAAAAAAAAAGACCAATATGTAAAGTTTCTGTGCTTAAATGCAAATATACAGTGAGAAAAGAAATTAAAGCCAGGGAGAAGGCTCACATTTTCAAGTGTATAGTCTGAACTGAGGGACTTTTTGGCTCTGAAGATGTCTGGCTTTTTAAAAGGCGGGAAGGTCACAAGTAGGGATGTCTCTAGGTGACCAGAGCAGTCAATATAAACTTAGCATATTTCTGTATTAAGGGGAGAGGCCTTTCTGGTCTGCCTCATTATGTAAAATGATTATTCTAAGTAGGTGGCTCTTAAATTCTCCATTTATAACAGAAGAATTATTTATGACTGGCCTATTTTTTAAAAATATATGTTTTAGACTAAAAATATACATTTTTCCCTGGGAATTGCATTTTATATGTAGAAATCTTCAATTATAAAACATACCAGCTTGCTGTATTATCATTGATGAATATTTGTCTCATAAGTATGCACATACACATACATACATCTTTGTATGCATAGGCATAATTACAAATAATACCTAGTACATATCTTATATATTTAGTATTAGCATATTATCTTTGTATGTGCATCTCTGTGTAATCGTCAGATAATTACGAACATAATCTATATAATACATAAATTCACACATTTATTATTCAATAGCTTTTTTCCTAGTTAACAATGTGTTGTGTACATCTATCTGTGTCAATATCTCCTAATATTTTTTTTTTTATAGTTAGTAGCTGTATTGCATTCCTCTGAGTGACTGGGATACGGTTAATTTGATCAGCTCCTTGTTTGTGGCTAAGATAAATTCCCACAAGCAGCATTCAGAAATAAGTATTGCACAAAGCTTCCATTTTTAACAGTTATCCTAACCTGAAATACAGGAAAAGCTGTATCTAGGCAGAAACTCACACCAGTTTATTTTGGGGGAGAGAGGGGTTCATATTACTAAAGTCACATCACTCATTTTTACTATCAGAAGGTAAAAATATTCCTCACAAGTGTAAAACTCCCCAGTTGCTGGAGTTGAAATACCAGCAAAAGGAAGGCCCTGTGCCTTGGAACAGAACCAGAGCCTGCCCATGACTGCCCTCAGCCCACACGCAGACTCTTTGTGACTTTCACTATGAGCACATGCCCAAGTGTCAGGATAACCTTTTCAGTGTGAAAACCAAAAGAACATATATGTGCACCCATGTTTATAGCAGTGCAATTTGTCATAGCTAAATCTTGAAGACAGCCCAAAGCCCATCAACTGAGGAATGGATAAAACATGTGGTATTTTTATACACTGGAGTATTACTCAGCTATAAAGAAGATAACCTCAAGGTTTTTAACAGGTAAATGGTTGCAACTAGAGACCATACTCACAAGTGAAATAAATCAGACCTGCATGTGCAAACATCAGATTATCTCTCTAGCATAAGAACCTGAAAGACTAAATCAAATCTAAAAGGTACAAGAGATACTGTGAAAGGGAAAGAAACTTTTAAAGGAACAACTGGGATGAGGGCAAGGAGAAATGTAAGAAAGAAAGAGGGGAAAATATATGCATACCCACAGGATAGATGGGAGAACTGTACTTCTGATTTCTACTTTATTGAAAGCAACAGTTAATGTTTAAATTTCTCTCCGTCTTTTGACCAATTTTGCATGCTGACTTCTGGTCATCTGAATAACCAATTTGAAGACAACAATATGCAATATAATAAATATTGTTGAATTCCTGTCACTTTATTTAGTGAAATTCTGTACCATTTCTAATTTTTTATTTACTATTTTTTATTCTCTTAAAAAGAAAAAAAGACGGGGATGGGGAGAGAGCTCAGTAAAATAAGCGCCTGCCTGGCAAGTGTAAGAGCCTGAGGTCAATTTCCGGTTCCCCCTCCAAAAAATAAAATAAAATAAAATAAAAGACAATCTTTGCTCCACTTGGCCCAGCTGATTTCATAACATTTCTCCAGTGTGGGACTAGAGCACCAGGTCCCTCCAAAGAAAACAAAAGCCAAATCAGACATTGTACTTCCCTGAGAGTGGTCAACCAGTCCCCACAAGACTTACACATGCTCAGCTTCAGGACTCTGCAGTTGAAAAGCCTGTGCTCTGGTCTTTGAAGAATAAAGGAATATTATTAGACCTTTGTAAAATTGCTAACTTTGTAGGTTCCCTATTTGGAGGAAGAAAATGTAATCATTTAAACTTAAAAAAAAATCCTCAAAAAAAAAAAATCCTCAAGGGCTAGAAATACATGTTGTGGTCATTGATAGCAGCAAGTACTTGTGTAAGAAGATGGCATCAGAGTCAGTAAGGGTTGCAAGCACTTTCATCCTGTGCGTCTTTGGCTCATCTCTGCTCTACTGCAGGGCGATCCACTGAGACCCCACCTCAGGCAGGCAGGACCTGAGCCATCACATTGTTCACCTGCTTCTGGGCAGGAGAACACATCAGTGATACACTAATATGGGTTTGTTGCTCCCTCCTGAATCTGGAGGAATGTGCACTTGGCTTCTCCCACGTCTGGAAAGCTTTCAGGAGGAAAGTAGGTGCAGTTTTGATAGGAGGAGGATGGAGATACCCACAGAGTAGGATGCGTTCAGAGCAACCATGTGGACAAAGTATTTAATGCTTAATTGTGCCTACCTTCATGTGCAAATTGCTTACTTTACCTGGTCCCTGAAAGTCTCCATACACTAGATGTGAAGCTGCCCTCACCTCTAGCAAAAATTTTGCAGATTTATATTTTTATGCTACAAATATTTTCAATTTTTTTCTTCAAGATTGTAAGATAAAAGACAAAAACCTTAATGGCTAAATGTACCTGTCAGTGCATAGACATGAGGGAAAGAGGCAAATGTGAGATAATAAATGATCTAGCAGTAAAGAGACCACAGCCCTAATTCAGAGGGACACTATAAGAGAAATGGGGACAGGGGAAAGTGAGTGGGGCATCCTCCAAGCAAAGGCGGCAGTGGCCATTCCATATGAATCATTTCCTTGATGTTATGGGGACCAGCATGGCCAGAAAAAAAAAAGCTTTCAAAAAGAACCACAAACATAGACTTACGTGAAAAATCCTGATTCTTAAAGGCAGCATTTACTAATTTAGATTGCTTTAAATTGCAGACCAAATAAAAAATTCCCTCCACGCACCACTATGCATCTCTTCAGGATAGTCAGATGATATTTGTTAAATGATTTAGTCCAGGTACTTTGAGATGAATGAGAAAGATTCACATCTTTAAGGGTTTTCTGGCCACTGAATGAATGAATGGATGGATGGATGGATGGATGGATGGATGGATGGATGGATGGATGAATGAATGAATGAATGAATGAATGAGTTGTGGATAGATCTCAGTGCCAAGGTCTTGTACTTCTTAACAGTTACACACACACACACACACACACACACACACACACACACACACACACAGTGACAAAACCCCATAATGATATAGGGGAAAGAAACTCCCAACCTGTTAGATGTTTGATATGAGTTTCTGTTCTCTAAAATTGAAGAATAAATTTTAGAAACAATGGAGGTTAAAAGTAGAATATATTTACTGCAGGAAAGAAAGCTTCTGTCTGAGAGAGACAGAGAGGATCCTGAATGGATTGCTCAAGACTCTGTCTTTTCTAGGGATTGTTATTGAGCAAATCCACAACAGGTCCAAAGTGGGAAAAATGGGAAATTGCAAGGTGAGCATGAGGTGGGACAAAACTATGGTCAACCAATAAAGCTATAAGTATGATTTCTCAGATAATATTCATTAAGTCGGGATCAAATTGGGAAACAAGTCACTTATCAAGTGGTCATGAATATAGAACAGGGGCTTTTCCTGTAGGGGGTTGGGTTAGTGACTCTTCCTGGCTTTTCAAGGTGATTGCTACCTATTTGGAATATCAACTCCTGATGTTTATCCTTAGGAAACATGTGGATGCATTTGTCTTATCTTTTGTCTTGAGGTCTGGCCCACAGCAGAGGTGCCTGTCTTCCATACAGTTGCAACATATTGTATTTCATCTTCTGCACTGGTTCCTTTGAGGGCCTACCCCTATCAGACAGCCTGTAATATTTTATCTAACTTAATTGCCTATAACAATATTCCCAGAACTGGGGCTTGGGAGTTGGCTCAATGGAATAAGCACTTTCCTAGCAAGTGCAAGGGTCTGAGTTCAATCCCCGGTTCCACCAAAAAAAACCCCACAATATTCCCAGAGATATACATCACTTTCAGTTATTAGTATGTTTTAAAATAATAATTTCAAAAAGTTGCAACTATATTCCTCATTACTATGTACAACATATTTTACATTGCCTATTATAACAAATAAATTTTAATGTATATTGTTATTTAGGAGCTTGAAGGAGAAACTAAAACCTATTAGGTTCTGTATATATTTTAATTCAAAAAGATTAATAAATACTATTTCAATGTTAAGAGAAAAATTTATGAACTGTACTGAGAATTTGGACTCATTTTCCAAAACTTCCTCTCTCCTGTCACCTTTTTGCAGTCAATGTCCACACAGGAGCAGAACCATCATTCAGTAAGGCAAACAATTAAACCAGCATGTGGCAATCTATTTCACAGCGGTGATTGGGCCCCAGGATAACAATTTTGGGAACTGATTCCTCCTTGAACCCTGTCCCCTTACTCAATTCTCTCCCAGCTACCTCCCCCATGCAAGTGGGGGACAAAGAGACTTGATTTTCATCATTCCAGGTAACACCTTTGTCAAACGGACTGTCTCTCCCTAATCTTGTCATTTAGCTTCCAAATTATGCCAAGATAAATGAGTGCAGCAACCTTTTGGCTACTGGATAATTTTATCAGCCTCATTTATGACTTTCTGTAGATTGCATTAACTGCCATTTCTTGGGAGATAAAAGATAAAGTGTGCCTTATGCAAAACATCCCACTGAACACCATGAGCCTCAGAAACAATTAATAGCATTAGAGGGCTGAAGGGGAAAGGAGAAAGCACAGAACAATCCATCAGCAGCAGGGTTAATTTTGATCACTGTCATGGGTAACTCTTGCCAGAAGCCTGCTGGGCAGGTGTATGTTAAGCTGTAGCTAAAATATGTGCTGAGAAAACTTCCCAGCAACTCTGAAAAGAATTTGAGCCAGGGACTCTTTACCCTTTAATTTTCTCAAAAAATAAATTCACCCACTTGAAAAACAAGAAAAGCAGCTCTCTGATGACATTTCAACTCCCTATCTTAAAAACAAAAAAGTTTATTACAATGTGCTTGCCTGCATTGAGTATATAAAAAATATCATGCTTCATGGGCTTAAAACCTTGGTGTCCTTGGAGGAAATATCAGAGCAAGGGAGGAACAATGTCTCAGTAGAAAATATAAAGTGGCAAGGAATTAAAACAAAAGAATGAGGTGCCTATTGTCATTACTGTTAGCGGGAGGGTGAGAAATCCCTGTTTCTTCCTGGTATTAACAGTGGACTAGCCTTATGACAGACATTTCCTCTGTAGAAAGCTGGGTGTTGAGAATACAAGGACCTTTCATATGTTTTCAACTCCCTGGGCAGTACAAAATCACTCAAAAGTAGGAAGTTAAACTGCCATGGCTAAAATTTGGGGAAGGTTTAATACCATCAATAAAGTTTCTGAGCATCCTCAACTTGCCAACTCGTAGATACAGTGCAGTGAGAAAAGCAGACATCTCAGTCTCCTCAGAGGTCATCTTCTAACAAAGAAGTCAGGTGACAAAAATAAAGAAAAAAAAAACGGAAATGAAAATGTAAGTCAGTTTATTAGAGGAAGAGTTGAGGGACAAGCCACCAAGCTGAGACTCAGGGTAACTAGGGCAGAGTAGGAGATACCAGGAAGGGCTTTTTACCGAGGGAGCACTTCTGTGGGTTCCTCAGGGATAACAGAGACTAGTTTGGCAAAGAGTGCAGCAAAGATCATTCCAGGTAACAGGAACAGCACACAGAGTGTCCTGGCAACAGGAAGGAGGTTGGCTTACTTGGGGAACTGAAAGGAAGCCAGCAAATCTAAGGGAACCCAGGGAGAGTGGAGATTAATACAATGAGATTGGTAAGAAATTGGGTCCTTAGTCGGTTTTGACCGGTGCCTTGGAAGACAGAAACACTAATGTTTTCTCACTGTCTGAATACTCTCAGTTCAGCGTTCAGCTTGGGGACAATGGTAGCTGCCCAGTCCTATGACCTAGAACTTAGATCACCTCCCTTTATTGTTTTGATCTGTGTGAAAGCAGTCTGGTACACTCAGGGGCACCCTTAGGCTAAGGAGCCGAGTCATGTACTGCTTTCAGGTATGTTATCCATGTTGTTAAAGCACAGCCTGAGCTCGTAGACTCTTCTTCAAAGAGAAATGCAGAGTATTTGTCAACACCTATATTTTTCCTCTGAAACCAAGACCAGCAGACAGAAGTAAGTCCACCTATGGGATGTCCAACACACAGTGCTTTCCATTTTTAGTCAGAGAAACACAAAACAAGGAAGAAAATTGCCTGTGAGTTGTGGGTGGTGTCAGGAGAAGCAACATGACTGAAATACTATGGAAACGCTCAGCCTTTCCTGTTAATGCCAGACCTGTACCGCTCACCAAGGGTACCTGGTGCTGTTTAATTCAGAAGAACCATAAATTCAGGGCCCACAAAAACATCTGACAAGAGTTAAAGATGCTTTGTAAATGTGCATACATATTTATAAACATGGTAGCAGAATCAGAGGAACAGAATAAGTGCGCCTCCCCTAAAGTCATCTGAAAGTCAAAAAATGCCATTAATTACTTTGTCATGACAACCTTGTTCAATTTCATCTCAGGTGACTTATCAGCTTTGATACAGAACCGCAATTTCAATACCAAATTGGAACCAGCTACAGAGGCAGCACACCTTAAAACAGAGAGCTTCCCTTTTTTCCTGGCAACATTAAGCTAATCTGCCCTGACAGAGGAGGATTCTTCGGAACTAGCTACCAAGTCTCCCAAATATGAAGCAGTAACCCAAATGTCAATTACTTTTTCAGGGGTAGACAAATTGCTAGCACACTAATGCAATTTAAGCCAAATAATTAGATAACAGGACTACAGAGAGGGCCTGGTGACAGAGCTTCTGAGATAATAGAATCTAGTGTCCTACTTCTTAAATATTAACATCATTCTGTCTCAGTCAATCGGTTTATGGTAATTTAAAAAAGGGCAAAGCAAATTCCTTTTATTGCTAATAATATTGTGCTACTGCAGAGTTAGCTTTGAAGGTTAACAATCTGTGGGGTCAAAACTTAATCATGTGCTATCGTGCATTTGTGCGTTTTTCTTTCATCTCTTTCTTTCGGAATGCCCTCTTTGTGGAAAGCCAAGGGTTTATGAGAACCGCACACAAATGCACCCACACATACACAATACACAGACAATAGCAGCCATCATCAGCGAGGCCAGCCGACTCAATTAACAGCATCACAGAGAAATCAAACCTCGGTGTCGCATACATTCCACAATATCTCAATTTGATCACCTTTCCTCCCCCACAAATGGCTCATTTTGGGGACATTGTACATATGCCTACATGCTTGTCTAAAAATCTCAAATCTGCTTCCTCTGTCATGGTAATCATCAGCCTTTCTAGGCTTAGATTCAAATACTTCCATAGAATATTAGTTCTGATTTCAGTGAAACAATGATTTTTTTTAATTTTTTGTCAGTTACATGAACCTTGTTATTTTTATTGAACTTACATTTTTGCGAGAGCGCAGTAGGCTCAGAAGCCTCTAAGAACTTCTAGAAAAAAAACAGTATAAAGGTGAATTCCCAATGACACAGCTCCCTATGTAATCAGTAATATATTTAGGGAGATGATCATGTCACAGTAGTGACTCATAAAATGTCTTATTGATACAAAACCAAATCAAAGTTGGTTTTTTTCTAAATCTCTCCTTGTTAGGCATTTGGAAAACATAGGAACTGTATGTAGGGGAGAGGAAGAAAGATCTGTTCCTTAATTATCAGCAACATCAGGAGTAACTGCAAGCACTGGATTTCCTGCTCACCATAACCACTACTAAGATATAAACGGAGACAATAAGAAAGCTACTCTTGAGAAAGAGATAAAGTTATTCCCCATGCCAGTTTGGACAATGGTTTGTCAGGCATTTACCACAACAAACAAACAAACAAAGCCAGATGCAGTTGCCCCCATGATGACAGCTGCTGTTGCTCTTCTGCATTTGTGCACCATGGATCAGGCACAAGCAGACAGCTTTGTCTAGAATTAACACAATAGAGAAAAGAAAATGACCCAGATATGGACTTGGTGGATTAAATGGTAACCTATATTTAAACTTTTGAGGTATCTCTAAACCATTTTCCATAGTGGCTCTGTTGACTTACATTCCCACTGACTGTTTGAGGGTTCCCTTTTTTTTTTTTTTTTTTTTTTGGTCCTTCATCAGAACTTATCTTTTTGTTTGATTCTTACAAAAGGCAGCCCACCATGTATGAAGTGATAATTCATGGTACATTGGCTTTTGCATTTCCTCAACAGTCAAGATCTTAGCAAGATACCAGCACTCCCCATTCATGGAAGCACCAATCAAAAAGGGCCAAGATCTGGAAATGACCAAAATATCCATCAGTGGATGAACTAAATTTTAAATGATATGGAATATAGTGGAATATTACTCAACCTTTAAAAGAAGGAAATCTGTTCATTTGCAACAATATGGGTGGGCCTGATGGGTATTATGCTAAGGAAAATAGACCCTATTCAGCACTGTCCTCTTCATGAGATAATCTAAAACACTGAAACTTACAAAATCAGAGCACAGAAAAGCAATTACTACTGGGTAGAAAAGGGGAAAGTGGGAAAAAAAAAAGTCAGTAGCAGGGTACAAAGGCTTGTAAATCCAATTACTTCTGGAGAATCTATACAACACAGGGCCTATAGATAAAAATACTAGATCACACAGTTTAAAAGTTGCTAAGATGGTAGATTTAATGTTGAGTGGTTTTATCACAGAGGAGAAATCATAAAAATGAAATACAGAGCAAGGTATGGTGGTATACAATTGTCATCTCAGTACATGCTGGCATTTCACAGTTCTTCACGCTAGACTTTTATCTGTAGAAAAAACAATAAATTAGGAAACCGCCACACAGGCGAAGAGTGTCACAAGCATATGCAAACGCAGAGAAAAGCACACAGCTCAAGACTGACTGGCCCACTCAGGTTGCAGCCAGGTGTGTTCCCACCCATTCACACCTGGTGTATGCCTTTCCCCTGACCCAACATAACCTGCCAGCCTCATCAATGCCCAGGAATTGACATGCCACCACTCTTGGGCAATCCACCTTCTCAAGCCCACTTCTGGTCTTCTTCAAAGTGAAGAGCTATTGTTAGTGCAGCATTTCTACCTTGCTTCATCACTGAACAGGTACAATGCCGTACGACCATTTTTAATAAAAGACTTCTTTTTGAATATGTTACTGAAGAAGGTTGTAGGCACAGTGCCCCTGCCTTATGTCCTTCATAAGATAAGGATTTTTGTGTAACTTTTCAGAGGGCAGTGATCTTTTGGAACCCATTTACCTTGTTATAGCAAAGCTGAGGGTAAACATTCACCCAAGAAGAAGGGCTGGTAGACTCATGCACATTGTTTGAATTTATTTCTTTTTCTCTCTCATTTCAGAGACCCCACTATATCTCAGATTCTTAGCATTGCTCTTTGGGGGCATACAACAAAGTGAGTGAGCAAAGGCTTGAGCTAAAGGACTCAGAAAGACTCCTCCTCTGCCTCGCATCACTAATAAGTATGTATTCTCACTTTTCTTTGGGTGGCAGCTGCACTATCAATATGTTATATTCATCTTTTCAGACACATCAGGTGGGCTCACGCTCTCTCAGTCTTTCCGCATCAAGGTGTTCCCTGCGATGACAGAAACAATTCGGTGACCTTTCCACAAGTGTCCTTAGGAAGCTTCATTGCCAATCTTCATTTGCATCTTCCAATTGGAGCCACCCCTGGGTCTGGGTGTTTCCAATGACCTATGCTGCTCCAGTAAGGTCAAAAGCCCTGGTGGCTGGCTGTCGGTAAGCATTCCAGCTATAGTTTATGGTTGTGCTCAACAGTGTTTGCACAGTCCAGGACATAACTTATGTGTTTTCTTTCTAGCCCTGATAACTTTCTGATAAGTAGCTGTAGCTGAGAGTGTTGGCACAGTGGCATATAAATTTTTTGTGCTAGTAAGCATCCCACACATGGGATGGGGTAAAATTGTGTGTGTGTGTGTGTGTGTGTGTGTGTGTGTGTGTGTGTATATATATATATATATATATATATATATATGACTTCTTTCCTGATTTCCACATATTAAATTGATCTCACTCCCCCAAAAAATTTTGAAATGCACTGTGCCAGGTGACGACGTAGACAACATAAATGATCTATATCAGGTGAGTATTATTCAGTTAATTCAAAGCCATTATTTTATTACAGAGATTAAAGACCTTTTGGTCCAACTTGCTAGAGAAGCCATAAATCTGAATTAGATCTACCATTTTAGTCACTCAGGATTAGACCTTTTGGTGATGTGATCCATTAATGTGCTTTAAATCTATTGATTTATCCTAGAAAGACACAATTTAAACTCAGAAGTCACAAAATGAACTTTCCATTAAGTTTGGGAGACTATGGTCACAGCTCATTTGACTTTTATGAACTAGAAAATGTGATGTAGACCACAATGGCATTCTATTAGGGGAAATCATGCATTTAACCATGTAGCAAAATACTGTAGTCAATTATGTGAACATACACCTATTTTACACATGGTTGATTCCCTGACTTTAAATTATTAAGGATGTGCATTTAGCTTGTTTTAAGGAGTATTTACTCCCAAGTAAGAGATCCGTGATAAAACTTTGTTCAAAAACTAAATGAATATTTTTCATTTATATTAAATATTTTTCAATAAGAAACTGGAATTGAGCATAGAAACTTATATTTATTTCTCTGCCACAGAAGAGACAACACGTGATCTCTTTGCTTTTTGTAAATGAAAAAGTATACACTCTATCAGGGAGAAAAAAATTTAAAACCTCAATCAGAAGCAGATTTTGAGATTCATCTGCTAGGCTGGGAAACATAATGATAATGTAAAATGAAGGTGACAATAGAGGGAAAAAAAACTATTTAGATAAGGTTTAGTTTTCCTTTTCCAGAGATCATCTTGATGGTGTACTCTATAAACATCATTTTCCCTCAATATAGTTTTGTTTATATTAGTATTATACTTAAGCCAGACTATATTAATACTCAACTCATTATTATTCTCTACTTCAGCAGAGTACAGTGTAGTTCCAGATATAATTCAACCCAGTTCCAACTTGACTCCACCACCAACTCGTAACTATTACGCCTTTTCCCCAAGCTACTACTCATCATAAAACTCTGGCTGTTTAAAAGCACAGAATTTTAGAGATGATCTGATCCAAATCTTTCATTTTCAGATGATGAATTAAGTCCCATGGGGGCTACTGACATGCTCAAGGTCAGGCAGTTAAGTGAGATGTCCAAGGTCACACAATTTCACAGACAACCCATCACAAATGCATTCATTGTCTTCTATTTTAGTCTCTTGAAAAAGAGTCTCCCCCCCCTTTTTAAACAGGTTCTCCTGAGGGCTTCAATCATAAAGGTAGGGACAAAAATATGTAGCATCCTAAAATGTTCAGAGATCATTCCCACCCACTATGCCTTCTTCCCATGAATCTGCTTTGTCATCCATGTTACTAATTCCATCTACCTACATTAATTTCAGGTCTTCCTTCCTTTTCAATACATGTGATTACCTTGTCTGGCTTAAACCTCTGAAAGTCTGTCTGAAGCACAAATAACAACAGTTCCAAAAATGATCCTACACCGAAATAGGTTGATCTTTATTCTCTATTGTTATGATCACACGGTTTATCTTTGCAGTAAAAAAGAAACAAGATGGAGCTCAAGAAATACTAGAAAAGTTAATGGATAGGAAATGACTGCTAACTGTGCATGGGTAGGTCAGGAATGACGGACCCAGTCCCTGGGATGGGTTCTCTTTGTGAAACCGTGTGGCCTTGGACATCTCACTTAGCTGCCTGACCTTGAGCATGTCAGTAGCCCCCATGGGACTTAATTCATCTTCTGAAAATGAGAGATTTGGATCAGGTCATCTCTAAAATTCTGTGCTTTTAAACAGCCAGAGTTTTATGATGAGCAGCTGGGAGGAAAGGGATAGTGGTTAAAAGTTGGTGATCGAGTCAAGTTGGAACTGGGTTGAATTCATGCTTTCCTTTCCCCGCATTTCTAACACATGTGATTCATACATGGAGGAAAACTTGCCGAGGACAAGTTTGTGAATCCCAGCTCAAGAACAATGATTGGAAGGTGTCCATAGAATATTTATGTCCAGGAACAACTGAAAATATGCATGACGAAATACAAATTGTTTCATAAGAAACATTGGGGTTAGAAATAATAGTCTGAAGAGTCATGAGGAGCTGCTTGGAGGTAAAAAACCCTATGTGCAGGTCACCCAGAGAGGACATGGAGTGAACAGACATAAGATCCTGCACAGATCCACACCCTAGATGGTAGCATTTAACATACTCACGAGGTCTCATATAAAGCTCAGTTTTGGTCCATAAATCATAAACCAGGTACATATTTTGACTAATGGGTTTAAGATGCACCCAGAAAGAGTGAATATATTGTTCGCTTCTTTTACTCCACTCTAATATATAGAGTGTCAAGAAAAGGATACATTAGATGCTTTTAAAATGTTGGTAGATGGTGTTAAATGCTAGTTCATCTTTGGGAAGCCAGTACAGGCAGTGAGCAGAGATGACCTCGATGCAGAAAATGTAATAAAAGAGAGGACTGAGTAGGAAATCAATGTCTCCATTTATAAAGAGGAAGGGAAAAAAAAGGATGAACCAGACATTATTAGCATGATATATAAGCGCTGCATAGCCCAATTTATATCACTTGTATTAAGGATAAATTGCCTGAATAAATTCTATTATTCTAAGAAATAGCACAAATAACAAGCTGACAACATGAGGAAAAGATGAAAATAATAATGTTGATGTTGCTGGAATTGCGTGTTATTTCTCTTTCCCATTTCATGTATCTACTACAGCAGTAACTCATATTTTGGGGATTGGTTTGATTTTAAAGGTTGAATATTCAACTTGAAATTCAAATGGAAATCCTACAGGGTAGGAAGTCCATCATTTATTATTGGTAATAGCTCCTTGATTCATTGTCTATTATGTTCCATTTCATGTCATAAAATCTTCACATGTTATTTAAATAACACATAGAAATTTGAAAGGTAAGAGTTATCTTGCTAATGTGACATGTGATGGAAGTAAGATCCTATTAGGTGACTTGCTCAAAACAGCAAGGCTGCAAACTTGGAAGATGCAGAAATTTAACGGTGTCCTCTAATGAGGTAGGAATGAAGCATGAGCTTTGTTGTGCTGGGTTCAAATCCCATATCGTTTTTCTAACTCTAATGGTCAAATCAACTCTTCAGAGCCTCAGTTTTCTCAGCAGCAAAAAGGAAAGTGACGCCTACCTCTCAGAACTGTCTGATGAATTAATGTATGCAAAACACACAACACAGGGAGTAAGCACAGAACAAAAGATAGCAGGTAGCTAACAGATGGGTTATTTTAATTGGAATATTATAATTAGTTTCAGCCTTCATGATTTCTACTCCAAACCCAGAGTTCTTTCCAATCCCTCCTCATCCACTTTATGGTCCAGTTTGGCCCCATAAGTGTTCAAACTCCTCCATTTGTGCTACACAGACATCATCAGGACTGTGATTCCTATATCACATGACCTCCTTCTGGTCCTTTAAAAGCTCTTCAATGACCCACTGGATTCATAACTCAACTAACAAGCATACTCTCTTCCCTGTCTACTGTCTGACTCCAAATAGACTAGAATCTGTTTTGCAAGTTCAGGAGCATTTACTAAACCAGAAATTGTTCTATTCCAGAAGACAAAAAGATGCATATGCCCTCTTTTGACTTCCAAGGAACTTGTATAAACAATAAAAATCAAGAATTAAAATCCAGAATCTATAGTCCACTGGTCAGCATTATAAGATGACCATGTCTGATTACTTCCTAGTGAGGTAAAATCCATAACAAAAATGGTAAGCTATACCATGAGGTGTTTCCTAATGGAAAGCATACTATAGGATTAACAGCTTTCTCAAACAATCTGTGCAGGCTGGATATTTCACTTTAGTGTATTTTAAAACTGTGCTGCCCCAGCATCATATTTTTTTATTTCATAACTGACAGTTTAAGAGGGAAGAGGAATCTGGCTGAGGCTATTATGGACTTTATAAACTTCTTTTAAAATACTGAATCTGCAGAATCAGTTAAATCTGACAAAGAGTAGGTATAGTGACCTCATTTACTTATTCAGTGAAGTAGTTCTGAAGATATTAAATGTCTATTATATATTACACATGAGGCTAAACAGAGAATATAAATAAGAATAAATGAAACTTTTATGCTCAAGTTAAGGAATATAAGAAATACATGGTCTAAAGCAGGAAACAGATAAAGACTTTATGCACCAAACTGGATATTCAGAAGTAGATGGACTATGGGCATCCATAAAAGGGACTCTACCCCAATCAGATACAGAGAGTTAGTAATCTCCAGGAAAAGAAGGCCTGGAATAATGCTTCCCCTGGGCTGAAGAGCAGAGGAGAAGTAAGAATTTCCAGGCAAAACATGGTAGAAGAGAATGGGTGTGTGACAGCGACAGCATGCCATACACAAAGACAGAGATGAGCATCATGGCTTAGTGCACTCTATAAAGTCTAGACACTCAGTTTTGAAAACAATAGACATGAAGGATTCAGAGAAGCAAAGCAGAAAAATCATGGTATGAAGCTTGATCTCAATCCTGGAGACATTTAAGTAGGGTAAGTGCATGGCCAAATGTTTATTATCATGGAAAATGGGTTTGGTGTGGGAAGAGAGGCAGCAGAGAGACGAATCAGGGGCTGCTGCAGAGCCTTGGCACAAGCTGAGCTGGTCACAAGCACCAGTGTGAAGAGGAGCATGTGAGCTTCTGAGGGTATTCAGCAAGCCACACAGGGCAACAGGCTGTGGGCAGGATGTCAGGCCAACAGCCTTCTAAGGTGGGTACCTGAGGTCCATGCCCTGAGAGACAGGAAGGGACAGAATGACTTTGAATAAAGCCTGGAGGTGGAATTTCAATTAGAGAAGGTCAAATTTAAGGTGGAGCTAGCCACTGGCCAGGAACACTATACAAATGAGGCTGGAGGTATCATCAGCTTAGCAGTGTGACAGGTGAAATACATGGCCCACGGGAAAAAGGTAGACCGGAAGCCACAAGTCAGAACCTTGGAGAGCAACTCACTCCTCTGTGCCATGGCAGACTGACAAATGGAAGGGGCCAAGAAACAACTAGGGAGGTAAGGGAGAAGTCTGCCAGGGAAACAAGGTAAAGCCGAGCTTTGGGAAGGATGGGAAGACCTGTAATGTCAAGCTTAGTTGGGAGGGTAAAAAGCCAAAGAATTGAAATACACAAAAGGAGGGACAGCTTCAATATAAAAGCGGAGGTAAAATATGTACGATAAGTGGTTGAGGGCTAAATAGAATATAAAATGCTTAACACTCACTGTATGCGCCAGGCCTGATTAATGTGTACATTCTTGGTTTTTTTAGGTAGCACCTACCACATTGCTTGCTTCACAAATGACAACACTAAGGTTCTTGGGATGATGTGACTTTCTCTAGGTCCTTTAGGTATAAATGGGCATGTCTATCCATCCTCCTAAACTAAATATAGCCTGTCCTCATACCACCAGTTTCCTCCTACCACTTCTACTGAAATGTTTAAGAGGACAAACACTGGGCTGTGTCAAAATTCCCAACTTTCAAGAGGGGCACTTGGGATTGGCCAGCACCATGCATGCATCTTCTCAGGCTTAGTACCTGTCACAAGTAAGGGGATGTGTGAGTCAGCTTCCCACAACTGTAGCGAAATACCTGAGAAAGATAACTTGGGGGAGGAAAGGTGATTTAAAGGAAATTTCAGTCCAAGAATGTTTGGCTGACTTGTCCCTGGACTGTGGTGGGGCAGAAGTCATAATAGGGGTGAGGTGGAAAAGCAACTTGTTCACCTCATGGCAGCCTGCAGGGGCTAGAGAGACTATGTCCCAGGCAAAGCCATACCCCCAGGTGCCTACTTCTCCCACCTGGGCCCTACTCTTATATCCCACTCAGCTATGAATCCCTCATGGCTTAATCCATTGCTGAGGTTAGTGCCCTCAGGATCCAGCCAGCTGTCCAGGCCCCAGCTCCCAACACTGCTGCCCTGGAGATCACACAACCCCTCAACATGTACATGTGTTCCTGGGGGCTGCTTCATATTTAAACTATATCAAGAGCTCCTTAGTCTACTTGGAAGAGATCTTCAACCTATTAGGAGATGCACCAAAGCCTTCTGTGACATTTTCCAAACTTGGCTGAGAAGATGAGATAGATACAGTACCTCACTGAAAGGATTCATTAGCCCTAAAATAATTAAATCAATTACAGAACTACAGATGAATCTTAAGAAGGTACAGAATAAAATGCTTTCATTATACATTTCTTCATGGAACAAAGGCAAATATTATAAGTATTTCCCAGCCATGAGATGAATGGACATTTTCTTGGCTACCAGTCCCAAGTCACTGAGGTGAAAACCTTAATTGGATTTTGGAAGAATGTATCACTTAAAGATTGTCTCTTATAAAATATTAGCCACAGTACTGCATCATGAAGAAGGGACCCAAGGAAGATGTTTTTATTAATAACAATAAACAATGTTCACTCAAAAAGCCTTCCATTTGGCAGAACCTGTGCTAAGTATTTCATATATGTAATCTCATTTAATCATCCCAACAAACTTGTGAAATAGGTATTATTAAAAGATGAACAAATTAAAGATGAACAAACAGACACAGAGAATGTAGAGCAAAGGCCAAATTACCCACTTATCATAGAGTCAAAATATAAACTCGGGTCTCCGCCATCATGTGCCTTTGATCTGGGCACCAGTAGTTTCTCCTACTCTATGACAATGTTCACTGACTGTCCATGTTTAAAATACCAGTTCATAAGTAGGTAAAAGTGTGTGTGTGTGTGTGTGTGTGTGTGTGTGTGTGTGTGTGTGTATGCATGGATGTGTACATGTGAGACAAAGGCTGAAAGAGAGAGAAGAGACACACAGAGAGTGGGAAGGAGGAATAAATGAGATGGGTAGAAAGCTGAAATAAAGATAAGAAAGAGAGAAAGCCAGAAGAATGGCATTACTCATCTTATCACTTGTTCTACTGGAAGACAAAATGCCAGCCCATCTCCACACCCTCATTAGTCAGCTGCTGACAGCAATTTGATGTGACACAGCTACAGTCTAGGCACCCCACAGCTAACAGGACACCATGTCCTCCCAACACCCAAGGACAGATCCCCAGCACTTTGTGGGAAAATCTCACTGTTAAATAGTACTGACACTGTACAAACTAAATTTCAACAGGGAAAAAACCTAGGAGATTAATCAGGACTGATAGAAGGGAGAAAGCAGGAGGCAGATTCAGCCAAGACTGAATTCCATACTGTTCAAAAATGTGCACCGAATTTAAAAAAAAAAAAAAAAAGTCACAGTCCCCTGACCTCCTTTCCTAACATGTGGCATATATTTCCCAGCCATTTTTCTCAAGATAATTTACAGAATTCCAAGTCTGAGACTAACTGTTAGTGCTACGTCATCTTATTAATGGAATCATTGCAAAAGATGATTCTCCCCTGTCTAGATCATAAGATTTCTATTTGGAAGTCGAGTGGAAAATTCTCAAAATCCAGAGTCATGGCAGCTGATTTTCAGGTAAATCTCTGTCATGAATTACAAGTTTTATTAAATCAAGGAAAGCTCTCTGATGTGAGTTGCCAGCTTGTTCAATAAATGAAGACATTTTACTACCTCTCCATCAACACAGAAGCATCTTCAAACAGACAAACTATTACAGATGACTTGTTCTGTTACCCTCCTTTCTAGCAATTGTACCTTTTCTGCACAGTGTCAACTTTTCTCGTACCCAATAAAGTATGCATTAAGTGGCATTCTCAGAACTTTGAAAATGTATGCAGTCACAAAGTGGGGCATGGTGAACATCATCTGTCATGATAAGCCTCACTTCCTGTCACACAGTGCCATGTGCCACCCCTCAATTCTCAAGTGACTCAAAATCAAAATCTGGCCTCATTTGCCAGTAAAAGTAAATGTCATCCCTCCCCTTCCTCTGGCAACAATCTTTACCATGGGAGAAAACTAGAAACTGTAGGTTATCATAACTGCAGGTCCCCTGGGGACAAGCGGACAATGCTGTGAACCGATGGGAGGAATATTTGCAGGAAAAGTTTTACTTACAGATGCTCATGGCCCGCTCACCAAGCTTAGCACTGGAGGTGACTTCAGTCTAACTAGTTCTCCTATCAGATGTGAAAACACAGACACATTATTCAATCCAGCCAAGCTGTCTGTTTAGAAGATGTTTCCGGACTGATTAATGACAGCGAGCAAAAAGGAACCACACAGACCTTGGCTGTCAAGGTCAAATGCACAAGCAGACAGAGCCGGCAGAGCCTGGGAGGATGCCCACGCTGGATTGAGCCTGCCGGCCTTGCATCTTGGCCACAGCTACCGGTGTGTTGTCATTCACTCTCACTTCTAGTCACACCACACACAAGATGGAGAGGCATATGGTGGCTTTCTCCCGACGCGGTGTAAGTGTGGGCTCTAATTTAAGCTTTAAACCTTTTAGGATCCTTCGCCAGCAAAATAAAATACATAAGCCATGATATTCTGAGCACGATATTTTGCTGCCGTATGCCTTGAGGCACATGGTTCAATAATTTTGAAGGTGGGGCCAATATCAACTAAGTCAAGCCTCATCCCTGAGAGGCAAAAGCAGTAGGTGTGTGTCTCCCAAAAGCAAGATGTTGGGTAAAGAGTAATTATAGTGTCATGCGCCATTAATCAAGGGCTACAGTGTTACAGGCTACAGTCACAGGGTTGGCAGCTTCAAGCGGGTGTTCTCATTCCCTCTTTGTAGCCATGCTCTAGGTAGGTCCTTTTACTGACTTCCTTTTCTGAAAGTAGGAAAGGGTTAGTAAATTAAGTAATTTACTCCAGGTCACTAGTTCTGTTGCATGAAGCCAAAATTCAAACATAAGCGCTGGGCTCTAACACCTATAAACCAGGCACCCACATACTGCTACACTGTGAAAACTAACAATAGGATGTCTGCACATGGCCTAATGGACACCATGAGTCTAGGGCGCACAACATATGCTGACCAGGACTTCTTAGTACTGGCTGGCCTAGAACTCAAGGGCACTGAAGAAGACACTTAAGTTAATGTCCTCTATCCACTGTCTTCTATCATTTATTCAAACATACATCATGCATATATGCATATGACATGTACAAATATGCACCACATATTCACCAAAGTGCATTTCAGTTCTGAGGGGTAATGATACAGAAGAAAAATCTATGCTCTAGCCTTCTTGCTATGTCTTCTACTCTTTCTTTTCTATTTTTAGTAAATTAATAAAAGCACATATACAGTTACATATATCAATGTACAGGAAAAAATTGTACTTTCATTTTATAGGGGGAAAAGCACCATGCACCCATTGCTGGGAGGATATGTGAACTCCAGGTGGAAGATTTCCTCACCTTTCTCCACAACAGGAGAGGCACGGTTGGGAGGAACAGGCGAACCAAGCCCCTAAGCCATGCAACAGCAATCTTGCTTCTTTAGCTACTTCAGTTATGACTGTCCCCATCACTGAAGCAGGTAGGACAGTCATTTCCCTGGGTGTACAGTGCTTTCCCCGGCTCTCAGCAGGGGTGACAAGTGCAATCAGATTAATGTTCCTATAGTCCTGGATGAAGGAATGCCATGGGTACATATATTCTCTCTCTCTCTCTCTCTCTCTCTCTCTCTCTCTCTCTCTCTCTCTCTCAGAAAAACAAGGACTATGTGACCAACTATTGTGACAAATGTTCTTTTCCCTGAGGGCAGCTCAAAAATAAATAAATTATAGAATGAAAGGAAAAAAGAAAAATAGAGTATGTACACTGGTTCAGGATAAGGTAAGGTTCTTGACAGTGTGGTTCTTGGATGCAGGCATCCCCAGATGCCCTAAGATGGTGAAGATGAAGCTCTCACACACCTAAGCTCCCCATGACAGACCTGCACCCCAAAACAATGTAACTGAGAGAAGTTGAGAATATGTATTTTAGCATATTCAAAACGTGATCAATTTTTACATGACTATATATAACTGGCTAAGAGATGCCCAAAGCCCTTCTGAGAGAGATAAATCACAACTGCTCTGGGAAACCACACAGCTGCAACCAACTCTGCATTATGGCCTTAGATATTTATTCTGAGTTGGTAGAAGCAGGCACTTGTGAACCAGTATACCAGGGACTTTTCAGTGCACTCTGGGACAAAAGGGCCCACACTTCCCTGATGCAGACTGGACAGGCCTGTTCAGTGCCTCCCGTAAGCAGGCATGATGCAAGTCCTGGTGCCCTCACTTCATCCCAAATGCTGGTCATATTTGCTTTAATAACATTCCCTATGAAAGTACTCAATATGATATCCATCTGACAGCTGTTAGTAAACAAAACAATTGCATGACAACAGATGGAAAATGGGGCCATACTGCGGCTTAGGATGTCACAGGCAGTTTCCAGAGGTCATCGAAAACCATATGGATCACTGGCAACTCCGCATCTGTGCCAATGGCTAGGTGCATGAGATAAACGCATTCAAGTTTTGCTGAAATGACCATCTTCATTTTGCAGCATGCTTGGGGTCTCCTTTGCCTCACCAAATATCCTCTTAGCCTCTCTTTTATTTCTTTTAAATTTTACTTGCTTTTTACTCCAATAATGTTTTGGTAATACAAACTTTATGTACTTGGCTAAAAATGAACTGAATGAGCTGCAGGTCTCAGCCTCAGGAAAGTTTGCCCCATCTTGATTTACATTTAAAGAGAAGGATGCCCGTGATATTTTTTTTCTCTATTTTATATGCTATGTTCTCATTACTTTCAAGCTTTTTTCATTTGGTTTTATAGTTTTTAATTTAATTCCTGAAGTTGATAGCATTCTGGTAGCCAGGAAATAAGTAGTTAGCAGAAAATATAGGCAGAAACAATATGTATGGATCTTTATTTTGTTTTTCTCACAGCTCAAGGTTTCTGGAATCATCTGCCTTTTGCTTTGTCTGAAAGAGACAACAACATCAGGGAAGGTATTGCCAGCTAGGTTTATAAAGACCATATTTTGTGTTTGGCTGTCCTTTTTTGCTAAAAGAAAATCAATAAAAGCAGATAAACTCCTTCTCAAATCTTTGTTTCTTGGTCTTTTAGAGGTAAAACTTTTTTGTTTCATGGTATAAAATTAGAAAAATCAAGAGAATCTCAAAAAATAAATCACAGTCTGCTTCCTTGAGATCATCTCCAGTTAATTTGGGGGAAAATGTGGATATACACACGTGTGGAAAAGTTTTATGGCAAAATGGATCTAGTTCTGAGTGAACACACTCAGGCATGCACATGCTCACACACAGACACTCACGCACTCACACACATTCACACCCACAAAGCCACTAACAGGCGACACCTAGGAAGCACAGGGTCCATGCAGGAGGGCCGACTTCCTCCTCGGGGGGCTCATGTCTGCCTCCGCACCCCTTGCTCACGCTCTCAGACTGCCAGCCTGGCCAGGCACTCACCAATCAAGGTACAGTGTCTTTTACCTCCTTACCAGGGACTAAACCCATCCTCTCTCTGTTCCTTCTGGTGTCACATATCCAGAGCACTAGCCTGTATACATAGGAGACCCTCACGAATGGTCTTGGCCACAGTTCTATCCCTCCCAAACTGCTTTCCAGTGGATCATCGGCAATGCTTATGGGATCAAGTAATCCCTTTATTTTATAGCCATTCTCAAAGTTACCACTATTGAAAGTCCCCACTTTGAAGTGCTCGACCATGTGATGCCTGTCTGCTTTCCACCCTCTCCATGGCCCCTTTCTTCTCCACACAGGCCATTTCTCTCATTTATGGATAAGGTCCCAGCTGAGGTACCATGTGTGCCATCACCCTGCTCCAGAACATCAGCCCTCTGTCCTTCCTTATCTCATTGCCCAAACCAACTCATGTCTACTGAAACACCTACCTTCATCCCCAGACCCTCCCTCCAGAATACAGGTGTTTCCCATGACCCCTCATAAGCAGGCAACCCTGGAGGCCTGCATTTCCCTCCTTGAAGCATCAGGGCTCTGGATGATGGGGCAATATATGGTGACAGTTGTCTAATTTTGAACCTATCATAAGTGTGTCCATGTGCTGGATCATGGGCTCCATCTGTCTCTCCTGATCCACAATCACTGGTGCTCAAAGCCTTGCCTCAGAAATGCCAAACCCATATAGCTCAACTGTACCACTAAATACCCACTGACACATATACCTACTTGAATAGGTTATAGCCACCCAAAGCACTGAGCCACTTGGCAGGATTGCCGACTAAGACCATACCCATATGAGGGCAAAGATTAGGTTTCCCCAACTTGGCCTTGGCACGTTACTTCAACTCCACATGCAACAGGGGTTCTGCTGTAGCCAACCCTGAGCGCATGGGAGATTGATGCCTTCTCTTCTTCCACCCTCCTCTTAATCCTATTAGCACCAAGGATGCCATAGACACTGTTCTTGTCCTAAGTCAGCCTCACCCCAGACATGGGAGATGGAAGCCTCCATCCTGTTTCCTTGGCTTAATCCTCCCTCAACCCATTTACACACAGCCAACAGCAGGGGCCACACCAGGCTTTATAGCTCTGCTTGTCACATGAAGCTAAAAGCAATCTCTCACTCTGTTTCTGACCCTCACAATCCTCCCATCACCAGAGCCATCTCTATTCTCAGAGTGGCATCCTGCAGTGTCCTCCTCAGCCAAGCACAAACCATCGCATATAGTTAGAGACAACATCTTCACTCCTGCATCCACAACTCTGCATGGGACAGTTCCCAGGTGCAGACTACCACAGGTCTCTTTGGTATTTCAAACATTTCTGTCTTCCCTTGCAAATAAAAGCAATCCTCTAGCACCACATGCTACTCAAGGGTCATTATTTGATGGATTATTTGAATGAATTAGTCTATAAACAAATGAAATTGTAGACCATGATGAACTATAAAAATCATTTTACCACATTTGATTTCTCTGGCATAGCTTTGTTCTGGCTATAAGGTCTCAGCAAAAATGAGTGCCTATAGAGTCACAATTGTGTCAGAACAAATATTTTTCAAGTCCTCTGGGAGACCCTCCTCCTTCCATGGTGATGAACAAACATCCATAGAAGACGGAAATAATAATGCTACCACAATACAAGATCGACTTTAAGTCACAGGATGTTAGGCCAAAAAGAAGACGTGGGTCTGCCTGTCACTAGCTCTAAGGAGGATAATGCATCCTGTCACCCTGCTGTGAAAGGCACCTGTCACTCCTTTTCTTGAGGATAGCAAGGAAAGAAGCTTCAAATCTGCACCTGTCTCCTCCTACCCTTGTGCTCATCAACCATGCCATTGCACATTTTTTAAAAGATTGACTAATTCATATAAAATTATGTTTTAAAATAAGAAGTACGTAGTCTTTCCCAGAGTTCCAATTCTTATAAAGCACACACAAACACAAAC
The DNA here is from genome assembly GCF_000260255.1 of Octodon degus. Lineage (NCBI taxonomy): Eukaryota > Metazoa > Chordata > Mammalia > Rodentia > Octodontidae > Octodon > Octodon degus. The sequence continues at coordinate 5,520,412 of NW_004524597.1, forward strand.
ACACACACACACACACGAAGAATTCAGATGCACAAATGATTAAAAGCAAAATATTATATTCTCTGTGCGCAATTATGCAGAATTCTTTTAAATGCTCAGGGTAATTTGATACTCAAGCCCACGTTGATCTTCACAGCTCTTGTCTGCAAACGCTCTTTATTGTGAGCAAGGACGGGGTAGAAAGAGACAAGCGCGAGATAGCAAAGCAAGGCTCCGGTTTGAGTTCTGCTCCTGAATACTTGGTGGCCTTCACCTTGCTGAACTTCAGTTTCTTCATTGTAAAACAGAGATAATCAGCTTATTGTCAGTACTGAGCGGCTCACGGAAGGGTAAGATCACCTGGAGATTGGGCAGGAGGGAAGTTTCCTTGGAATGAATTCAAGAGGGAAGGGCAGGAGGAAAAGTGATCACAAATATAGATAAGTCTTATTTCAGGGTTTTGAGTAAAGGAGATCAGAGAAGCGGAGCAGCAGATGGAGAGGAAGCAGAATCACAGGAGCCTGTTTTTAATGTTGAATATATTATAGCATGTGCACATGGCAATGGGTGTGAGCGTGTCCTGTCTAAAGGTGTCAAATACCAGCCATTGGACAGAGTGTCCTCAATTACCACCTCCATCCCAAGTGTCCCACTTGGCCTTTAGAGTCTAGAGGCTGCGGCCAGCCAGACACATATCTCTACTTGGGAGAGGTAAAGCGCCTATCCCATGGTACCTCATGCTGATTATGGTGAAAGAGAAGCCCCCACTTTTTTCTCCTGAAACTTTTTCTCCCTTCCTGATGACCTGCTTTTCTTGCAAATACCTTAGAAATGGTTTTCCAAATGCTCAGGCTGAAATCCTTATCGACACCACTGGCTCCTCTCTCTCATGCTTCTTATACTCAGTAGTGTCTCTTCTCTTGAAACACTGTACACCCCAACAGGGACCCTCTCTCACACATGCATGTTCTGGCTTGTTCATCAGCATCTCTGACCTGCCCATCCAGACTGGATTCTTCTCCCCTCCTTTATAGTGTTCAGCCAACAGCTATGATGTCCCTTTGAAAATAGGCCTGAGGTCATGCTGCTCCTTTAGCCAGCATCCTCTGGGCATGGCCTGCCCTGCCTATGGCCTTTAAGAGGCTTCTGTCATATAGCCCTGATCTCCCCACTGAACCTGAGGTCATGAAGAAACACTCCTGTCTCTTATCCCCACTCCAGCCCAATAACTGTTGCTCTAATTATGACCAGCAAACTACAGCCCAGAGTCTCTGCCCTGGGTGCTCCATCCCAGGCCACCCCAGGAATCACCGCTGCCAGAATCCACTCTATTTCCCACACTGTGTAAGTATTTCCAGACCCTTCCCAACCCATCATATCCTATTCTCCTTACCTTACTGTACTTTTCTTCCTGGAAATTATTACTAGCTAGATATGCACTATTTGCATTCTTGTGTTTGTTTTGTTTGTGTATTGCCTGTCTTCATACTCAACTCCAAATTCAATGGGACCCTGAGTTTCTCATAAGAAACATCTTCTATTTTCTTTGTAACATATCTTTAGTTTTTACATGATTTCCTGATATGTACTAAGTCCTGAAAATATATTTTTTCTGACATTTCTGCTTTTCCTTTATCCCATGCTAATAAATTAGCATAAATATATTTCAATCAAGTATTTCACTATCTGGCCAATAGAATTATGTCAACAGGTTCATTCAAGTCTTTACAATTCATGTTAACTTTACAAGCTGAATATCTCAATTTAAAAAGAATTGTATACAAATGGTGTTTTACATCATACCATAGTGATATATGTGCAACTATGTTTATAGCAGCACAATCTGTGATAGCCAAATCTTGGAAGCAACCAAAACGCCCATCACCTGAGGAATGGATGAAAAAGATGTGGGGTTTTTATACAATGGAGTATTACTGAACTATAAAGAATGCTAAACTCAAAGCCTTCATATCATAAGTGGATGTAACTTGAAGATATACTCATAAGAGGGCCGGGGAGATGGCTCAGTAGAATAAGCCTTGCCTGGCAAGCGCAAGGACCTGAGTTCAACTCCTAGTGCCACACAAAAAAAAAATGTGTAAATCACTGCACTGCTGAGACGTAATAATAACCAGAAACAGGCTGCATATATGCACTTTAGACCCCAAAACATGCAAATATTTCAGGGCCTGCCCATTAGCTCAGTTGTTTCAGTGCCTGTTTAAGCAGAGGCACTCAAGCTCAGGATACTCTGGTTCGATCCCCACATCCTCATGCTTTCACAGGCCTACCCTTAAGGCATTCTGAGACAACAACAACAACAAAAATCCTTCTGAAGATATGAAGATATACTCATAAGTGAAATAAACCAGACCCACATGTGTAAATATTGAATAGTCTCCCTAGTGTAAGAACTCAAAAGAAGAAATAAATACAAATAGAAAAGTATAACACAATTAAATGGAAAGCAAGCACTTAAGGATTAAACAACAAAGAGAGGGCAAGGAGAAAAGCCAGGAACCATGGCAGGGGCAAAACCATACATTTATATACACAAGATGGTTAAGGCAATGGTACCGAGAATCTCCATCATGTTTTTGAAACTAGTAGTTAATTGGTAGGATTCTCACCCTAACTGTATATGCTGTTACCTGTGAACTAAGCGACTGCACAGAGGATAGCAATATGTAATACTAGGGTCATGCTTGAAATGCCTGTCATTCTGGTCTTCTAAATACATACTGTTTCTAATGTTATATCAATTATTGCTATACACGCTCTCAAATAAATGTTTTTTAAAAAAATAAATAAAAATAAATGTGGCATTTTACTAGATTTCCCTATGTTTCAGCAAGAGTAGAAAGGATCTAAGTTAGCAGTTAATCTGTTTAACTACTGGATTCCTCAAAGTCCACAGAAGGATCAGAATATGCTGAGCAACCAGGCTTTACTGCAAGAAATATTTTAAAATACACTTCAATCACACTGTGTTTAATGTAGATTAAAATTATTTGAAACAAATGTATGTCTAACAACAGAAAAGATGAGTGGGTAAACGCGAGATTAATTCAATTTGTCATTGAATTATTTTGTCACATGTCAATCAAAACAGTAATTGGAATGGGGATATAAAAATATTTCTGTGTTGGGAAACAAAATTTATAATTATGCACATTACCTATTTGATTACATAAATACATATCCAGCAAAAACATAATATATGTTAAAAATAATCTTATTTAATCGGTGAAATTATGAGTATTTCCCTCTCTAAAATGGTATTGGTACCCATCAAGAAAGGATACTCTGTGAAAGTGGAAGGTGACAAATAAAGTTGTGAGAAGACCACTAAAATAGAAATTAAAAAATACCTACAGTTCCTTATCTTCTAGTAACTTTATTTTTAACATTATTTAAGGAGAATAAAAACTAGTAAAAAAATTGAAACATTACAGAATTTCACCATCTAAATAATAGCAATTCAACAATGCTTATTATTTTGCATAGTGTTGTCTTCAAATTAGTTGTTTAGACGACCACATATAAGCATGCAAAATTGGTTTAAAAAGGTTATAAGAAATTAAAAAGGAGAGGAAAAGAAGAATTAACTGCTCCTTTCAACAGGCCAGCAGAAATCAGCAGTACAATTACCCAAGCTATTCCGTATGAACACTTAAATATATCATTTTCCTTTCTGTCTTTCTTTCTTCTGTCCTTCCCATCCCAGTAGCTCCTTCCCTTTTAACAGATTCTTTTCCTTTCACAGTATCTCTCGTGTCTTTCAGATCTTATTTGCTCTTTAGGCTCTTAAACTAGCAGGACAACAGGATGTTTGCACATGTAGGTCTAATTTATCTCACTTAGGAGCATGGTCTCTAGTTGCATGTATTTACAGTGGCCTCTCACGAACTGCATTCCAGATGCCCCCGCAATAAGTGAAAATCAGTGAAGTAGCAACCTTATATTTATTTTAGCATTTATATATATCATGAGGCTTTACAAACCCTTTCCACACTCCTATACACCTTTTCCACACTTTTAAAAACATTTCTAACATTCTTAACCATTTTCTAAACTCATTAACCTACATAATTTTAGCAATATACATATACTGTACAGTACTGCAAAATCCTGTGATATAGTGAAAAATCCTCAATAAATAATTTAAATTAATACTTTTTGAAAACCTGTGAAACAGTGAGTCCACAAATGTCAAACTGCAAAATAGCAAGGGATCATTATACCTATAAAAGCCTCATGTTTATCTTTTTTATAGTTGAGTAATACTACATTGCATAAAAATACCATATCTTTTTTTTAATCTATTCTTTGGTTAATGAGCATTTGGGTTGTTTCCAAGATTTAGCTATGATAAATTGTGCTGCTATAAACATAGATGTATATATAACACTGTAGTATGATGTTTTTGGTTCTTCTGGAAAAATATTCAGGAGGTGAATAACTAGCTTGAAAAGGGACCACCCGTCCTAGCTTTTTGAGGGCCTCCACACTGATTTCCATAGTGGTTGTGTCAGTCTGCACTCCCACCAACAGTGGAAAGGTGTTTCTTTTTCTCCACAGCCCCATCTAGAGAAGTCATTCACAATCCCTGCTCCTACTCTTCTGTTTTGTTTCAGCATAGTAAGATTGACATTTCAATGGGATCCCCAAAGAACAAGAATGGCAAAAGTGCTCTGAATTCATCAACTATCTGCATGCAGAAGAACACCACATGTCCCTGGTCTCCCCTCCACTGCTATGAGCCCACATGGTAGCAGAACACAAAGCACAACACCATGTTCAGGAGGGATTAGAAGTGATATAAAACATTTCATATAATACCTACATAACCACTGATGATCTTTGCCCCATCCATGGAACTTGAACCAAACTTAAAGAATTACATAGCTGAACAAAATCTATACCCGGAGAAAAACCCAACTATCAACACACCAGGAAGAAAGTTTGAAATCCATCTTAACTATATGTTATCCCTGAGGCACTAAGACTGTGTGGGTTAACTGCATTGAGCCAGTGTTGCCTTTCCTAATGAATATAATGAGATTGTCTTACTTCATGTAAGCTCAGTCCCATGGGAAAACATTGAGGAAAATCTAAAATGATCTCTACTCGCTAACATAGGCATGTGGGCATTTGATTTTTTTCTGGAGAACAAACAGATTGACGGACTTTGATTTTTGTTTTTAAAGGTTTCCTATTGCGCTGTGCTCTTGCCTGGATGTTAGGAAAAAATGTATTTATCATTGTGTATCCACAGGTTCTACATCCCCAAGTTCAATCAACCATGGATTGAAGGTATAGCGAGGCCTACAGAGTTGCATCCATACCGAACACACATGGACGTTTCTCTACCACTATTCCCTAACCAATGTGGTGTAACAGCTTTTCTCATAGCATTTATAGTGTGTTAGGTATTGTAAATGAACTAGACATGATTTTAAGCCTACAGGATGGTGTGTATAAGTGACACGCAAATGTTGCACTATTTTGTGTCAGGAACTGGTGCATCTATGGAATTGTTTTTCTGGAGGACGGGGTCCTAGAATCAATCCCCCACGGAACAGGACAGGACAAGCTGTGTACATTAAACATGCTTGGAATGGCTAAGTAAGTAGCTCAGCAAAGCATCTCTCTAGAAAAGCAAGGGTAAATCTAGATAATACTAACTTTAAAAAAAAAAAAAAGTGAAGGCTAAGGACAGAACACAAGACTCCACTAACCTGAGAAGTATTTACCTGAAACACTACTGGGTTCCAGGACAGAAGAGTAGGAACATTTGTTGTTCAACCAGGCCTGGTTACCACGAAGGCTCTGCTTGGATGGGGCAGACTGAGCACCAGCTGCTCTTGTTCCTATGGAAAAGTGGCTCAGATGATGGAGCACGGAAAACAATGAAGACATCTGCAGGATGAGCATAACAGAAGAGAGATTTTTGCTGGTAGGAAACTGCAGATCTATCGTGGCCTCCATGGACAGAGGTTTTCTATGGCAGAAGCACATGCCTAGCTGGTATCGTACACATGTTCAGAGGTCCCCATTAATCTTGAGACAGTGTGCCAAGGCAGAGGTGAGGCCAAAGGACCAAAAGAATTGAAATAGAATATGAAAGGGAAAGAAACTGCTCAAAAGGAAAGAATAACTGACATGAGAAAAGGGGGAAAAAAAAGAAAGAAGAGAGAGAGAGAGAGAGAGAGAGAGAGAGAGAGAGAGAGAGAGAGAGAGAGAGAGAACATAATTGCACTACTAATTTCTATTGGTTTATTGAAAGGAACAGTTAGTTTAATTTTGTGTGCCTATATCTTGTAATCTGAGGAAATACTTTGAAGATATCAATATACAATATAATAGCCATTATTAATTTTCTATTTTCTTGTTTTGAAATTCTGTAGTTTTTATTTTCTCTTTTTAAATATGTGGAAAAATATATGATGCTAGAATAAGAGATACAGCTACATGGTCACCTCAACAGATGTAGCAAAAGGATTCTGACAAGAGCTAGGACCCTTTCATGCCCCCAAAATATGATCTCAGTAGATGCGAAAGCTGTCAACTTTGCTAAGTGCACCTATGAAGCACCCTAGCTAGGATCACATGAAATGGTAAAAGCCAGCTAACCTGCTCCCAGAGAAGTTCTGACCAACAGAAACTAGAAAAGACAGCCAATGTTTCCAACTTAGTACATGAGGATGTAAATTAATTTGCTTCATAAGAACAGATACATGAAGGGGCTGCAGAGATAGCTCAGAGGTCTAAGTGCCTTTCTAGGCAAGCACCAGGACCCAGGTTCGATCCCTAGTACTGCATACCCTGCCAGCCTTGCACCAGGCGTGCTCAGCCAGCCACCAAGACTGGACACGGTAGTGCACACCTGTACTCCTGGCACTTGAAAGGCTGAAACAGGAGGAACGCTGTGAATCCAAACTACACAGTGAGACCCTGTACCAATTATATGAAATTTTAAAAAATAAGAATTGATACATGATAATACTTAACCAGGATAACAAGAAAGATCAAAGAGAAAGGAATGTAGAAGCAGTCGGTTGTTGGCATCCAGGCTGGACTGAGGCATTGCAGCATCAGGCCACAACCTCCAAGCCAGTATGGCTGCAAACCAGGCCTCTAGCCTGCAAGATGAGCTGGATGCTGGAGCTCAGGCCCTGAGCGGTCCTCTGTCCAAGGCTCGAGGAGTTCTGACATGAGTTCAAGGCCTGTAGTATGCACAGAACTTCAAAGGTCAGCCTTGATCCTGTGTAGGGCTAAGCTACCGGAAAACTCAAATGGCCCCAGCTGTGACTGCAGATGATCTGGGAGAGGGCAGGAAGCCAGCATTCCAAACCATGAAGGCAAACTCCTCGCTCATCACTGTGGAGCTGGAAGCCTCACCCTTGAGCAGTTAAAGGAAAAAGATCCCCCTGTATAAACAAGGGTGTTCAAACGTACAGAATATTTTTAAATTTTAAAAATGCATTTGTTATATAAAAGACATCTTGCTATTAATCCCCTTCACTGCTCTCCTCTTTTCTTTGAACACACTTACCCTGCCGCTTCTGAAGCAGTTCTAGAGACCTCTTCAATGAGTGCTTTAAGCTATGCTGTCATGGCGGCCTCAGGGTCCTGGATTAATCTCAAATACTGACTTTTCATGGTCGTTTGGACTTTAGAGAAAAGTCAAAAGATACAAGGTGACAGATTCAGTGAATAAAGTGTGATGGTTTTACAAGCCTGCCTTTCTGTGGGATCGCACTCAGGAGCAGAACTCTATGTCCTGATCCGACCTCCAGCAGATGCTCAGAGTAGCAAGGAAAGATGACCTCCAGAGTGGCAAGAATGATAGCATAAGTGTGTTTGAAGCGAAGGAGGGTATTTGAGGCAGATTAATGGCCATGTGTATTTTACTGTGACAAATTTAAACATTCACACTATTGCAGTAGTCCTCATTTCTCTTGGCAACTGCTTTAGGAAATCCCATTACACTTGGTTCTTCCCTCCGTGTCCCTTGCCTGCAGACAGCCAGCCACTCCTGCAGCACTTCTGCAAGCACAGACTTCATGGCCCACCTATGCCAGACCCTAAGGCTTCCAGATGGCCCCTCCATGAAGCGCACGAGTTCTTGCTGTCCTTCCCTACACGGGCAACACATGCTCTGTGAGAGATAAGAGTGCCTAATATGGGTCTGTCCTCTTTAGGTAAAGACATTAAGCTATGAGTAGGCCACGGGTGTTTAAGACAGAATGCCAGGGGGCATCTCTCTCATCTTCATTCATGAAGGAAAACGGACAAGGCATTGCTAAAGTGATCAATTAAGGTTAGATTTGGGCAGTATGTAAATCAAAACAGATATCTGAACCCAGCTGTGGTAACTAGCAAAAGGACATAAATACAAGTATTAAGGAATCAGATGACAAAGGAGACCTAGCTATCCTCGCAGGCAACCCACTGTGCCCCATGACTTCTAGATTCAGTGACAACTATGAAGTCAATACAAGGCAACTAACACAAACACATTCCTTCTTTTATTTGGTTTTTAAGATACGCTCTGGGAATCTGCGGGTATAGTGAGGGATAAAGCATTGGTCTAGTTTGCAGGAACCCCTTGGTTTAACCACCAAAAGTACAGAATAAAGCATAGAGATGAACAAATCATTTTGTTCACTAAGCCATCAAGGATGGAAATTCTACACACATTTGGAAGACAATAAATAATTCTGAGTCAAATGGCAAACAAGAAAGAACGACCGCTCTAGATACAGACAAAGTCACAGTCAGGCTCACATCCAGACTCCCACAATCATGACCAAATATCCCCAGTGTCTCTCTTTATGTGAGGAAATATTTTGAGAGGAAAATAAGATCCCAATGCATTCATATCTCAAAAGAAAAGTAAATTTAAAGTTACAAATTTTTAAATCATAAAGTATCCCAAATGCTAAATGGCTCCATCTTCAGGATAAATTTTGAAAAAGCTTCTTTTCTCTCTCTCTCTCTCTCTGAGTCCTGAGAACGCAGGAAGTCTTTCAAGTCCTGCTTGAATTAGAAGGATGTAGCTTGGTCTCCAGTCCCCATGGATCCATCAATCAGAGCCACACAGTAAATTGTGCCTGTGCAGTGTCCACGATGCAACCGCAAGTCCCCAGGATCCACTGTGTATCCCAGTGTACTCATTTGTAATTCACACACTGATGATATTCAAAATACCAGCAAGTAAAATAATGCTTCCTCTCCAAGGAGATGTGTCCAGTTCTTTCACAAATGTTCTCTTGAGAATCTTTATACTTTATTGGCATGACAAGGGGAGGGGCAAGTGATAGTTCCCTCTTTTGGTAGAAGGAGAAACAGGATTGGCATCTACTTTTCTACCTTATTTTACAAGATGGATTTGAACTTGAATAAGATGTCTATTTTTAGGACCATCGAGATAGCTCAGCAGATTAAGCATCTGCTTAGGCAAGTGCAGAGACCAGGGTTCAATTCCCAGTATCACATGCTCTGCTGGCCCCTCCCATGGGTGTGCTGAGTTGGCCACCGTGTCAGGGCATGATGATGCACACCTGTAATCCCAGCTCTGGGGAGGCTGAAAACAGGAGGATCACTAGGAGTCCTAGATGCATAGTGAGACACTATGCCAAACACATTTTTTTAAAAGATGTCTATTTGTTATGAATCAATATGAAAATTATTAAGTAGTTCCATTCATGTGTTTTAAGAAGATAAATACAGACAGACCAGACTGTCTACATTCAAAACTCACAAGCCAAAAGACAGCCCAATATGAGAAAGACCTTGGGAATCACATAAGGGAGCTGATAATGATTACAGCCATCGGTAGTAGGAAGTTGGGTCATAAGAAAAGAGAGAACAAACCAAATAGAGCAGAAAATAAAAAGCTAGTTCATTTTAGAGGGTTTATGAATAGAAGATGGCAGGAGACACAGCTGATTTTATAGAAAACAAGATTTGGTTGTTTCCTTTTATAATTGCAAAAAGTAATCCATATTTAATAAGATCACTAAATAATCCAAAATACGCTATTTCTCAGTTGATTATAGCCACTGTATTATTTTCAGTTGCTGAAATGAACAGATACATACAGACAGAAGTTGCCACACCTCATTTTTCAGTTACCACTGTTTATTCAAAGCCAACTCCAAAAGGCAAAGGGAACTGAATATACAGGGTGGACAAAACCAGCTCATTGTCTGTCCTAACAGGAATTGTTGCCCATGTAAGTGCCTGCGAGGCACTGAGAAACTAAAAATGGCTTCTCCCAGTAAGAAAACTTGTGCCCGTACATGAATCATGCTATCCTCTGTTTATTAAGAAATAGTTATGACCAGCCAGATAGCTCAGCAGACTAAAGCACCTGCTTAGGCGGAGCGCAGTGGCCAGGGTTCAATCCCCAGCATGCTGTGCCAGCCCTGCCCTCACCCCTGGGGTGCACTGAGACCATAATTGAGACTGGACATGGTGGTGCACTCCTGTAATCCCAGTGCTTGGCAGGTTGAAAATAGGAGGATCACTATAAGTCCGATCTACATAGTGAAACCCTATAGACCCTGTACTAAATACAAAGAGAGACATACAGAGACACACACACACACACACACACACACACACACACAGAGAGAGAGAGAGAGAGAGAAAGAGAGAGAGGGAGACAGAGACAGAGAGAGACAGAGAGAGACAGAGACAGAGACAGAGACAGAGAGAGAGAGAGAGAGAGAGAGAGAGAGAGAGAGAGAGAGAAATATTTGTGTGTTTTTAACTTGTAATAATGCAATGTCTTGGGCAGATTGAAAAATAAAGAATATGCCCTAAAAATTTGGTTAGCAAATACTAACAACATTAATAATTCTAATACTTGTTTTTTTTTCTAATACTTGTTACTGTACCTAATGTGTGCTGAGCTTTTACCATAGACATTAAGCTATTAGTATACAAACATGACATCATTTAATCACCATGAAGACCCTCTGAGTTTAGATACAATGAACACCCCCTTTTATAAATGGGGAGCTGGAGATAAAGAGCGTAACCAAATGACTCAGTGACACTGAGTCCTTCGAGGTGTGATTAGTGCCAGGCTGATTTCAGGAATTAATCCAATCAGCATGAAGCCAGTAGCCTCCCTGGGTGCTCCTGACCCTCTCCTGGGAATCCTTTAGAACTGTCCCCACTCCAAATATGTGCACTCAGCATTTCTGGGCCTGGAGTCCAAACAGGAGTTTTCCAAGGTGTTGCACATGCTTTTCATATGCAATCAAGAGTGAAATACTGGTCATTATGCCATCCTCTCTCCTTAGTGCAGAACTGTTAAAATTTCTGCTTATCTCCCCCCAGGTCATCCACCAGCATGACAGTATGCTTCTGGAAGCCTGACTACACAGCATGCAGTCTCCAGGCCAGCAGTTAGCCAGAAATGCAGGCTTAGCCTCTTAGCCACATGTGCCAGCTACTGAATCAAAATCTGTATTCTATTCAGATCCCCATATGCACATTAAATTCAAGTTCTACCCTAAAAGTGGGCCCTAGAGAACATGCACTCATTCCTGGAGCTGTTAAGAAATGCCATGAACAACAAAAGCACAAACGTAGCCCACATTTTTAGCAGGCAGCATCTCCCCATACCTTCCCCCTCTTTTACCAAGAAAAAAAAGTAAATTAAAAAAATAAAAATAAAAAAATCCTTCCCTAACTTCTCTTGTGGTCAAAAGCATCTGGTCCAACAGGATTAAACAAAGTCAAATTACTTTCTCTATTCCTGGCTCCAGCAAAACCCATAATGTTAAAATACTAATGTGCTCCATAAATCTCCAACAGGAGAAGTTTCCCCAATATTTATGGCCATGGTACCCTGTAACTCAGAACTCCTATTAACATCTTTTGTAGACAATGTGTTCCCAGGGACATATTATGGAAAATATTTAACCAAAAGAGACTGTCTTTTTTTTCTTATCTCAGTAGCTGCCATATCCACCGTTTCCTAGTTAGGTTCAGGCAATTTGCTTATGAACAGCCGCATTAACAGTCATGGTGGATATCTAGGAAATCTTTATCAAGCCCTCACTATGTATATCAGGCTGAGTTTGAAGTGCTTATACTCTGTTGACTCATTTTATCTTCCTAACAGCTCCATTAGTTAGGAATGGTTTATGTTCCCACTTTGTGGGGATGGAAGCCCAGGAAGAGATGACAAAAGTACCTTATCCAAGGTCACACTGTTTGTAAGTGTTGGGCAGAGATGTTTAACTCCGTCCCTCTGGCTCCAAAGCCTTCCTTTTAAGCAGGAAACTACTGGGTAAGGTATCAAGTGGACCCCCAGGTATCTCAAGGACATCCTCAGGGTAGACGGTTTGGAGCCAGACTACAGAATTGTGTAACTGAACAATGCAAAAGCAGTACAAACTTAGCATCAAGTTATTTTTCAGTGAAACTCAGGGGCTGAAAACCCAAATACTTCCTTGGGAATCTACGCTGACTTCCTCATGGGGCTAGTCACAGCAGAGACACACTTGGTCTTCAGATGGGGCGCTACACTGAGGACCACTGCTCTTCTCCACCATGCATCCTGAAACAAAACATCAGCCAACCAAGGGGGAGGAAAGACATGTTGGGAGCCCTCTGCTGCAGAGCCGAGAGACTGGGTTATGTTTAAAGCTCCCCGAGGTCTGGGGACCAGCATGCAGGACTCAGTAAAAAGCAAGTGACTAGGCACGGTGGACCTTTCCTCAGTATGTCATTTTAACAGACTTTGAAGGAGAAGGTAGGAAGGGCCTACTGTCTAGCTCTGCTGCTTTTCCCCTACCCAGGACCACAGATGACAGCAGGCAAAGAGTCCATCTCCAGAAAGATTACTCACTAGTAGGAAGCTTTGTCTTTTACTTTTTCTTTCAGTTCTCCTTGAAATGGAAGAGCGTGCCTGAAAATAATGTCTACCACAAGCCACAGTCTCCACGTACCAGGTATCACGCTGGACATTTTACATTCCAGGTCTTGACACAGTTCATTCCTTAGAGAAATATTCAAGAACTTTTTTTGGGTCAAGCACTATGCTGGATGTTAGAAATTAGAGTATAGAGGATAATGCCCATCTGGGCCCACCTCAGAACTAGGAGAAATTGTCAAAAAATTACAGGGACTTTTAAAATACAGTAAAAGACACATTCTCAGCAAAACACTGACCTTTCCTCTGAACACACTTATCCCACAGCTCTTGTCACTACTTTTTTAACTTAAGAGAGGGTCTCTCTATGCAGTTCAGGAAGGCCTCAAGCTCACTTTCAACCCCAGACTGGTCTTAAACTCACAATGATCCTCCTGCCTCAGCCTCCTTAGTCCTGGGATTACAGGAGTGCATCACCACACCTGGGTTCTCTTGCCACTTTCTGAAACAGGCAAGAAATCAGTGAAAGGAAGTTCTACAAGTCCTCTTCCCTAAGTATATCTAGTTGTGTTGTCATGGCTGCCTCCATGTCCTAAATTGATTCAAAATATTCACTTTTCATGGTCATTTTGACCTTGAGGAAGAGCGAGTCATTACACTGTACAAGATCCAGTAGTGGATGTGAACACATCATGCTTGTATTTTATGGAATGACAGAAATTATCATAAAAATGATATGATATGGAGGTAGCTAAAAAAAAACTCACAAAGGAGGACTTCCAGTAGTGCTTCAGAGGGGCTGGGGATATGGCTCAGTGGAATAAGCACTTCCCTGGCAAGCACAAGGGCCTGAGTTCAATCCCCGGTTCCGCAAAAAAAAAAAAAAAATAATAATAATAATAATAACCAGTAGTGCTTCAGAAAGAGGCAAAAAGAAGGGGATACACATTTTTTAATAAAGGGGGGGGCATTTTGGGAGGGAGTAATGACAATATTTTTACTGTAAATACTGTATATGTAAAAATTTTTCATTTAAATATTCACTATATTTTTCATCACATTGTGTATGACCACAGCAGCAGCTCCAGAACCTATGGGAAGCTTTTAAATGGTAAATGATTTTGCATATATGATTAAATTGAGTAACTCAAAACAGATAATCCTGGGTTATCTAGGTGGACATAATGTCCTCACATGGATCTCTATGACTGCAGAACCCTTACTGGCCCAGGTCAGAGGAAGCCACAACCACTGAGGAAGGACATGGAAAGATGTCCCTGTTGGCTTTGACAATGGAGGAAGGGACCACAACCCAAGGAACAGAGGAAGCCTCTTACAGCTGGGTAAGGCAAGAGAATGCATTCTCCCGTGGAATTCCCTGAAAGGACATATTGTTCTAGCCATCAAGTTGTCGGTAGTTTATTACAGCAGCAACAAAACTGAACAGAACACCGAGAAAAGAAAGCCCCCCATTGTGTGCCTAGCACTCCAGGGAAGCTTCCTAGCAATGTCATTACCTGATTGCAAGAACACCAAACTGTTCTAGGTTTTAGTTAAATAGTTTAAGTGAGTCTATACAGTCAAAAGTCAAGACAAATAGAATTTGAAGACAGAAAGTCTGATTCTAAGCTCACATTTCATTAATTCTTCTAGATCATGTGCCCATGAACAACTATCAGGGACCTTGGTACCATAGTAAATGAAGTCAGAGAAGGTGTGTGTGGATGGATGGCTTGCTCTCCAGACACATGGAGCTTGCTCACCATGATGAAATGAGCTGGGAGATGAAGCAGAGGTTCACACTCAGTGTCACCTTCCCCATTGTCCCCCTTCCCCTTCTTACTTCTCCTGTCACACTGGAACACTTGACAGAAGAGGAGGACATCACATCACCCTGTGGAGCAAGGTCACCATCCCTGTACATGTCTGCTTCTAGCCTCTTATCCCAAAGAGACCGATGGACTGCAAGGCCTTGAGTTCAGCCCTGGTCTTTCCCCAGTGAAATATGAGATCCTTGATCAAAAAGCAACCAAGATACCTACTAACTTTAGTTTAAAGTCAGCTTTACCTTTGCCTTAAGATACAAACAGCTTCTTTGCTTCCAAAGATTGTGTTTCCTTCCAGAAATTTCACAAGCTGTTTATGTTCCTGTAGGTAGTCAGATCACCCCAGGATATAAAATCCAGGTATTCATTTAGCCCTTGCTCCTAGACTCAATCAATGTACTACATGTTTGATGGCAAGTATTTCCAGAAATATTTACAAATACACCTATTGCTTAGGTGAATCAACTAGAATACCAAAAGATAAGAATATCTCTAAATTTTGTCTGCCAGACTCCTACATTGCCAAACCATAGTTCTAGACTGGCCCAAGGTGGCAATTGATGCACTTCTCTAAATAAAGTTGTGCATCAATGTAGCAAAGAATTAGAAACAACCTAAGTGCTCAGAAACAAGGACTGCTTAGATGCACTTAGATACAGCTGAAAGGACCAAAGGAACAAACTATGACACATACTGTGCCTAAGGTTGCAGGCAAGGGGCTCAGGGGAGAAAAGAAGCCCAGAATTCTTTTGAGATTTTATTAATTCCTTCAATCATTGGCTGTATACTATTGACTGATTATGTGCTGAGCGCTCTGATGGGCTCTAAAGGAATAGCAAGCAGCAAGACAGATCTGCCTTGGCCTACTTGGGCTTACTCTACCACAGAGATCAGGGAGAAAACACACACAAGCTGACAGCCACAATTCAAAGCCCCTCTCATTGTGCATGGATCTTAGACCATAATAAGACCCTTTTCAGTTCCCTAATCTCACCCTAGATGCCAAAAGAAAGTAAGTTTTCTAGATTTTACACACTAGACTTCCACATTATCAAGTTACAGTTCTACACCTGCCTAAAGCTGTAATTGAGCTACTTCTCTAAATAAAATTGTAAATCACTTAATGTGGCAAAGGATTGGAAGTAACCTAGGAAGCAAAGAGCTGGAAGCAAACTAGGTGCTCAGCAACAGGGGATGCTTTAAATACATTGTGGTACAGATGGATTATAATAAGCCTTGGAAAAAACATTGCAGCAGGTGTGTTGGCATGGAAAATGGCCATGGTTAGTGTCACTACAATTGTAAGACATACAGAGAATAATTCCCCTTTTGTTTGCATTACTCTTTCATTCTTTCCTTCTTCCTTTCTTTTTGTCTTTTTTTGTTTGTTTTTGCTGCTCCATTTCAGTCACTCATTGGCATTTCTCTCTCAACCCTTCCATTTGTAAGAACTCAAATTCTGACACTGACTTCTCTGGGTGCCTTCTCGTCTTTCACCACGAGGATGCTCAAGTTATGGTCCTTCTGCAGTGCTCAGGTCTATTTGATATCTGTGCTTGCCAAATTCAACTCTTACATTCAGGTTGCCTCTGAGTCAGCCTACAGAGAGAAGCCACAGTCCATGATCACACTTCCCTGCAATCTCTGAGCCCGTGCACTGTGTGACCCCCTGGGCA
Organism: Octodon degus; assembly: GCF_000260255.1. NCBI lineage: Eukaryota > Metazoa > Chordata > Mammalia > Rodentia > Octodontidae > Octodon > Octodon degus. The sequence goes on from NW_004524597.1 coordinate 5,536,794, forward strand.
CTGAAATCTTCTGTCCCTTCTTTCCATCTTCCCACACATACGGTGTGGCTGAAGGAAGCACTGCATGGTGCACATGAAGCCCTAGGAAGTCGCGGGCCTCTCCGCTGCTCAGGCATTTTCCCTGTTCTACCCCACAGTGCAGCATCCTACAGCCAGTGTGGAGCTTCTTTCTCACCATGACCTTAATCCTGCTCTTCTCTTTCTGCTCATAGAAAATACCCATAATTAGTGTCACCACAATTGTTAGAAAACATAGAAAACAATAGCCCCTTTTGTTGGCCCTCTCCATCTTCTCTTTACTAAAAGCATCAAGGTCAAGGGGCCACAGAAAGGCCTCATGAGGGAGGTGTAAAAGTAGAGAAGCAAAGGGTCTATTAAAATGCAAAGCACCAAAGGTAGACAGGGCTCTCCAGGGAAGCCCCCCTCCTACCACAGGGATCACCTGCAAACAGATGACTCCTCAGCCCAGAAAGGAAATAGAACAGCAGGTAGACCACATGACCCCCTTACCCCTTGTTTCACTTCTCTGCAGTCAAATACGGTCTAAAATATTTAAGGCAAAATTCCAGAAATGAAGAATCCCTGAGTTTTAAAGCAGGTGCCATTTGGAGTTGTGGATTCACACTGGATTCACACTGAATCCAGCACAAGATGTGCATCATCCTTTGGTCCACGCTGTGTACACCTGATAACAATTATGCACCACCTGCCCACTAATCACTTCACAGCCAACTTGGTTATCACACGACTGTTGCTGAATTGCAATACTTTGCAACTAACCCTTGCTTTACTTACAACAGCTCCAAAGACAATACAGATACAGGCAATTTGGACACACCAAAGACAAGGCACAAAGCATTTCCTTTGTGCAAAATGGTGGTTTACAGAGGTTGCTGAGATTCATGAAAAGTTATGGTTAATTTCCCTAGCATCTCATTTATAAATTCACCTAGGCATGTTTGTACAGAGAAAAACATTGTATATTGAGGGCTCAGTAATATGGATTCAGGCATACACTGGGAGTCCCTAGAATGTATTCTCCATGTTGTAAAGGTCTTAGCTTCTATCTTAGTTTCAGAAAGATAAAAATATTGATTATTTTCTATTATGTGTCTGGCTCTTTGAAGAGCACTGTGTGTGTGTGTGTGTGTGTGTGTGTGTGTGTGTGTGTGTTACTAGGGATTGGTTCCAGAGCTACATCACACTGAGCCACACCCCCAGCCTTTTTACTCTGGGACTTGGTTTTGCTCAATTGTTAAGTTGCCTGGGCTGGGCTCAAACTTGTCATCTTCTTCAGCAGTCTCTCAGCATACTGGAACAGCAGGGGTGTACTCCTACACTTGGCTTCTAATGGTCAAATCTTTTATATCACCTGGAATAATCAAAACTCATTTTCAAGTTTTATTGCTACCTGGTTATTACAGATCATGAAACTGGAGCTCAAGTTCAAGAAGTTTGTGCATCCAACTTCCGCAGGAGCCAGGATCAGCTGAAACCTTGCTGGCCCTCAGGATAATCATGACCTCTTCCATAAGCTGCTAATGCTTTAGTCAGGACGAGTAAAATAAGCATAAGTCGAAAACAATTGATCTGGGAAACACTCAGAAAAAAAAAAAATGCCCCAGTGGGGCCTGAAACTGTCCATGTTATGCAATGATTTTCTTCTTTCCTTCTCGTTGAACAGATTAAACTAATAGATTATGAGCATTATTCTTAAGCAACGTATATCAGGTTTGATGTGAGCCTGTTCTTGAAAGATAAGCTGCGTATCAGCACTGAGGGAAAATGAATTAAAATGCAAATCTGAGTGTGCCCCCACTGTGAGGCTATCTTTAATAGATATGTCTCCCTGAATATATCACAGACAAAACTGTCAGTTTGCATCCCAAACAGAGAAAAACCAAGCTCTAATGGCATTTCACTAAGGGTAAAGTTTATAATTGGATTTTGCCAAGGGTGGAGTTTATAATCGACCTTCACCTGGACCCATAATCTTTGCCATGTGGAGAAAAATAAATTAGACAAAACTCTTCCCCACCCCATGCCAGAGCAGGGGCTTCACTTGCAACCTGTAGGGCTCCCCTACAGCTTCTGCACCCCCACCCCAAGGGAGCAATGCCCACCCTCATATCCCAGGACCGTGTCCATGGCTGATGAGGGTTTTAGGTAGATTTCTCACAATAGATCCACACAAAACGAAAAGTTGCTTAGGTGCTGTATTTAAAACGGGGCAAGTGGGAAGCTTTGAAAAGGCTCTGTCTTTGTATATCCTGAAATTCCCATCTCTTTAGGATCAAAAGAGTCAGTCAGTACTGCCCCAGTTCAAGAAGACAGGTGTCCAAAACTTTGTCAGGCCCCAAACGAGGAGCGCTGCTGCATTTAAATATGAGACAAAAAGGAACAGCAGACGAAATGCCAGAAGGCTGGAGTCACCCGGGAGACAACAGTGTCAACAGCAGCAGCTACCATCACACTTCAGAACAGCCAAGTGAAGATGCACGTGTGCGCTACAGGCGTGGAATGGAGGGAAGCAGAAATCAGACTGGTAGAAATAAGCCTAGCCTATGCAGAAGTACAATTTAACCTACACCTTGCAGAGTAGGTGCAACTTGGAAAGGTATAAAAGGTCATCAAAGACAAATTTCACACCAGTGCACTGAGCTGTAGGGACACTGAAAGTTAGGAACATGTGTTTGGGGGCTGGGGAGATAGCTCAGTAGAATAAGTGCTTGCCCAATCCCAAGTACCGCAAAAAAAAATAAATATATAAATAAAAAATTTAAAAAAGGACATGTGTTTGGTCCTTCCTATACAATATCCCTTTTGTCATTTTAGCAAGAGAATGTGAGTAGTCTTCATTTTAACTCCCCTGCCTCTCATCATATGTCTCTGCCTCCCTAAACAATAGCTGGTTATCAGATTAAGACTATTTGGAAAAGCCTTCACTGCCCAGAGTGGGCACAGGCCTGAGAGTAGACTTATGTTACAGGCAAAAAGAGGAACCATCTCTCCTTTTCTGAAAAGAAAGAAAGAAGAAAGAAAGAAAGAAAGAAAGATAGATAGATAGATAGATAGATAGATAGATAGAATTTTGAAGTCATCTTTGTTACCCTGTAAAGACAGGCTACTTGAGAATAAAATTAATGTAAGAAATAAATCAGAGGTAATAGGTACAAATCAGAGGCAGACAGAAAGAAGAGAAAGCCTTCATGCCTGAACTCAGCCCTGGCAGGCTAGATGGACCACAGGACTTCCAGGGAGGTGAGCCAGCCTCTTCCGTGCTATGTGTTTGTGGTGATTCCCATCAACTGCACCCTTAAAAATGCCAAATCCACAGATGTAAGTTCAGCAGATGGAAGGGAACATGGGGTAGCAGAGGTCTCAGTGAGAAGTCTGTGTCATCTTTTCAAGGCCATCTCTTGTGCTATGTCACGGAATTGCCAACAAGGATGTAGTGATAGTTAATCTTCCTTGTCAAGTTGACTAGATTAAGAGTCTCCTGGAATGGTAATTGGATTGTGTGGCTATGAGCCTTATTGATGGGTTAATTCACGAATTATTTCTTAGCTGAATGTGCTTTTAGTAGGTGGGTTCTACTTGCAGGAAGTTGGTGATGGGGATTTCACCTTAGAGACTATCTGGCCCCTGAATTCTCTGATGTTCTCCCTGCTCTTTGTTTCCACCATGATGCAGCATTCTTCCACCATGTCTTTCTGCCATGATGCTCCTGCCTTGCTGTCAGCTGACCACAGATGGAGACCTCGGAAACTGTGAGCCAAAATCAGCCTCTCTTCCTGTAGTTTATGAGCATCAGGTATTTTGACCCAACAACAGAAAAAGACTAATACAAGTGTTTCCTCGTTTGAGAACTGGTTGCCACCAAAAGAGTTTCTATTATTGCAGCAGCTACTGCTGTTGTTGTTAGTACCAGCAGAAGATAGTAGACTGCGTAAGAACTATAGCATTTTGAAGATATATATATATATATATATCTTCAGTCATGTATCCTGAAGTTCCCATCTCTTTAGGATCAAAAGAGTCAGTACTGCCCCCTGAAAGTGGGGCTGGCATGGCATGTGGGGCCAGGGATTGAACCTGATCCCCTATGCCTGCCTAAGTTTGCCTAAGCAGGCACCATAGACTGCTGAGCTTACTTGCCAGCCCTGAAGATATAATTTCTAACCCACCATACCTACATGTATTTGTGTGGGTGGGTTTGTGATACACACACACACACACACACACACCCCTCATTCAAGAAACATTAAACATTCCTTTCCAATAAATCAAGTCATTGATGACAATACCATTGCAATCCCAGAGCCTGAGTTTGACATCTGTCTTTTTCTCAGGCATCAGTCCCTCTCACCACTGGCCTCTCCTTTTCCTTACACCTAAAAACATCTCATTTACTTTCCACAGTTGAGTGGTCAGACAGCTCTGAGATTTGTAAATAACCTACAGTGATCTCTGAGTCCTATAAGGGCTGAACACAAAGGAGGGCAGTGAGCGTTTCACTGTAGCCATACAACATTTTGTTTCCTCACACGTGTTGTGAGTTTAGATGTTCCAAAATTATTCTGAAATAGCGGGCAGTAATGCTGGCCCAGCTACACAAACCTGGCTCTTTCAGAGAAGTTGCAAGCCTATATAGTTCACATGGACAAAATTCTAACGTGTTGAAATTGACGTCCACCAGAGGGCAGACTTGTTATCTCTATTGGGTTTGGAACGTTCGAACTTCACCTCTTGGAGCTGAGACTGTTCGGTGCGCAGCGGCTTCCTGTGTGCTTTTTCCTTGCTGGTTTGTAAGGCCCGTGATACTCTGAGCCTTATAAACTATGCTACCTGCACGATAGCCTTGCGTGACTGACTCCTTGCTGCTGTTTTGGCAAGTGTAAAGGTGGCTCAGAAGTTTAAAACATCAAACCCAAAACTCAGTCAATATTGAAATGACAGTAATAATAAGGTATCGTTTATGAAGCACTTTCTATAGGTCAGACCTTTCGCATTCACTCAGCTCCACTTCATCGGGTGGGTACTGGAGGTGGCTACAGTCCCCATGTAACAACTAAGGAGAAGGAGATGTAAACATTGCATTCATTTAGCTACAGCCAAATAGCACATACATGAATGACAAGGCCATGATTGCAACTCGATGTGCCAGATTTCAGATTCTTAATTTACTGCAAAAAGTAATACTTGCAGTATTACCAAGTATGTATGTAAATAATAAGAAGCCATTTATTTATTTATTTATTTATTTATTTTAATGTATTTGGTGGTTGCAGGGTCTCACTATGTAGCTCGGACTCCTGGTGATCCTCCCATTTTCAGCCTCCCCACGCTGGAATTATAGGTACACGCCACTATGCTTGGACTCTGGCAGGGTCAGCCCACCCTGGGAGCAGGGCCAGCGCAGCATGCGGTACCAGGGATGGAACCAGGGACCCTGCACTTGCCTAAGCTTGCTTAATCAGGCACTTTAGCACACTGAGCTATCCTCGTTGACCCAAGAAGCCTGTTCATATTTAAAACTATTTAGTGGCATTCCTTTTCCCTCAAACTTTACTTATAACCCTCCCTTTAGTTAAAAAAAAATAATATATATATGATTCCATGATTTTAACATGGTTTTAGCATTACATAGCAGTAAACATTTCAAACATATTGACAGTCATTTTGGGATAAGTGCCATTGAGTGTTCCATGTAACTAAAATGTTTTAATATAAAAATGCAAAAAGGAACTTAATGTCACTTTTACATAATGTAGAAATTCTAGAAATGTAATATTCATCAGACTAGAAATAAATATGCAAAGAACAATGCTACTACCTGAAGAGGGAATTTTTAGAACTCTAGCTTAATTTATAATTACAGTACTGCTAGGCTTATGATATGAAAAAAATAATCTAGGGATTGCCATTAAGCACAATCTAACAATACAGAAAACTCCATGGCTAACTTTGAATACAAGACAAACTGTCATAATAAAACATTCCCTCTGGAGTTCAGAGGCTTTGAATGATGATTAATAACACAAAATCTTTAGTCTCTAAATTTAAAACACAGTAAGGAGGCAACATATGATACCAGGATTTGTACTTTTCACTTCCTCTCTAATTTGGTACTTTTATAATTGTTTCTCTTGCACTCAACTAAAGTTTAAGCAAAAATAATCCCATCCATGCGCATCAGCTCAAAAACATTGCAGATTTAGGCTAAAATGTCCAACCATCCTGCTGCATATACATGTTATGAATGGTTTTGAAATTTATTAGAAAATATGTTCTAGTGAAAGTTTTGGAAGAAAAATAATAACTAAAAAATCTCTGCCACCTTGAGACTGCAACACCAAGAGACTTCTCAAGTTTAGGGAATACCCGTTGCTTATGTAAGCATCCCAGGAACAAACAACAGCAAGGTAATACACAAAGCCAACTAAGAAAATAAAGAGAAGAAAAACTCTGTGGTTTATTTGATTTGTTACACCTGGTTTCTTTCTGCTGCTCTGATATTTAATATAATTAAAAGTTCTGACTGTGGTGAACTTCCCATTGTTTACGCTCAAACAGGATTCCTCCATACATAACGAAGGGTCCAAATGGAATTGATTTTCATGAGCCACCAAAAGCTCTTTATTTTGGAACATTGCTCAAAAATATATACATATTGTCTTGACATATACTCCCTGGTAAATGATCTTTACCTCTTTGCAAATTACCAAAGAAATTTACAAAACACTCAACTGGTCTCTTGGCCAAGCAAGTCCCTTTGGCCTGCTTCCACAGCTGCATCTCTTCCAGAAATTCTCCTTTTAGGCAGGAGGCCTCTCATTCTAGGGATCCACTTATGTAGCAATCTTCCTTTCATTCGCAGGTCCAGGCATAATTGGTAATTTATCATCTCTGGCCCTCACTCTACCCAGAGTTATTGTCAAAACTCAAAAGCTCATCATAGATGTTTTCGCCAGTGTTTATGATTTCTAAACATCTTGTAATGCAGATCGGCACACTTTCTCTGGGAGCTGCATTTCTCTGTGGACTTACGTACTCCTAGAGTCACTCATAACATTGTTCTTGGAAGACGAGGAGGCTGGAAGAAGAACAACCTCAGGGGACCTCATCCCTCATGCAGAAGACCACTGGCAAGAGCCTACATTCCTTGAGCCTTCATTCCATTCCTTAAGCAGATGGCGATTGTCACTTGTTATAAAGATGCACCACGCACTTGAACACGAAGCCAGGAGTACACCCAGTACTTCCTGCCTAAAACACAAATTCTGGTGGGTTTTTGTTGTTGTTGTTGTTGTTGATTGTTTTGCTTACTTGAAATCCATATTGTTTGATCCTGACACTTTTATTGAAAGAGTTTTTTGTGCAATGCTTTTGCTGTTAATGTCAGCTAATAGCTGGGAAAAATAAGTCAGACTTTCAGAGAGGAGCACAATTAGGGGGCTGTGAAGGATGGAGATTGTATCTCAGCTCCAGCTTCTGAAAGCTCATTTGGCTAGAAAGCATGTATTCTGACACCTAATTTGGTTCAACCTACTCAAAGTTTGTTCCTAGTGATTAGGGAGCTGGCTAGATGATTCATAAAGGAAAAATATTCGTTGGTAATAGTGACAGAAAGCATGGCAATTTCAATCTTGGAACAAGACAATCCACAAGCTTGGCTTCTCCAAATATAAGCCAGGCACTCATAGCAAACAATAGCTTTTTCTGGGCATGATAGAAGCAATCAACTCTGGCATTTTCAAAGGCATGCTATGATCCTAAATTATGTCAGACATTTGTCATTTGAAAGTCACTGTGGGATGAAGCAGATGATATTCAATTCCTTTCTAGACATATTTTTATGAATGGTCATGTTTTGCCTTGGACATAAACCTCTGTAAGGTTTTCTCTGCAGCCTACAATCCCTCCTCAACTTGTGTGGAATATTCCATTAGTTGGATGCTCCAGCTAATGAGTTATATAAAGAATGATAGATTTGTTAATAGAGATATCACTATTTCCTTCATGGTTTTTCTTAGTCCACTTTCTGATGCTATAACAAAATACTTGAGGCCAAGGAATTTATAAAGAATACAGGCTTATTTGATTCACAATTCTGGAGACTGAGAAGTCCCAGAGCACATGCTGGCATCTGTTCATCATCTGGTGAGGGCTGTCTTATTAAATTAGAGTATGGCAGAGGGTATTAGATGGGAGAAAAGATGAAGAGTGTCATGTCAGGCCTATGTTTCATCCAATAAAGCACTAATACTATCCTTGAGTCCAACTCACAAGACTTCAATGAATCCTAATCACCTTTCAAAGGCCTCATCTCAAAATATCATCAATGTATGAGTCTGGGGATTAAGTTTACCACACAGGAGTGGTGGAGTAATACATAAAACAATAGCACATTTATTTAATAATTATTTATTAAGGCCTGATCAAGGGACAAAGCTGCGGAGTAAATTTGGACAAAGATCTTGTGCTCATAAAATTTACACCCCAGTGCCAAGAGGAATGAGGGGACAAAGAAAAATTTAACAAAAGGCTAAATTTCTAGGGGCTGGGGAGATAGTTTAGTAGAATAAGCTCTTGCCTGGCAAGTGCAGGGTCCTGAGTTCAATCCCTGGCACTGCAAAAAAAAAAAAAAAAAAAAAAAAAAGAAACTTTCTAGTCATGGTGAGTAATAAGAGTTATTTTACATAAATTAAGTACTCAGGACAAGATTTTCAGGGAAGTTGTTCCTGAGGGTGAGGCATTCAGGATATAGTAGAGTTGATACTGAGATCCGGGAAAGTATCTCAGGGATAGACAACAGGTGCAAAGGTCCAGGATGGGACAAGGCTTGGGTAATAAAGACAGGGCTGGAATGCTGGGTTGCAAGGTCAGAGTGAGGTGAGGGCCAGTTTATGGAGAATACCACAAACAAGGCTGAGGGCTTTGGGCTTTGTTGCCACTGTGCCATGAAGTCACTGGGAAGAGACACCCCATGATCTGTGCATGGAAGCATTGTTGTGGCTGGACACGGACCAATGCATATGCAGGTGCCTACTACAGGGCTCTGTTGGAACATCCCAGGATGAGGGGACACCGTCCCTGTGGTGGTGCCAGGAAGAAGCTGGAGTGTGAGCCTAGCATATTACTGAAAGGCAGAGCCTGGGTTCTGCTAAGAATCAGATGTGCTGAGTTCAGGAAGTCAGGAACTGAGTCTCCAGCTCCTTGCCTTTGGACAGCAACAAGACAAAAGCATGCTCTGAGGAGGCAAGATCACTAGCAGAACATCCTGGTCACTGTGATGAAAAGCAAGTCCCAGGTTCTGTGCTGGAACATCCAGCCCAATGTGCCTCTGCACACTTGTTACAACTCCATAAAATTGGAAGGTTAAAAGAACAATGCCAAATTGAAGAGACATTGATTCAATGCCTAATATCCTTTTCTTAGCACTTTGAAGGAGTAGTTTTACTTTCTTCGGCCATATCATGTCAGGTTTCTACTTGTCTTTTTTGTGTGGGCAACAGGTAGACCCAAATCCCATCCTTGCCAAATTTGTAAGGAAACAGAGGATGGATCCCTAACAAGGGAGCTCTCCAGAGCTGTTGAAAATCGAGGTTAGGAGCACATTCATTATATGTATTTCTTCATATTAACATGATATTTCATCATCTGCAGGAGAGCCAAGGAAGCAAATGGACCAAGGGAGAAAAGCAGAAGAGAAAGGCAACCTTTTCATTATTGAACAGGTCTTATTGGACACCTAGTAGGGCTGGCATTGGAGAAGAATGATTTATGCCTTCTTGAGCCAGCAATCCTTTGATAGACCCAAGCATCCTCAAAGAATCTCCACAGTTGATCCAGGCATGTAGTATACATCTGTACCTCTATCATTCTAGGATGTTGAAGGAGGAGGATTACAAGTTCAAGCCCAGCCTGGGCAATTTAGCAACTCAACAAGACCCTGTCTGAAAATTTTTAAAGTAAAAATAAACTGGATACAGCTCAGCTTGAAAGCCCTGGATCCAATCCCCAGTACTACAAAAAGGAAGGAAATAAAGAAAAAAGCAAGGAAGGAAAGGAGAAAGGAGAAGGAAAATGGGAGGGGAGGGGAGAGTAGGGGAAGAGAAGGGAGGAGAGGGAAGGAGAGGGGAGGGGAGGCAACAAACCCACAGTTAAATAAAGTTTTAACTATACAAAGTAATACAAGGAGATAGTCTTGTCCCCTTATAAGCATAGCATAGAAAAAGCAGACCTAACCTGAGAAGGGTAAACAATGAACTCCATTTTCAGTAGATGCCTAAATCAATCTTAGAATTTAGGTTCCCAAGCATCTTCCTCTCTTTTTCCAGTATTTATATAACTGTAGAAAATATACTATTTAAATGCCAAAAAACAGACCATTTATTTCTATAATGCACACAGCAAAAATCTTTTCAAGTAAGTTCCACCAGACAGAGACTCTGAGTTTTTCTTCTCATATTCGTAACACCTAACTCATAGGAGATATTCATTGAACCCTTGCTTAATGAAACCAACAACTTGACATAAAGTATAAAATAGCACGCCATTTGCTAGAACATTACAAATGAAATGACAGTAAGTTTCGTTGAAGAGTAATCCTATAGAAGCACTCCAATAAAATTCAAATTTGAATTTTATACAAAAATCAAATGAGATTCTTTATGACTGAAAATCCAAGATGCCTCCGAGCAAGTGAAGACTGGTACAAGCGCCATAATTTATGTCACTGTTGACTCATAAGCTGAACTTACTGAACCTCTGGGCCAGAATGAAGCAGCCTTATTCACAATCATCTGATCGCACTAGGTGCATCGCTTATGATTCACAGCTTGCAGTTGAGTGCTGAGTCAGAGAGGCCCGGGGACTCATGCTGCAGGTCAAGCATCCTATTTCTTTAGACCAGCACGTTTTTGCCCAGCACTACTAACTAGGAAAGATGTTATGGTTGGTACTACTGTCTAGGAAGGATGTTATGGTTGGCCTCAGAAAATCCATTTCACTTGCACTTGGTAAAAGTGTCCAGTTTCATTTCAGGGCTCCTCTGCCTCTTTGCTCACCATATGGTTTGGATATACCATTACTTCCATCTTCAAAGGTAGCCACTTAGGGCCAGTCAGATAGCTCAGTGAACTAAAGTGCCTGCCTAAGCAGGTGCAGGGACCTGGGTTCGATCAATGCCAGCCCTGTCCCCAGGGTGCGCTGATAGGTGACTGAGACTGGGTGTGGGGGTGCACACCTGTAATCCCAGCACTTGGGAGGCTGAAAATAGGAGAATCACTATGAGTCCAATCTGTGTAGTGAGGCCCTGTACTAAATACATAAAAAATTAAAATTTAGTCACTTGACCCACTCTTGTCAATAGGCATTGCCTGTCTTTCTGTTCTTGCTCACTACCTTAGGGACAGTTAGGAGATTTAAATCCACCCAATATGATCAAAACTTGGTGCTTGTACACGGGAGCTACTATTGGGAAAAGGGTAGCTTTTTTCTTCACTGAGGTTCATAAAGATGACAGGATGGAATTTGTTGACACTAATCTTAACAAAACTCAGTGATAAACATAGGCAATGAGTGACGTGAGGTCATAAATTAATCAAATCTTTAAATTAAATTATAAAGTATATAATTATATAAACTACATATTATATATACATTATACATGTAAACTAAATATTTCAATACATCAAACTTATAGATCATACAATTTAATTATATACATACATGTATTTTGTGTATTACATATAAATATAAACCTATAAATTAAGTAGACTTCTAGTGTAAATCATTTGGAGTTGAATAGTTGGTATTTAAAACTAAGAGTTCGGGGCCGGGGAGATAGCTCAGTAGAATAAGTGCTTGCCAGGCAAGCGCAAGGGCCTGAGTTCAATCCCTGGTTCTGCAAAATAAATAAATAAATAAATAAATAAATAAATAAATAAATAAATAAATAAATAAAACTAAGAGTTCACAAAGAAAAAAAATGATAAAATGCATGTAAAGCTGGTTAAAACAACTGCCGGAGACAATATAATTACAGAATACCTAGGTAAATTTGAATTTGGAAACTGGGTAAACTCAATCTTGCAATCCTCCTGCCTCCACCTCCCAGAGGGCTAGAATTACATGGCTGTGCCACCATGCTTGGTCTGATAAATGCATCAATTTCCTGGTGCTACAAGTAGGTTAGGCAACTTGGAAGAGTCATACCACTGGTAAGGGCCAGCCACAAGTCAATTGCCCCAACTTCTACCACTCTCAGCAAGTTCCTTGGTGGCTGGCTGTCTCTTGCCACCATCATGTGATAGATTCAGTAGCTTCCCACACAGCTGGGCCAAGAGGTAGAAAATCAGGCTTTGCTTCTCCATGTCTCTCATAAAATGAAGGAATTGTGGAGAACTTACCTCAGGAGAGCTTCTCACTTCTGCAGGCAAGGACAAGGTCACGTGTCTGTCTCAGAAAAATCAGGGGTGAAGAAATGTCTTATGATTGGTCAAAAGGCTCCACAAGTGGAAAAAGTCCCATGATTCATTTGATGGAGCTAGAAAGGGTCTCTGAAACAAACTGCTTCTAGTCTCTCAAGGAGTGTTCAGTTAGCTGGAATTGGGTCTGAGGATAAGTGACTGTGAGCCAGGTCCCTATGCTTTGTGAACATGCCTGCATTGTTTCCCTTGTCCTAAGAGGCAACAGAGACTCTTATTAGAAAAATACAAGAGGGTGTCAATAGTGTAGGAAATTAGATGGGACAATGAAATGAGCCTGAATTCTAGCTAAAGAGACCTAGCCTTAAATCCCATTCTGGGTCGGTGACCTCAGGTCACTCTTTTCCTTTTTCTCTCCCCCAGTCTCCTACTCTGCAAAACAGGGAACAGAACCTCTAGTTTGTAGGGCAGGATGAAATGATATTATGCTGATTAAACACTTACCAGAGTCCCAGGCAGAGAATGTCAGCTGTTAACATCATCTTGAAAAACTTAGCATGAGAAGTAATTAAAAAGACCCTCCAAATGAATAATAAAAGGGGTTCTTTTAAACTTTAAACACTGCTAAGTGCCAAAGGAAGGTTGCACTACTGGTTTCCATGAGGATGTCTCCACTGCCAGCCACTTGCCACCATCCTGTCAGACTCCAGAGGGGCCCCTCAAAGAGCCTGAGTCTGGGCCATCATGCAGACTGAAGAGCTGGCTGGCTCAAAACACTTCTTATTATAGTCTGCTTTGAGACCTTTATGTCATTTTGCTAAGGCCATGCAGCAGCTGGCAGCTGGCAGTGCCTTCTGGCAACTACGGACTTGGGACACCCCTTAACCAGTGACCTAGAGGTTATAAGTTTCTTCTCCCGTGGCCAAGTATTGAAGGGATTTACATGAACAAGGGGAGCATCTAGTGTCTGGCTCATAAAATGCATGCTGCATATTCCCAGGTCCCCACTTCCTCAGCAGATGGCCCTTGCTCTTGATGCCTGTCTAAATTAGTGGGCTAGGCTGCCATGCATACCTCCTAAGCAGCTCACAACTCCAAAGTATCAACCCTGAATCGCACCATTGTCTTTTGTTGTATTATAAAATCACCATTCCGTGTCTTAGTTTTGTATGGCTTCTCTCTTGGATGCCCCAGAGGATCTATGCAGGAGACTGTAATATCCAAAGCAGCCACGGGGCAGGTCTCCTCTGCCTACCCACTTGCAAAGGAAGAGGCTACCGTACAATGCCGACTAGCACCATGGTCTTGTAATAAATGAGAAATAAGCTTATTTTCCATACACTGCGAGTCCTGAAAGATTGATTAATATTTTCTTTGCCAGTCCATGCATCATCCACACTTGCTCTATGACATTTACATCCATGCCTCTTTGCTTCCTCATTCTCACTCCAACTTCAGCTGTTGATTCCCTTCCTAGTGCAGCAACAGCAATGTTGCCTCGAGTCTAGCAAATTCATGGAGGATTCTCAATGTCACCATCATGACTCCCATTTTCCTTCCCTCTGTTTTCCATCAAAGATCTCACAAGGGGAGAAATACCAGGACTAGGTGTATGGCTCAGTAGCAGAGCACTTGGCTGACACACATGAGGGTCAGCATTGAAAAAAGAACACCTATCCGTCTTATAACAGATGCATTCCTAGTTTATCCAGAAGCAATATTCTTCCTATTTTTCATTGCCCAACAGTTCTCTAACTTGACATGCAATTCTCTGGCCTGCAACTATCATCCTAGGAAAACTCGTTTGCTGTGGGGGCCACAAGGAATGAACTCAGGACCTTCACACCAAGCTTCATCCCAAGCTCTTTTGTTTATTTCACACTGGGAGACAGGACCTTGCTATATCACTAAGTTGCCCAGGATGAGCTCAAACTTACCTGCCTCAGCCTCCAAGAGTGCTGGGATTACAGATGTGTTCCAATATGCCTGGCTAAAAGCAATTATTAATGACCTTGTTGGTACCATTATCAGTGTAGAAACTGAGAAATATCACCAGCCCCACTATGCAGATGACCAAGCCAAGGAAGAGGGCAAAGTAGCCTTGCAGGATGTCACAGGATAAATAAAGGTCAAATTCAGACACTGACCCCAAAGCATCTGATCTTAGAATCTACAGAGTTTTAAAAACAGAAAAAAAGTAATCCACGTGTTTAGTGGCCAGACTGGAGGGGCATTCCCAGGAGGCCTGGATTTATCCTGGTTTTTAATCCATGGCCTCTTTTTATCAAACCAGATGTAACTATGCCCTTCTTAAGAAAAATGTTGACACACTCATCAATTAAGAATCAGAGCCCAAACCACAAGGAGTGAGACACTGAGCTAGCTGATCTGTAAAAGCAGTGATTTGCATCCTCTCTGCATTTCCTCGCCAGCTCCTGGCCTTTAATATGTCTCTCATTGTCCTTGTTCAGCTTTCTCCAAGTTCATCTATCAGAGGGAACACACTCTGGGAGCAGACTTTCCAAGGCCAGTGTCTTGCTGGGGATACAGGGCCTCCCTCCAGAAACTGTGGGGCTGTGGGTCATGCAGACCAGGCCTGGTGCATTTCCTCAGTGATTTGAGGGTAGGGAAGCCAGAGACTGCAGACATTGCCTAGCAAATTTCAATCAAGTACTTGTAGTCATGTTTCGAGGGTAATTAGATTCATGACCTGCCACAGGCAACAATCTCTTCTCCTAACTTATCTGGACTACAGATACAAGCATAAACACTCCAGTGGGGCCTCTAAATTCTGACCCAAACTTGAGCTGATCTGACTTTCATCTCATGCCAGAGGCTGCTTTCTGAATTATGGCATCTTTCCTACTTCTACCTTGATGTAAACAGGCCTCCGGGAGTTTCAACAGCCACTTAAGGCTTCTCTATGCATATTTGGATAAGGAAAACAGCAGCCAGTGCAAAAAGAGAAAAGGATCCACAGAAATGGGATGAGAGGGTGGGAAGAACAGTGAGAAAGAGAGAAGCAAAGCTACCTTCAACTTCTTGCTACCATAAATTAATCATAAAAGTTCCTATAAATCATGTTATTCCACTGGATTGGCTTAGACCTTTTTGCAGCAGTATATATTTTGCCTTTCGATACAGCACATGATTTTATTAGAGTATTCCATCAGCTTTGCTAGAAACCTGTTTCAGGGTCTTTTTTTTTTCTCCTGGGCAATAAAGGTAAACCATAACAGACATTGCAAATTTAAATATAGCTAAATGTGTGGAAATTATTTAGAAATGGAAGGACTGGGCTATTCACCTTGCAATAGTAGTTCGCTACTGCCCAGCAATTCAGTTGTCTAAACTAAGGCTTCCCCTTCCCTCTTTTTAAACCAGCAACTTTCACCGCATGTCCCTTCAAGAGCTTTGAGATTCCATTCACAAAGCTGCAGCAGAACCGTAAAGCACCAACGTGTCTCATCAGTTCATGCTTCAATACAATGAAAGAAAAAAGCGAGGCTGTCTTCCACACACTGTGTTTTCCTGGCTTGGTGCAGCACAGACAAACCCTCATTAGTCCCTCCCCACTCTGAATAAGTCTGTATCTACTGAGGATGATGCTTGGCTACATCCACCAAGTACAAGAGGCCAGGGTACTAATGATTGCAGAAAAACAGCATGATTCCAGAAAACAAATGTTTTCTATATTCTTTAAGTCTGGTCCCCAACTCAGAGAACACCTCAAAGAAATATTCTTCTCCACTACAACATACAGAAAAACACAGGACAGGGATGCAACTGACAGATATAGATTCATGGCCTCTCAATAGTGAAAAGCTAGTCCCAGCCCTTTCCTTGGGAGCTCAAAGTGGGTGGACTTTTATAGACTTCATCCATAACTCTTGCCCCAAATATTTAAAGAAGAATTCATGCTGGAGAAGAGCAACAATGGGGGTGAGGGTGGGGGTGGGGTGGGCAGGGCAGCAGGAATGCAGAATGCTGAGGCAGAAGTCATGAGGCTGCAGGAAAGTGCAACTAATTCAGCTGCCTGTCAAGACATCAAGGCCGTGGTGGTGAAACACTGCAGATGAGGAAAGGTGACACTTCACTCAAGAAGCAGGTCAGTACTTAGAATGGAATGGCACAGATTGACCTCTTTGGGACACAGAAATAAAATGTAGCACCAGTCCCTGCCCTCGAGGACCTTACTGATAGCAGGAAGTAAAAGACAATAATGACTACCAAGAAGACAGTTCCAGAGCGTGCACCGTACTATGGAACAAGCAGAACATAGAAAGGGAGTAAGAGGGACAGTACGTTTTCCTGAAAGGGGGCTTGAAAGACTTAGCCAAGACCCTGCTTGGTTAATCAGAGCAAGCACTGTGAACATGCTGTTAGCAGAGGCCCTGATATTTACTTTTTAAGGGAAAATACAGAGAGAAAGGAACTTCCAGCAGAAGAGGTACTTGGGTGGCTACATACCACCATTTACCCATACCTTGATGTTCACCACTTCAACTCTACTCTGGTTCTCCACTAGCCTTTGAGGGTGAAGCAAAGGTAGGCCATGCCCTATGGACACATCGCAGTCCTCTGGGTCACCCTCCTGGGGACCCCATGTTAGGCAAAGCAGAGAACCTCCAATGTAGACAAGTCCTCTTCCTCAGAAATCTGTGGTCACATCATCTGCGTCCTTTCAGCATCTCCTCCATCAACCTGAGCCAGATCTATAGACTATTAACACTTTGTCATCCTCTATGGACCATTGCTTTTTGTAATTAACCATTCCAATAGCTGTCACCAAAGCGCACAGGACAGAGTCCTGTGTCCACTGGGCTGACGGAGACAGTGCCTGAGCCATGGATTTAAACGCGAGCAATCTCATAAGACTTGGTCATAATACTTTAACTCTATTTGTACCACAGTAACTGTTCAAGACTCCTTGTGCCGACTGCACGTGTAATCAAGACATATCTATACAGTAATTGGCAATTGGCAAAAATCTTCATGAAGATTTTCATTTTATGAAGTTATTAGGCCATAACCCTTCTCCAAATACTTTCTATATTACAATTTTGAAAGAACAATGATGAAAACTGAGTATCTATACTCTTAAAGGCAAGCAATAGATGACCTGCTTCTCCCTTAAGGGCATGGCTGTATAGAATAGAGAAAGATAATTAAAGGCATCTGCTTTCTTGATTTTTCCTAAAGTAGAAGAATAGCAACACAGAGATAACCAAACATGAAAGGAAGAAATGAATATTTAACATCGACCTCATTGAAACAACTGTAGTGGGCACCTGGCATAATCTCATTGAATCAGGACAGGCTACATAGTTTCTGTGCCTGCTACATATTGTACATGCAGGTCCCACTAGTGGAAACCTATCAAGGACTTGGAGATGGAGACAGCAAACCATTAAACCCTGTTGAGGCCTCTTCCGAAGTTGGGGAGCTGCTACAGTTGCAGCAAACACTCCTAGCACAAGGTATGCCTTCTCCGATCCAGATGAGCAAGGTTTAGTACTTCACCCAAGGACACACAAAAGATAATGGCCACAACAGATCATGCCAGATTTTACCTGATCTATCCAACTATGCAAGGAGATACCCCACACCAGAGAGAGAGAGAGAGAGAGAGAGAGAGAGAGAGAGAGAGAGAGAATAAATTTAATTGATTTTATTCCAAAAATCACAGAGGCCCCCAAAGCACCTTAACAAAATGAGAAGCCTTAATGACTTCATGCCCTTTAGAACTGCTAAGTATTTGTTTGCATTTCATTAAATTTTCAAAGTAAAACTTGATTTAAAATTCCAAGTCTCTCGTTCAGTGATCAACATTCAAGCATCAATGAAATGGTTGAACAGATGAGAGGTACGAGGCCTCCTTCCTTTCTTTCTACTTTGTGAGCCTTGGAAATTTTAATGAAAAATTTCATGGCACATGAATCATTATGTTGGGGGGAGATACTAAAATCTGATTGCATTATTGAATTCTGAAATTGCTCCAGATTAGATGAAACTGCTTCCAATCCCCAGGGATGACATCCCAACTCAACCCTTGTAGTACTAATTGATAGGCAATCTTTCTCTCTATTAGATAAACCGAAGCACAGCAAATGAGCTTTACTTTGGGCAGCTCCAGCTTTCGCTGTGTCTTCCATTCCATCACAGCATAGTTCTGATTCTTTTATCGGCACTTCTCAGAATAGGGTCACTTGATGAGGAATTTATGCAGAAGGCATTCATGCACCAAGTCTGGGCCAGACTTCTGGCTCTTGTGCTAATTTGATAGGGTGTTGTTGTCATGAAAGAGATAAAATTCAAGCTGAGATCCAAGGAATAATGGACCATCCATGCACAAAACTGGAGGAAGAAGAGCTCAAGGGGGGTTGAGTTAAAAACAAGCTTGAAGAGTTTGAAGAACAGATAGAGCTGAGTAAAGGGACAAGTAATTTGGACACTGGGTCCAGCCACAGAGAGGGTATGACAGTGACAGCAGTGGTTCAGGAAGATCACCTTGAGAAAAAGTTGTGCAACACACTGGGTGATGATCGTTGGGCAAGGTTGGGAGCTATGGACAACATGACAAAGAGCAGATTTGAAAGCCTTCCTTTGAAGATGTTCTGAGGGGCAAAAGGAATTGATCTTAATGCCCACATTGTATTTCCAGTGCCTGAGGGGTTAAGAATGTCATGGGGAAGATTTGGGGTGGACAGGAGGCTTCTGGGTTGAACACCAGAGAATCTGTCCATTGTTATTTATTTTCCCATTCTTGACTCTTGAAAAATCACTTCATTTCCCCATTTCTTATCCACATCTCCTGTAGTTTTAACTATTAGGTGTTATGAGGCTTTTAGAGTTGGAGGCCTTTACATTCAACATGAACACAGGTATAGAAATAGAAACACATATACAGATGCACTGACTCTGATCCACTGGTGAATTACGGTTCTAGTATGCTGGTTAGCCAGATGTGTAGAGAACTGGGCCCAGGGATACTGAAATGCTAGCCTGGCTATGGGAAGGATTTGTGACAGGTCAGAAAAAAATCAAATGGGTCTATTCTTATGAAACACCAAAAGTGCACTCTGGCTGTCCCTAATTCCCCACACAAAGCACAGGATGAGGGCTTTGCTCCCAAGAGGAATTTAGCAACTGTTGTTTTTTCATACAGCTAAAGAGAAGGTATGGCAGGGAGCTGTGAACTTCATAAGCACTATAGCTAGAACACAGCTTGGATCCCATGTAAAGCCAAGTAGGAGAACTGTGCCACATGGCCTTAGACTGTCCTCTTGCCCTCAACTTTGCTACAATAAAAATAAATGCCACTGATCAACCAGGAGATTTTAGAGGAGGATGCAAGCACAGGAGTCCAAGTCCATCCTCACTTCGGTGAAAAATATCTCAAATTATTTACCTCAGGAGTGGGAGTCTGAGCAAAGCCCTAAAACAGCAATACCAGTAATTATTTTAAAGATTATGAGCCCTGGTTGACTTCTGTTTTTCCTTTGAAAAGTGCTATTAATCTATCTGTAATTTTATTATTGCCTTGTTCCCCTTGAGGTTTCAAACAGCAGTCATGTGTCTCCAACCTTGAAAAATATGGGTAAGACACAGGAGACTCTGCTTTTCAGTTGCAAGAAAACATAAGTTCTCAGAGAAGGATCATTTCAAACGAGAACCATGGATGACGAAAAAACATCCTAAAGAAAATGCAGGGCCTCATCTGACTAGTTCACAGTGACAATGCCCTAAATTTCCCTTTGGTCCCCCAAAGGTGAATTCACTTATCAGGCTATAAAGCATGCACCTTTTGTTCCAATGAGGCAATAAACCCAAAAGGTACTGCGGATCGCAGGAGGACAAATTGTATATTCTGCCAAGCACTCACATGGAAGGAACAACTCACAATATGTTCCAATAAATATGTGAAGTCAAATGTCAAGCATCGAAAACATCTATCTGAGCTGTTAGAAATTACGTGACTCTTGTTCAAAGGACTGTGTATAATGGAATATCCATCAAGGCCAAACAAAGGCACCTAGCTGCCCCCTCCCCAAGCGGAAAGCTGACAGTGCCATGCTTCTCCTCATAATCCTGAGGTGGGCAGATGCTGAGGGAGCCTTGACATGTGTCACCTCCTTTTCCTACAGATGCATTACAAGAAATTACATGGGATGCTATCAGAAAATTGAAAATCCAATGAGTGTTTCACTTAGTTACTGTAATTCTTCAATGCTATTCCAATCTTGTGCAAATTAGAAGCCACTTACAGCTCCAAAACTGACAGAAGACAGAATGAGGTTGTCATTATGCTTTTAATAGGTTTATTGGGAGATTTCCTATTAAAAGGTACTGTTGATGACTTGAATCTCTGAATTAAAAGAGATTTTCAGGTAATCACACTGGTACACCAGAAGTTTCACCAACTGTACGTAGAATGCCCATTGCTAGGGCATTTTATGAGAAAAGATGTTTAATATGTTATCTTATACTGAAGATTTCAGGCAAAACTATTAATTATCTGATTGTGACCCCAGATCACCCAGTCCCAGGCATCCTAGTGGCTGTCCTCTGTGTAGGTTAATCCATCCACCCGCACCACAGAGAGACATGCCTTCCAAATGGAACAAACCAACCAGAAGTATTGTGTGAGCAGGCACAGCTCCGCGTGCTAAGAGTTTGGAAGCAAACTCTGAGCTCCTTCGCATCACTGGCACCATTATTGCTACCCCATCAGTATTTAATACTTATGAATAGAATGTAGGATGCATGAGTAATTGGGAAAATTATTTTGCATGAAATAAGATCATGAGCTACCTGGATGCCGATGGCAAGTGTCCTTTGGCTAAAAATAAAGAGGCTACTTCTCAAAAGCCAAATGGAAGAAAAGTGACTCTACGGGGGCATTTGCCTCCACAAACAAGGCCAGCGTTTGTTGTGTTAGCACTAGAATCACTTCCTGCAAGGAAACTGCAAGAATGTATAATGGCCTCGTGAAATCATACTTCAGACCATCAATCTAACTTATGAACATAATGGTATGTTAAGATAAAGCACTTCTCGTCTGGTACACAAACCCATCCATAACGGCTAAGAAAACATTTTCATTAAAATGTGTGGAGAGAAAACTCAAGTCTCAACTCTGTTGCCATGGAAACGTGCAACTCAACTCTTCAGTGCACTTGGTGACAGCTCTTTCCTCTTACAGGTTATTCCAGAAGAGCATTTGTAAATAAAATATTTAAGATGAAAATCTCTGGGCAAAGTGTGGCCTAGATGCAGAACTAAGTGGAGATTATTGGTCCTGTTACCCTAGCTGTTTGTGTAAGTAATTTACGGATTTTACAAACAGAGAGTAAAGGATTTTTTATCCAGCGTACTTAGGGCTTAAAGTTTTGGGTTTGGGATTTTGTTCAGGTTTTAGGATATTTACATATAAGTAATGAGATATCTTGAGGTCAGAACTCATCTAAACACAAAATTAATTTATATTGCATATATATCATATATATGTATATATATGATAATTCTAGAAAGTATCTGTAATATTTTGAGGCATAAAAGCAAGTTCCATGGTGCAGAATTTTCTACTGGTGGCATCATATTGGAATTCAAAAAGTTTCAGTTTTTGAAGTTTGTAACTATGTATTTTTTTTTTCAGTAGTGCTGGGAATTGAACCTAGAAACTCATGTATACTAGGCAAGTATTGTATCACTGAGTTGCATACCCAGCATGGGAGCACTTTGGATTTCAGATTTTCTGATGTGAGATGCTTATTCTGTATTTATTAAGTACTGCCACTGAGGTCAGAACTTGACTTTTATAATTAAATGTAAAAAACCCTTCAAGTGCAAAGCAAAAGAATCTCTTCCAGCCAGAAAATAGAGGAGAAAATTTGAGGAGGTTCTAAAAAAATAAGCTAAGGTTTGAATGACAGAAATAACTTATGAACAAAACAGACATGGGCATATGTAGATACCAGTCCTAATAAGAAGGAAGAAGAGCCAGAAAAGATCAGAGAATTTGAGGAAATGGAATTGATTTGGGATATGGAGGTAAATTCAGCATTCATTCATTCATTCATTCATTCATTCATTCATGCATTCATTCACTTTTTTATTGCTTTAACAAATGCAAATAATTGCTGCTGGCAGCCCTCCACTGGATAAAAGTACACTGCAACTCAGAAGAAAGGCAAACCCGTTGTCCTCCTGATGCTTATCTTCTGGAGAAACTTGGGGGATGGACTGAAATTCTATCTTAAGAGCTAGATTATTTTGTAGCAGTAAAATGATCCACAAAAGGAATTACAGAGAAAAACTGATGTTTTTAAGAGAAATTAATCAGAGATAGAGGAGAACAACAGGAGAGAGAGAGAGACAGACAGACAGACAGAGAGACAGACAGACAGACAGACAGATAGACAGACAGACAGACAGACAGACAGACAGACAGACAGACAGACAGACAGACGGACAGAAAAGAGAGATGGACAGAGAAAGGAGACCAGAAGAAAGAGCCTTTGTATCTTGGGTGATCACAACATAGATTTTTGTAAAAATTTACCTTCTGTGTTTTGGGGGGGAATCAAATCAACATACAATTATATAATAATGGGGGAAAGAAATAAAATTTACTTTTATAAATTATTTTATATTGCAGGAAGAGAAGTGGGGTCAGAAGAAAATCGTAGAATTTAAAAGATTTTTAGAAGAAAATGGAGAGGTTTGGGGATGAAATAAACAGGCTTCATAGCTGAAAGGACAGGGGTGGAAAGACAGAAGGTCCTCCAAAGTGACACAGGAAGTGAAGCATGAAAGCGAGGGCAGCAGGGGACCACAGGAGTGACAAAGATAGACAAGGAGTAGGGGTGAGTTGGTCCCGCGTGTGAGGCCCCAGCAGGTAACACAGGGGAGCTGACACGTGGAAATCAGAGACAAACTATGAGAGCAGTCAGGGTCATGTCCGGAGACCTGCGAGAAAGCAAACACCTGGATCCCGCAGTTGTCTGTCTATAAAACAGCAACAACCATTTTTTGTCTCCAAAAGTATATGGAGGGCTGTAGGGGTTTCTAGAGGGTGAGGGCTGGGAACTGAGGCTGTTGGGGGCTTCAAACCCCACTCCCCGCCTCAAAGAGCTCCTGTAGTGACCCTTCAAGCTTCTGAGTAAAATCACAGAAGGGTAAAGGAGAACATGAATATGGGAATGTAAAGGGTTCAAGAGGAATACCTGCAGCTAGCCCATGTTTGAGAAAAGTCAGGATACCTAATTAGGAGAAACTAAAAAAATGACACAGAACCTCAGTCCCACAAAAGCCATGAAAGGACACAGTCAGGTGCTGGGGAGCTCAGTGGCGGCACTGCAGAGACTAAGGAAAGGGAGCTCACAAAGACACAGATTGTGCAAAGCTCTGGGTGACCTGGAGATAGTGATTTCTGTGGAGTAGCACAGCCTGTCAGAAGAGCCTGAGAGGAGGAAATGGGATACCAGGGCTGTGAACTCAACTCTGAGCTCCCCCTGTGCTAGAGACAAGAGGAACCACAGTGTGAAGAGCTGAAAGACTCTACAGATGCTTCAGGTGTGGCATGAATTATTCCTGCACTAAAGAAATGAGAGGAACCATGACCATGAGAAGAGGCACAGTTGAGAGACAGGCTGTACAGAGCTGGGATCATGACAGCGAAGGAGGTGAGCAATCTTTTTCTTTTTCTTAATTAATATTTCCCACATCAGAGGAACAACTACCTGATCAAATGGGCAGAGAGCCCTCACGAAGGTAAATGAATGTGCTTTACACAGGCTGTGTGGAAAGAGAAAGTAGGAGCAATTTCGGTGAAAGGGACTCAGAAATTTATACATTATCAGAGAGAAGTACATTAATGAAAGCTAGGCAAGACCTGACTCTCTTCTCTAGCAAAATGCAGGCCCATATGGCAGCATGCCTGACAACCATTCAGGAAAATCAAAGAAAAAAGATAAGAGGAGGAGGAGTGAGAAGAGGAGGGGTTGGAGAAGGACAAAGAGGAGAGGGGGAGAGAGGAGAAAAAGTGTGAGTTAAAGGTAGAGGCAAAAATGGCAAAGGAGGAGAAAGACAAAGAAGAGGAGGGTTTAGAGAAGGAGAAAGGGGAATGAAAGGAGTGGAGGAGGAGGAGGAGGAGGAGGAGGGGAAAGAGGAGGAGGGAGTCCCCATTTTGGGAAAGAGGTTGGCACAAAATTGTGCCTGCATTTTTGGGTAGCTGGAGCAAAGTGTGTCAGGCTTACTGTGCCCTTGGTGCTCATCAGTGCTGTTGGTGAAGATCGTCAAACACACCTGCAAGGAGGGAGAAGCCTCTGAGACTATTCAGTCATCGCTGCTGTCCTTCATCCCTTGCTTTCTCCTACCTGAGAAGAAAGAAAGTGGATGTGGGAAAAGAAGGATAAACAGTGTACTTGGAGATTGGCAGCTATGTCTGGACAAATAGCAAAGAAGACTGAAGAAGAGCCATAAAGGATAAGCAGAGAAAAGATGGAGTGTGCAAGGCAGTGTACATCATGAAGTGCTCGGGAAGAGAGAAGAAAGTTGTTAGATGAATGATGACAAGTTTGGAGCTCAGCTCTGGGGTGCTGCATTGTACTTCTAGGTTTTGAGCTCCATAAGGGAAAATGTTGAAAGTTAATCTTTTCTGATTGAAGAAGGGACCAAGACCTACAAGGAGCAACGAGGAAGAACAGGGGATGAAGAGGGGGAGAGAAAAGGAGAGATGGGAGGGTGTACTGTCAAGCTGAGTAAGGAACACCCAACTAAATCGGCCCGGCACAGTTCTGACCGGGGACGACCCACCCTAGGGAGCACTATTGCCAGGATGCTATCGAAAGCAAGCCAAGAAGGAAGGCTGGCTTCCATTCTTCAAAGAAGCTAGACATGTAAGGCACTCATGACAAAGCCTGGAACACCACAAGCTCTACAGAAGTACGAGTAACAGCAAGGATAATGCTAGCCACAACTCATTTAATAATCCTAATACATGATAACCTAGTCTAAGGGTGTTGCCCTAATCTTTGTCTCCAGATTTATTTTACGTAGCATTATTGTCTCAAGACCCATTACTTGCTTCTACCTGATGAAATACAGCACAGGTAATAGGACGCTACTCTATCGTTATCACCTGATGTAAGTTTCCACCAAGGTGCAGACTTGCCTTCCTCCTATTCCCCTCATGGCTTTGAAGAAACAGTCCATGAATCTCATGGCCACAAGGAACTGAATGGTACATCTTGGCCCAGGAAGAGGATCCTTCATCCCCCAGTCTCCAGGTGAGAATGCAAACCTAGAAACACCCCAAGTTAGCCTGGGAACATGTAACCCAGAGAAAATAATGAGGCTTTGTGCAGGTCTGTGACCCACAGAATTCATGACAAAGAGACAGGCACAAAGAATAGATGGCTATGGCAACTATAACAGAAAAACGACTACCTACGTAGCTTGCAGAACTCAATGCAAATAAACACACAGGGCTGAGGAAATAGCTCAGTGGTCTAAGCACCTGCCTGGCAAGTACAAGGACATAGGTTCAATCCTTGGTACCATATTCCATGCCAACCCTGGAACCCCAAGTGTACTTGGAAGGCCACCAAAACTGGTTGTGGTTCTGCACACTTGTAATCCCAGTGCTGATGAGGCTGAGACAGGAGAGACACTGTGAGTCCAAGCTGTGGTAGTGAGACCCTGTACAAAATTAATAAGTAAATAAAATATTCTAAAAAATTATAAAAAAAAACCCACAGTGAATCCCTGGAGCAGACTGATTTAACACCTTGAGACAGTAACAGTAGAACAGAAGTTCAAGAACAGGGCCTTTCTAGGCTGGGGTCTGACTGCACAGTGTGCATGAACCCAACAGGCCCTGACTAGCTGGTTGGGCACTTCATATCCACACTCACAGCAGATCCAGAAGTGGGTTACAGCTCAGTTTGATTTTACTTTAAGGATCTTAAGAATCCACACTGGGTCAGCAAGATGACCTGTGAAGCCACTCCAGCATGGGACCGGAGCTGCAGGCAATTCCAAATACACTGCAAAAATCACTTGCCATAAACTAAATCCTGGTTTAACTGTACATAAGTTAGACATAACTACTTGTACCTCAAAAGTGCTGTGATGGATAAGTAACATCAAGCATTTAGACATGTCCAGCACGACACAGTAGGACATAATCTTATTCACTTAATTCCACTCTATATTCTCTATTGGCCACTGACAAAATTTGTATTCATCTGTTGAAACTTCCGCAGATTTAGAAAATAATCATCCATTGATGTGATTCAGCAAAGTACCTGGATAGAGGATATATGGTAGATTAGATTCTCTGAAATGTCTCGGATCAGAAGCAAAACAGAAAAGCAAGTTGGGAGTTTCCATTGGCAGAGGGGTGCTAATTAACAACTCAATTAAAAAAGGCAAATTAAACTTTATGGTTCGTTATCCTCCACTGCTTGGTAAATTGTTTTGCTAGGCGGATGATTAAAAATGATCATTTCAGAAAACTGAAATAGCTTCCCAGGAACACAACTATTTTTCAATATTATACAAAGGTTTTGCCACAAAATAAACTTACTTGATTAAAAGGAACAGTACTTTTCTGCGTAGGGAAGGCTGGTGGTACAAATGTCGGCTTGTGATGCATTAGGTATTTTAGGGAACGGTATAAGAATTTTGAAAAGCAATGCCTGCTTATGAATAAAACACATCATCATTTCCTTTTGTGCATTCTGTCTTTGTGGGCCTCATACAGGTTATTCCGGAATACTACTTGCAAATGTATAATTTACATCAAATTAGTTTAGACCAGAGTTTTGGAGGAATGCACAGAACTCAGGCATTTCTAATAGTGGGTAGTTTCTCAGAAATCTAAATGATGGTCATAAAATAGACATCATAATGAACTGAAGCATAAGGTCTCATCACTCTGCAATTCTCCATGCTATTTGTTTCTTTTCTAATAACATCAGCAGATCCCAATCTTTTGCTACCCTGGAAGCCTTGAGGTACGTGCCCCACTAGTACCAGTGACAATTGGTGCTCGGTAAGGATTATTGGGTGCCCCACGGAAAGGCTGCATCACAAAGCAAAGCCATGATAGAACCTCAGGTATGAAGAATGATGGGGACTCTTATCAGTGTGGGCACACACACACCTTTGATTGCTGGTAAAGCAAGTACAGGTTGAACATGAGTAGTCCAAACATGTAAAATCTGAAGTGCTCCAAAATCTGAAACATTTTGAATGCCCATGTGATATCAGAAGTGGAAATTTCCACAACTGACCTCATGTGTTGGGTTCTGGGCAAAGCACAGGTGCACCAAAAGTAATCTTAAAATTACTTCAGTCTATGAAATATATATGAATCTTTGTTAAGACCGGGGCCCCATCCTCAGGATATCTCATTATACTTATGCGAATATTCCAGAATCTCTAACACTTCTGGCCCAGAGCAGTTTGCATGTAGGACTCATCCTGTACATAACCTCCATATCTCTAGGTCTGGCTCCTTTTGTTCTTCCCCTTAGCAAGCTTTCCATCAGTATATTACCAACTATCCCGTCCACATAGTATCTAGAGAAACTCTAGAATGTCAATAAAAAGTCCTATACCATTAGTCCTCCTGCTACCTTCAGCCACACTTCCAAGTCTTTTGTTGCTTGAAAAGATTCTGAAGACCGAGGGTGCAGCACAGTGCCAGAGAACCTGCTTGGTGTGCATAGCACCCTGGGTCTGATCCCCAGCACCATGTGATCGGCCAGCATTCAATGAGTGTAAGTCGCCATGTTTCTTTCAGATATACCCATATTTACAAGCAATGATTTATTTTCCCCTTATGCTTTTATATTTCAAAGACACAAACTAATATTTGTACCCAAAAAAACAGTCAGTCTTCATCTTTGGACCTAAACCTGCTGAGTTATTATCTCCCCCATTGGCCTCACAAAACCACAACAAGAAGAGTGGCAGTAAGGAGAACGAGAGAAGAGCCCCTCATGTACTTCCAGCGCTCCTTGTCTAAAAATAAGCAAACTAAAAACAGACCAGCAGGAGCGTGAGTCAACCTCCATCACCATCCACCATCACGTGGCCCATCAGAAGGGACCCAGAGAATCCTACTCTGCACCTGATTCTCTCCCACAGCATCAGGCACTGCGGTGCAGAGCGACACCCCTTCACAGACGAGAACCTCAACTGTTCACTGGTAGGTACACTGGGATGTTGTCTAGAATTAGTCTGTCTCAGAACCCTCAGCCAATCAGAACCCAAGTACAATTCCTGTAAGCCTACTGTATATACCTTGCCTAGGGTAAGGCACTGGGGAATGGACCCTTCTGTGTACTCAGAAAATACTCTAAGATGTACCATGAGTATTTAAGGGCCACAGGGAAAGGCAATGACTCCCTTCTGAGCAGGGGTAGGATGAATGCCCGAACTGGTTCATTCCCCACTTAGAAATGCTTATTGGCTTCCCCTTGTTCCTTGAGTCAGGTTAATGTCCAGGACAGTCTGTGAGAGCTGTTTGTGAGTCTTCACTGCAGTCACACACTACAATCCATACTCTTGTCACCTGCAGCTATTCGAGTCATGCCCATTTGTTCTGGCCCTAGACTCTTCAAGACTCTGGTGCTCACCACTTCTACAGTCTTCTCTGGGTCCCCTGAGCTCCTGGGACAAGGGAGCACTCATCATGCCTGCATGATGTTGAGCCAAGGACAGCCAGATACTGTCCCAGATTCCGGGAGTGCAAGGCTGGACTAAGGTCAGACAACCCCTCCTGGTTTTATGCTTGGAGACCTAAAGCAAATGATCCTATCAGTGCAGGTAAAGCTGCAACTGTGATATGTGCTATAAACAAGTTGTGTTTGACCCTGGAAAAAATCATAAACAAGGAAGTCCTCCTGGTCTCAGCCAAGGTCTGGAATATGAGTTGGAAGTAGACAAGGTCACCATGTGTGTTGGTGGGTGGGAAGCATGGGGTCCAGATGGGGGGCACAAAGCACAGCATGGGCTAGGACCAGAACAAATGGGCATGACTCGAATAGCTGCAGGTGACAAGAGTATGGATTGTAGTGTGTGACTGCAGTGAAGACTCGCAAACAGCTCTCACAGACTGTCCTGGACATTAACCTGACTCAAGGAACAAGGGGAAGCCAATAAGCATTTCTAAGTGGGGAATGAACCAGTTCGGGCATTGTAAAGAAATCTTTCTAACTTCAATGAAAGACAAGGGGTGAAAGGAGATGCAGAGGAATCTTAGCAGTGAGACAAGATCGATTGGCATCGTCTTAGATCAAGGTAGTGGCAGTGGAGAGGGCACCCTCCTCGAATGCTGGGAATATGTGTAGCGGACGATTTCCTTTATTAAGTCAGAAACCAAACCTTAGTGCCTGCCACATGGCTATGAGGCAACAAAGACAGAAGTAGAGATAAAGCAGAATAAAGCAGGCTGTGCCTCAGAAGTTCACTTTCTAGAAAAACAAACCAACACCAAATGTGGCAGAAGATGGTCCATCCATTCCCGAAGGGCAGGTGGCCGTCAGGACCTTGTCAGCAGGAGAGATGGCTGATGTAAGAATTGGAAGGCCTGGCTGGTGGGAGGGCGAAGCCCCAGAAAAAATGAACCACAGCACCAGAAGTCTTTATTACAACAAAATAGACCCAGAGAAGGCATCTGACATGATCCCTTGTGACCCCGATACCTCTTCCTCCCCCAACTCACATTGCCAGAGGCCTTGGAGAGCAATAGTTTTCTACTGTTGTTGCATTTATTTTTTCATATATCATGTGTTCATAGTCTTACTTCTATCCATATATGTGTTAGTTTTTTAAAGCAACTGTCACTTGACTTAATAAGATGGAAGAGATTGAATTTCTAAGCCTTTTCCTTCGAATACATAGCCACTTGTCTTTCCTCTAACCACCCATCCTTGTTTGTTTATTTGTTTCTTTTTTATACTACTGTGGACTGAACTGAGGACCTACAGACAGAACTGAATCCCTCCCCTTTATCTTTTTTATTTTGAGACAGGATCTTGCTAAACTGCCCACATAGGTCTCGTCCTTGCAGTCTCCCTATCGTAGACTCCGAGAATGCTGAGACTTCAGGTGTGCACCATCACGCCAGCTAGTTTCGCTTATATGAGGCGATATCTTTCTGCCACATTTAAGGATGCTCCTGGGTCTATTTTCTCTAGTGAGTATCTGAACCTATACCAGTGAGCGACATCATAGTCAGGAGACATAAAGCCTTGCTGTATTAACAATCCCAAAATTCAGTGGGTTCATAAAATGTTTTCTACCAAGGAAAAAAATAATTCAGCAATTTTATTCTCACAGTAACTTTATCTCAATGGTGTCACTAAAGTTGAGGAAAGAATGGAGATGCCATACAATTCAGTCAAAAAAAAAAACTAATCATAGAGCCCCACCTAATCTAGCAAGGAATATGGAAGAGAAAATGGAATATTTGCTGAACATTAATTTTTCTGTCAAAAGTATCCCTCACATTCCTTCAGTTTTAAAGTCACAAATGACGTCTGGGTAGAAAGTTTACAGGGCAGTATGACATTTTCTTCTTTTTCCACTTCTGCCAGTGGTTAAAATCTGGCAGAAATTACATCTGGCTCCATTGTGAACTAAAGCATGTCAAGCTATTTGGAAAAATAAAATAATCATACGAAACAATATATGCTCCTAAAAACTAATTAAAGAGCAAGCTCAAATCATCATGAAGCCAGATCAGCTTTAAGCAAAGCCTCTTAGGGGTCATTATCTGCAAGACGTGCACAGAAAATGTTCTGTGAATTTTCCCCCCGTCACATCTTTAACCCCTCAAGCAGCCGCCTAAGGAGAGCCAGGCGGCAGTAGGAGAATATGTCAATGACACCAGCCCATGTGCAGCCCTCTCGACTCAGGAAGGATGATTACATAACTCTGATGAGAATGAACTTTCCTCACATTCCATAGACAGCTAGTCCGAATAAAATATGACTTTATAACTCTGGCATGATGAGATTAGTAAAATTCCTTTATGGCCAAAGTGAGTGGCTACATATTGATATGGTGGATGTTAAAGGTCACCGGTTGTACCCTTTGATCAGTCCATTTCAGCACCCAGGGAACAGAATCGCCCAGAGATTCCACCTTCTGCATGAGAATCTGTGAGAGGCACCTCTCAGAACTGTGTTTACAAAGTGATTCCATGGCCAACGTCGCAAACTTTACCTGACAAGGTCACATCATTAATATCGTAGACCTTGTCACACAAACTCAATCTCAACTTTGCAATTCTTATCCTGGTGTGAAAACAGCCACAGAGGATACATAGATAAATCCCTTCTGGCTGTGTGCCACCAAGATTTTATTAATGAAAAGAGATGGCGTATCAAATCGGGTCCCTTCACCACAGTTTCCTGCCCTTGCTTTAGAATATTCTGTTTAAGACAACACATTTTAACTGAGATAGAATGTCCCAACAGTACAGGGCACAGAACTTAAGCTAATAAAGAATGAAAGAGTTTGGATGGATTTGTACACCTATGCATGAACTAACAGTCTAATCAAAGGTAAAGCATTTCATCACTCTGGATAATCCTCTGAAGTCTCTTCCCAGCTTGACCCCAAATCTCACAGCAATGACCGCTCCGAATTCTCTATTGATTCCTTTTTCTCTGCTATTAAACATCATATAAAAGGCACACATGCATTATGGACGTGTCTGTGCCCAGTCTTTGATGCTCTTTATAACGCATTTGAGATTCCCCTTCACCAGTGCAGACATCACTAATCCAGTCTCCTGGCACTGAGTGGCATTGCACTGACTGAGTGGCACTCTATTTGTTTACCAATTCTAGAAGGAAATGATGGACATTTCTTTGTTTTCCTTCCAGTTTGGACTATTAGAATTAAAGCTTTAATAAACCTCATTAGTTTTAATTTTTATATATGGTTTTATTATCTTGAGGTGATTACTAAAGAGTCAAATTGCAGGGTAATAGTTCATTATAAAATACTATAAAACAGACTCCAGGGGCTGGGAGATAGCTTAGTAGAATAAGTGCTTGCCTGACAAGTGCAAGGGCCTGAGTTCAATCCCTGGTTCTGCCAAAAAAAAAGACTCCAAAGTACTCGTGTCATTTTATAGTCCCAACAGCAGTGTATAAGAGTTTCTACGAGGGCCAAGGAGATGGCTCAGTAGAATAAGTGCTTT
The DNA here is from genome assembly GCF_000260255.1 of Octodon degus. Classification (NCBI taxonomy): domain Eukaryota; kingdom Metazoa; phylum Chordata; class Mammalia; order Rodentia; family Octodontidae; genus Octodon; species Octodon degus. The sequence goes on from NW_004524597.1 coordinate 5,569,458, forward strand.
CCTGGCAAGCACAAGAGCCTAAAGTTCAATACCTGGTTCCACCAGACCAAAAAAAAAAAAAAAAGACTTTCTAGGTACTAGCTCACCAACACTTAATGAATTTATCCTTTTTAGTTGTAGTTATCTTACTATAAGGAGTGGGAAGGATGATTACACACCTTATTTTGATTTTAATTTGCATTTTCCTGACAACTACAACCTGAAGTACATTTTTAAAATGTGCTCAATGGCCCTTCACATAGGACTTCATATGCCACGTACATTTGTATTATTACCCAATTTTACTTGGTTGTCCTTACATATTCAGGAAATGTCCTTTGTCAGATAAGACTGCTGTGACAATTCTTCCAGCCTATAGCTTGCCTTTTGGGTTCTTAATGATACATACCTTTGACACAAGTAAGGAAATTCAATATTGAACTCAGGCCCTTGCGCTTGCCAGGCAAGTGCTTATTCTACTGAGCCAACTCCCTGGCTCCAAGTTTCTCTTTTGTTACAGCAGATAAGTACTTTACTTTGTACACATAACATGCTTTCCTGATCTCATCTGTTAATGGGCATCTAGGCTGCTTTCAAGGTCTAGCTATTATAGGTCATGCTGCTGTGAACATGAGTGTACATGTATCCCATTTCTTTTTATAAGAGAGTTTTTGCTGTCAATGTCTTCTATTCTGAGTAACTGCTTTGAAGAAAATGACACACACGGTATTGACTATTATTATTCTTTTTTAATTTTGCTATGAGATTTTGTTCTAATTTTATTTTTATGCATTTAGGACAGGGTCTACAGGGTGCACAGGGTCTCACTACGTAGATCGGACTCATAGTGATTCTGTTTTCAGCTTCCCAAGCACTGGGATTACAGGCATGTGCCACCACACCCAGTCTCAATCTCTGTCTCAGTGTGACCCTGCTGAGCAATCTGGCTGGCCCTTTTTTGTTCTAATTTTTAGAAAAGAAAAAAAAATACAGTTTTATTTCAAGTAAATGGGGGAATTTTATAAACATACTATGATTTAAAAAATTAGACCTTGTTGATGGGTCTCCTTTTCCTGTGTCTTTTGATCTGAATGGGCCTGTTCAGATCTTTGTGAGGAGGGAACTGCTCCATCCCAAACTTAGTCATGGGCATGACCTCCTTCTACCAGCATCAGGACTTACTCTAACTCAACCTGGCCATTCTGAGATCATAACCGACTGTGCAAAGTATGCCACAAAGTTCTCCTGCTTTTGCTTATTTAGATCCTATAATAGCCCAGAACTAAACAAATGCTAGTGTCTTCACTCAGCTCTAGCCCCATGTCTGTGGTCTCTGCTATTTGATGATGTCCACAGGCAGTAAAGGACCTTCAGTAGAACCCTATGCACATGCATAGATAGTCTCCTGTACATGTTTCCCCTTTTCCTAAGACTCAGCTCAACAAGCCTCATTCAGAAGCTTGGACTCCAATCTCTAAATCTTCAGTTCAAAGAGACTGCCGTTCTGTCCGGTACTACCTGCCCCCACCGTAGCAGAAGTGGGCTCTGGACCGAAAGCCAGGGCTCTTGGGAGGCTCAGCACATGTGTTTCTCTTCTTCCAGGGATCAAGGAACTGCAGTGTCTCTCCACGCTTGCTTATATTCAGCTTTAAATTGTTTTCAATAGGAGAACAAGCCTGGATTCAGTTGTAGCAACATGGCTCGATAGACCCTCTTTCAAATAAAATAGTCTAATAGAAACACAATGCATGTCATGTTTAATTTGAAAATCTCCAGTAACTGCAAAGCTTGAAAAAGTTAAAGTTAGTCAGTGAAAGTAATTTAATAGTGCATTGTATTTAACCCAATATATCCATAGAGTATGCCTTCATTGAGTCATCAGTATAAAACAGACCTTTTCTATTATTCTTTTTTTTTATTTTTTATTTATGCGTGTGTGTGTGTGTGTGTGTGTGTGTGTGTGTGTGTGTGTGTGGCCAGCTCAGCTCAGCCCACCAGGGGGCGGGGGCTGGCTGGCATGTGGTGCTGGAGGATTGAACCGTGGTCCCTGTGCTTTGCTAAGCTTGTTTTAAATAGGTGCTTTAGACCACTGAGCCATCTCACCAGCCCCTCTATTATTCTTGATACTAAGTCTCTAAACGCATGTGCATAGTTTATATAAAGCATGTACATCCATTCATCTAGCTGCATTTCAAGTGTTTAGAAAGCACAGTGGCTGGCTAGAGGCTACCATACCGGTCTGTGCAGGATTAGGGTATCCTTCTGCATATTAAGACCTAAGAAACACTGGCCTACAAGAATTTTTAAATAAATTTCTAGCACCTCCCCCCAAAATTAATCAATGCATGCTTCCCACATTCAATTCTCTGAAGCAGAAAATGCTCAGGTGGAAACTTCCTTTTTTCATCAAAAATACAGAATGCTTTTAAGTTTTACCATTCCAAACCCAAGTAGCTGTTACAAAGGTAACAAGGTAATGCCACTCAACTGAGAATTAGCTATTAACATCCCATCTCTCCCTGAGTGTTGAACATTTATTTAATGGTCTGACCTTTCTAAGGTCTTGATTTCCAAGTCTATGATGTGAACAAAGCTATAAACTGTCCTGGCTGGGATGCCGGGTGGTTTAAAATGGACTGAAGAACAGAACGAACTGAAAAGGTCCCACATGAATCTTCTTTAGTGGCTTACCACTACCTGACTTGCTATTCATTTCAGCAAGGTCAACTTAATTTTCACTTTTGAAATTCAAAGCTCTGTGCTCCTAAGACCCACAAACACATCACTTCTGCTTCTGAGTCCCAGCCTTGCCTACCTCAGGGCTTGGCTCCAAAATCTCTAGAATGAAAAGACCCAGATCAACAGAGAGCAAATTTTTTAATGAATAGCAAGTGAAGCAGGTGTTTGAGTTTGATGTAATAGGAGAAAAGCCATGCTGAAAGGAAAAACAACTTGCTTAAAAAGGAGAAAGATAAAATTATCTCCAATGCGGAATGTTGTTTAGGCCCCTAAAACCAACATCACCCTGCCAACATCACCCTGCTCTCCCCTGCTCTGACTGCATCCAAGGCACCGCAACTGTCTTTGAGCTTCTTAAGTCCAACTTCTCCTACCTCAGAGCCTTTGTATTCTCATTCCCCTGCCTGACCCTCTCTTTCCATAGCTGATGGCACGGCTGGCTACTTCTTTCTTTCAAAGTTCTCCCAGAAGCACCATCCTAAAGAAGGCATTCTGTGACCATCTTATCTCCCTGGGCCCCTCTCTGATGGCCCCTCTCTCCTATCTCATGACCACATGGATCTTCCTCTTAGCACATGTCACAAGGCACTACTTGGTTCTTAGGAGTGCACCACTTTGCAATCTACTTCTCCATAAAAAATAAATTTTCTGAGAACTGGGGGAGTTATTTTTAGTATCCTCTCATTTCTCCAGTACCAAGCCTAGTACCTCGTGTGTCTAAAACATCCTTCCTGAGGGCCAACCAGATAGCTCAGCAGATTAAAGTGCCTGCTTAGGCAGATGCAGGGGTTGGAAGTAGGATCCTTGGCCTGCTGTGCCAGTCCCACCTCTGGGGCATGCTGAGATGGCAGTTGAGACCAGGCATGGTGGCGCATGCCTGTAATCCCAGCACTTGGGAAGCTGAAAACAGGAGAATCACTACAAATCCAATCTATGTAGTGAGACCCTGTAGATCCTGCACTAAATACAAATAGATAAATTAATTAAAAAATAAAAGACCCTTCCTATATATGTGGCATGAATGAAAAACACAGTGAATGTTTAAATTGTAAAAAGTTGCTCCAGTGAAAGATACATTACCATTTCCCTGAATCCCCCTCACTCTGAATACACATATCCCATCATTCTCATCACTTTTTGAGCAGTTCTAGAAGAAAATTTGTCTTTCATTGTCATTTTGACTTTAAGGAAGATCCAGAGTCACAAGCACTAGAAATAAGGCGCCAGTGAACCAGATGGGTGAAGACTCACCATGATGTTTGTTATGAACCTGCCTTGCCCCTGGCTGCCACTGGCTAGCAGCATTCATATTTGTGATCACACCTTGTGACGATCCTCACGAAGAAGACTACGGAAAGCCTTTAGAAAATGTGAGAAGAACAACAAAATGAGTATTCTCAGAGCCAGGAGGAGTATTTTGGTTGGTTTTGTTTTTGTTTTTTCCCATAATTTTATTGAGAAATGAATAGTAATGAGACAGTTTCAAATCAAATTGGTAGGACAGTTTCAATAATTAACACATTGCATACTGTCTTCCTAGTGGTTATTTGTAGTACAAGATGCAGATATGATATCCTATTTACAAACACTATTAGCACAAATCCCTCTATCCATTGAATTAAGAGATTGTAGCTATATATCTAGCCTAACCGTTTTGAATACACAGATACAAAATGGTCATTCATCTGTATCCCCTTTTTTTGTTTAGTTTCGTCATTTAAATATTATAGGTGTGTTAACTCAGCAAAATAGTCCAAAATAGTCCAGTAGCCCATAATAGCATTGGTTCTTTCACTTGACTGGCAATGCCAGAAGTTGTTGACCTGAGTCCCCTACAGCTCAACATAACACCATGGCTTTACTTCTCATACTTCGTTTTTATACTTTCCTGCTGGATGGTTAAGACCAAGATAAGGCAGGACCTGTGCAACAAGAGTCGTAGCTTTTGGGTCTGATAAGGTCAGTGAAATCCCCTCGGGATTTATCCTGAGATCCTGTACCTCAGATTGTAGAACCATTGTCAGTGTCAGCCATGCGGATGAGTCACAGCCATTGCTTGGCCAATGTGCTCTCTGTGAAAGCCTGAGAGAATGTTTTCTCTCCATGTGACTCTCCTTAGGCACACACTACATCATCGATCACTTTCCTCTTTGGCCCCATAATCAAGAGGAGTATTTTGAAGGGTATTACTGTAAATATATAGTTTATTGTAATGTTTTTAAAAATTTAATCATTCACCGTTTTATATGTATGTGTTTTTTTTTAAATGTATTTAGTACAGGGTCTCACTCCACACATTAGAGTAGTAGTATCCCCCTGTTTGCAGCATCACAAGTGCTGGGATTACAGGCATGTGCCACCATGCCCCATCTCAATTCCCATCTCAGCGCACCCTGAGGGTGGGGCCAGCACTGCATGATGAGGATGGAACCCCCTGTCCTTGAATCTGCCTAAGCAGGCATTTTAATATGTTGAGCTGTCTAGCCAGCCCTTCACCAGGTATTTTGATTACCCCTTCTACACACTGACTCTTGTGAGCACTGTGCTCTTGAGCTGGGGATATCTGTACAGAAAAACAAGAACAAAGCCTTCCTAACAAAAGCCCATGAAGAGCCAGACCCCTGCTCCTGTTACTAAGAACAGAAAGGGAATATGTAGCCCAGCAGCACCTTTCCCTGGAGGCAGACTCCACATGGACTTAGATATGGACCTGCGGTGATAGGAAGATGGCGTGCAAACTAGTGCCGCCAAGTTCTTGTCTCTGTAATCTTGGGAACATTACTTAACCATCCTTGTCTCTTCTCTTTCCTACAACAAGACTAATGAAATATCTATTTCAAGAAACTATGTTTAAATAGGATAACAGACTGAAAGTGTGAGGTATGCACCAGCATCAATGCATGGGCATGACCAGTGAAGAGAGCTGTCAGAAAATGAGCCCTCCAGCTCCAACAGAAAGGCAAAGGTTGTAACTTTGATAGCTTTGGCACGCGAGGTCCCTTTGTACCTTCTGCTGGCATGTTCAGATATCATCCAGAAATTCTGAGTGACGTCTCTCTCGTGTATTGGTGAACTTTCCTTTAAAAAAAAAATTCTCCATTGCATTTCAAATGGGGTATTTAATCCCTTACATTTGATTTCCTGGCTAAGGAGAAGCAGAAAATGCAAGTAAACACCATATTGGAGATCTGACTGTTCAATGAATTGCAGAATTCTTTTCTCATTTGTCATAGGAAAAAAAGAAAGAACAAAGTTAAAATTGTTTACAAGAAAATCAAACTAAGCTCTTTGGGAAGCAATTACTATGGAAGAATTTCTCCCATTCCTTATAGCTTAGCCATCTTAAACCAAAGGGTGTTCAACTGCAAATCACATTTTTAAATAGCAGTCACATAATCCTTTATAAAATCTCTCTGCAGCATTATCAGTAGGAAGGTTTGTGCATCTCACAGTATAATGGGGAAGAAAATCACCTAACAAACCTTTGCCACTGATCTGTGAGAACATCCTACAGAGAGATAGCAGAGGATAGTACCTGCTTCACTCAATCTCCTGCAAATCCTGATCAACCAGAACTATCAATACAAGTCAGGGCCGCATTTCTATAGGCCGAGACAAGCCCCCATAGCCTTGATACCTTGGATTCAAAACCTACCAGTGAGTAGAATCTGCTCTGAGTTCATGCTTTTCCACAAAGTTAATCCTTGATCTGTCACAAGCACACTCCAGGCATATGCCATTCATAGTTTTTAGCTACTCCAGTAGAACCCTCAGTTTAGAGCCCTGTGTAAAATACCAAAGGGCCAAGGTGCCAGAAGAGCCAAACAGTGTATCCTCTCTTGGGTCTAGCTAACATCAGGATTTCTTGAGCCTGTCTCATGGTTTTTCTCATCTTAACTGGGGAAATGAGAGGCTTCTTCATGACACCCACTTGATCTCTTCCTTTGTGTCCTCATTCATCTAATAAATTACATTTCTATGTTCAAGTAAGAATAAAGGTGTCAATCTTAGAGAGTTGGAGGAGTAGAGGGTAAGCAAGAAAGCATGCTCGTGACAGTAAGAGGCAATACTGTACAGCAAACTGTGGTAGGTAGCAATGGACAAAGTGCTCTGAGAGTAGACATTTCTGGCAGCATGATACCACCCGTAGGCTTTCATGAAGAGATCAGCATCCAGTAGGGAATGGAGGGTCATGGAACTCCTGGATAGAAGTGTTGTAGTGAATGGAGATGGAGTTTCTTGCCTGGGTGATGTCACTCAAAAGGACAACAGGAAATTTCTAGGTCAGAGCATGAAAGAGCTGGAAACATCTGGGACTTTCTATCCACCAAGACCTAAGGCACCAAGGGGCAACCACAGGGAGCTTTGGGAAGTTATCCAAGCAGACAGGTTCTAAAGGGCCAAGAATCTGCTTGCTTAGGCTATTTGTAACATAACTAAATGTATTTAAAATTGATTTTACAAGAATAGGTTAAAAAAAAAAAAAAAGAATAGGTTGAGCTACTCTATCCCAGCCTGTTGTGCAGAAACCAGTAACCTAGAGGCCAGTCCCCAGAGGCAGCCTAACCTCATTTGAATAACAATCACCTCCTTTTTGAAACCACAGTGCAATGATAATGCTGGCCATAGAGGAGGGGTGCACTCTGAGAGGGGATAGAAACCATCCCTTGGGGGCTGAGCCCCATGTAGGCTAGGGCCCAGATGATCCCCCAGAACTGGAAATCTCTGGCTCTGAGAGTGCGGTCCAGCATGGATAGCAACCAGTTTCTGAGAGAAACAGGAATCTGGTCACACAGCAAGTCTCAACACATTCAAAAAGAATGTAATCATATCATGACTCGTCTCTGAGTGCAGAGGAAAACAACCCTAGAAATTCATAACAAGAGAAACTTCAGAAACTATCTTAAATTCACGGACACTTAACAATATCTATTTGAAAGACAAAGAGCCATTGAAGATGTGAAAAAAGAAATTGAAAATGCATTGAAATGAATGAAAGTGAAAACACAGCATATCAAAACTTAGAAGGCAAGTGATGCTAAGAAGGAAAAAAGGGAAGTATTAATGGGAATGTCTATTTAAAAAAATTTTTTTCGAATAGATTTCTTTGATGAATCTCAAAGATCTAAAAAAGCAAAAGCAAATCAAACCTGAAATTAGAATAAGGAAAGAAGTAACAAAAATCAGAGTAGAAATAAATAAAATAGAGACTAAGAAAACAATACAAGAGGTCAGTGAAATAGTTTCAGTTCTGATACCAAATGCCTCAGGTGGAAATGTTGGCCAATAACACAAGCTTAAACTGCACAGCTCCACCAGGAACCACTGTGGGTCAGCCACAGCCCTGAGGTCCTCCTCTCCCAAACCATTCAAACTCAAGGACAAGTAGAAATCAATGGCCGCCTCATACAGAAAAGCACCTTTAACCAAGCAAGCCTTGCTTCTCACATTTCTAACAGTTTCATCTTACATTCTTAGTTTTTATTATGGTAAAACATCAAACTTTCCTCTTAACTGTCTTTAGGTGTACAATTCAGTGCATTCGTGTTGTTGCCTAAGCATGCCCAGCATTATTTTCCAGAGTGCCATCATCTCTCTGAACAGAAATTCTCTCACCTCAAGAATAATCTCTGTGCCTCTCACCCCAGGCCTGTAGCTTCTATTCTATTTCCTGCATCTGACTTTGACTATTCTAGTGTCTCCTGTAAGTGGGCTTGTACAAAACGGGTCCTTTTATGTCAGGTTTCTTTCACTTAAGTTTTCAAGGTTCTTTCCTATTGTTGCATGTGTCAGAACACCTTTCCATTTTATGGCTGGATAATTTTCCATTGTATGTGTATACCACATTTTGGTTCTGCATCCATCCATGGATGATGCGTGGGTTGTTTCCACTCGGCCACTGCAAGTAATGCCGACAAGATCCTTGGCATACAAATATCTTCCCGGCCCTCCACTTTCAACTTGGAATACACCTAGGAATGCAATTTTGCGATAAGTCTATGTTTAGGTTTAGAAGAACTTCCTAAAGTTTCATAGTGTTTCCACAGCCTCTCCCTAAGTTAGAGAAAAGATATTTTTTTAACAGACAACAGAAGTTGTTTATGTATTTCCAATAATGTGGGGTTTTTTTTTTAGGGTTATGGAAAAAATAGCTTCATTTTTTAAATTATGGTATCTCGGTATTTTTAATGATTTTCATCTACTTACCCTGGAGTTTTTTGGCAGCCATGCCAGCGCTTTAAGCAGAGAGGATATTTTCATAGGGGCATGCACATACATGTGTGCACAGACGCAGATCACATTCTGCAACCCTGCAGAACGAACGACCAAAGTGCTGTAGCTCTCTCTCCCCATTAACTGAAAGATAGAGTTTCTGTCCTTCCTTTATGAAAGAAGTGCCAGTGGGCCTCAGGTGCTGAGTCAGGACATCCTCCCACCGTCAGTCAATCTGTAATGGGAAAAGGATGCCCGAGAAGCCCTGGTCAGCAGAATATGAGCCTGGGGACCCAACCAGCCATGCAGCCAGGGAGCGGCTCCAAGGTAGGTCTGGTGTCTTACAAGACAACACAGAGGAGAAGATGGCAGAAACAGCAGGAGAAGGCTGAGGGATTCATTAAATTCATTTGCTCATTCAAGCATTCCTGGCACCACATGTAGGTGGGAGGGAGGGAGAGAGGGAGGGAGAGAGACAGGGAGGGAGAGCAAGCAAGCGAGAGAGACAGAGAGAGACAGAGACAGAGAGAGATGGAGGGACAGACAGACACAGAGAGAGACAGAGAGAGATAGAGGGACAGACAGAGAAATGGAGGGACAGACAGAGAGATGGAGGGACAGACAGAGAGATGGAGGGACAGACAGACAGACACACAGAGAGAGACAGAGACAGAGAGAGAAAGAAACAGGGGCACAGACACAGATACAGAGAGCCACAGAGAGACAGATAGACACAGAGAGACTCAATTACCTTTCAGACTCCACCCTGGACAATCAATGATGGAGACATACTAGATATGAAGATGTTTGTCCCATTTTCAAGAAGTGTGAAAATGGGGGAAACTCTTTCATAGTGGCCAGGTGTTCTGGTGCACACCTGTGATCCTCGCACGTGGAAGGCTGAGGCAGGAGGGTTGCTGGGAGTTTGGGGCTAGCTTGGGTTATAAAGTGAGTTCAATGTCAGCCTGAATTACACATTGAAATCCTGTCTCAAAATGACAAAAAAAAAAAAAAAAAAAAAACTAAGATGAGCAGAGGAGACAATCAAATCAATAAAAATAAACATAGCTGAGCATGGTGGCACATGCCTATAATCCCAGCACTCTGGGAATCTGAGGCGGGAGGATCACAACTAACCTGGGAAACTCAAGGAAATCTTGG